>NC_135232.1:113182104-113489604 GCF_051348905.1 Ranitomeya variabilis
GTGCAGTGATGGACACGTAACATCCCTGGCCATGCCTACTGGTCCATGCATCTGTTGTGAGGTGCACCTTTCTACTGACTGATTGCCTGAGTGCATGGACAATGCGGTCTTTGACATGCTGGTGGAGGGCTGGGATGGCTTTTCTCGCAAAGAAGTGTCGACTGGGTAGGTCATAGCGTGGTACTGCGTAGGCCATCAGGGCTTTGAAAGCTTCGCTTTCAACCAACCGGTAGGGCATCATCTCTAACGAGATTAGTCTAGCAATGTGGGCATTCAAATCCTGAGTATGCGGTTGAGAGGATGACTACTTCCTTTTCCTAATGAAAGTCTCTTGTAGGGTGAGCGGGACTGGAGGGCTGCATATGGTGGAACTAGCGGTGGTGGCGGTGGTGGACATGGCGGATTGAGAGAGGGTTGGTGATGGTATTCTTGTTGTTGTCCTACATACAGTGTTTCCTACCAATAACCTTGTGATTCCCTGACTGCTTTGGCCTTACGACGATACCTCCACATTAGCTGCTGGTGGTGTCCTAACTGGTGGGCTTACAGTGAGGGAAGCAATGTAGCTTTGCTGACTACCTTCATTCTGAGCGGGTGCACCAACAGTACGGGACATTTGGTAGTTAGTCCAGGCTTGCAAGTGCATGCTGGTTAAATGCCTGCGCATGCACGTTGTATTTAAATTTTGCTAAAGGTCTTTGAGCATTTCTTACAGATAACTTTGCACTGATCATTCGGATCTTGGTTAAAAAACTCCCACACTGCACTCTTCCTACTATCGAATACCTTTTCAGGCATTGCACGCTGTGCTACTTTCACCGGATGGCCCCGCTGTCCTAAAAGTGTTTTTGGTTTTGTCAAACGTTTTTGGCCAGATACGGGCCTGCCAGATGAAAGCTGTTGCGATGTAGATGCCTGCTGCGGATCATCCTCCTCCGCTTCAAAGCTACTGCCAGCGGCACCCGGTTCCCCCAATGGCTGCCAATCTGGGTCAACAACTGGGTCATCTATCACCTCCTCTTCAATGTCATGTGCACCTTCCTCTGTGTCACCGTGTAAGGTGCTATAGCGTTCGGGACAGGGCACCATAGTCACATCAGGGTCACATTCTGGCTCAGTACACTGCGAGGGCAATGTAGTGATCTGAGTCAATGGAACAGCATAATAATCTAGCTGTGGCTGTGCATCTGTGCACTCCATGTCCGATTCATCTTGTAATGGGCTATTAACTATTTCCCCTTCTAACCCTGGCACGGTATGTGTAAAGAGCTCCATGGAGTAAACTGTAGTGTCGCCTGCCGCATCCTTCACTTTTGCTTTGGGTGAAGGACACAAGGAAGCGACTTGTTCCTGACCGGGAGCATCCACTGACGACTCGCTGCCTTTATATTTCGAAATTTTTGAAGAGGCGGCGAAAGAGCTAGAGGCTGAGTCAGCAATGAAAGCCAAAACTTGTTCCTGCTGCTCCGGCTTTAAAAGCGGTTTTCCTACTCCCAGATAAGGGAGCCTTCGAGGCCTTGTGTAGCCAGACGATGACACTGTCTGAAAAACTCGAGCCTTAGGTGCTATTTTGCTTTTCCCACTACCACCAGATGCTCCACCACCACCATCATTACCAGCTGGCAATGACCGCCCACGGCCTCTTCCACCAGACTTCCTCATTTTTGGGAAAATGTAACCAAACTAACAACCGTTATATGGCACTGTAAAACAAGGTAGAAGGTGTATATAAACTTGTTGAGAATTTAAATCTCCCTTTTTTCTGTGGGAGAATGCTGCAAAAATCAGGCCCACTGTATTACACTACACAATGTAAGTGGCAGAACGTGGCTGGCAGATATGCGACAAACAGAACTGACGCAGATCCACTTAGTGGCAATTTAAATCTCCCTTTTTTGTGTGGGAGACTGCTGCAAAAACCAGGCCCACTGTATTACACTACACAATGTAAGTGGCGGAACGTGGCTGGCAGATATACGACAAACAGAACTGACGCAGATCCACTTAGTGGCAATTTAAATCTCCCTTTTTTGGGGGTGACACTGCACCCAAACTCAGGCCCACTGTATTACACTACACAATGTAAGTGGCAGAACATGGCTGGCAGATATGCGACAAACAGAACTGACGCAGATCCACTCAGTGGCAATTTAAATCTCCCTTTTTTGTGTGGGAGACTGCTGCAAAAATCAGGCCCACTGTATTACACTACACAATGTAAGTGGCAGAACATGGCTGGCAGATATACGACAAACAGAACTGACGCAGATCCACTTAGTGGCAATTTAAATCTCCCTTTTTTGTGTGGGAGACTGCTGCAAAAATCAGGCCCACTGTATTACACTACACAATGTAAGTGGCAGAACGTGGCTGGCAGATATACGACAAACAGAACTGACGCAGATCCACTTAGTGGCAATTTAAATCTCCCTTTTTTGTGTGGGAGACTGCTGCAAAAACCAGGCCCACTGTATTACACTACATAATGTAAGTGGCAGAACGTGGCTGGCAGATATACGACAAACAGAACTGACGCAGATCCACTTAGTGGCAATTTAAATCTCCCTTTTTTGTGTGGGAGACTGCTGCAAAAACCAGGCCCACTGTATTACACTACACAATGTAAGTGGCAGAACGTGGCTGGCAGATATACAACAAACAGAACTGATGCAGATCCACTTAGTGGCAATTTAAATCTCCCTTTATTATGTGGGAGACTGCTGCAACAATCATGCCCAGTGTATTACACTACACAATGTAAGTGGCAGAACGTGGCTGGAAGATATATATATAAAAAAAAAGGACTGTACAACAATAACAATCTCCCTACAATTATCTCAGGACAAGTATGGCAGCCAGCAATAAAAAGGACTGCTGCACACAAAAGTGTGGACAAATAAACACTAGAACTGTGCAGAAAGGAGCAACAGGATTTTTGCTTTGAAAAAAGCAGTTGGTTTGCACAGCGGCATACAAACAGCAATGCAGCTATCAGGGAGCCTTATAAGGCAGCCTTATAACCTACAGAGCTGATGCACAAAAATCTAGCCTCCACTGTCCCTGCAAAGAAAAGGTGGTGTTCGACAGTGGAAATCGCTACAGCACAAGCGGTTTGGGGGTTAATCTTCCCTCTCTAACTATATCCCTGCTTCTGACGAAGCTGCAGCAACCTCTCCCTATGCTCAGATCGGCAGAAGTAAGATGGCGGTCGGCGTGCACTCCCCTTTATAGCCCCTGTGACGCCGCAGAAAGCAAGCCAATCACTGTCATGCCCTTCTCTAAGATGGTGGGGACCGAGACCCATGTCATCACGCTGCCCACACTCTGCGTCCTCCTTCATTGGCTGAGAAATGGCGCTGAACGCGTGATACGAAACGCGACTTTGGCGCGAAGATCGCCGACCGCATGGCTGATCCCACACTGGGATCATGAAACCCGACTTTGCCGAAAGTTGGCGATTTTTCAATTTGTCTGATCCGTTTCGCTCAACCCTACTGCCTATGAATGGGGCTACTTCCACCACTCTGGACCCGAAACCATGTAAGATGGTTTTGTGAACACCTATCATCCTTATATGAAGAGGTTCCACAAAATTATCCAGAGACAATGGCCACTCCTGGGGAGGTCATATTCAGATATTTCGGAATTTCAAATCCCATCACTTACTTGCCATAAGAAACCACCGAACTTATGGAATTTATTAGTCAGAGCCGATGTTGGTAGCTCTAGGTTCAAAGATACGCAATAGGTTCAATTGCCACACAACGCAAAGGCACTTTCCCCTGCTTACACTGCCTACAGTGCTCTAATGTCACGAGAGGCGACTCCTTTACTCATCCCCGATCAGGAAAACGTTTTCCCATTCGGGGTTTCTTCAGTTGTGACTCTGCTTTTGTTATACAAATGTCCCTGCAGTCTCGGATATGTTGGAGAGACCACCCAGCAAATTCGGGACCGCATATCACAACATAAATCTTCCATTCGTTGTAAGAAAGTGATGCTGCCGATACCGGCTCATTTTATCTCTCATAATCTTAATGTAGCACAGCTGAGGTATCAGATAATTGAGACAGTGCCACAAATGAGAAGGGGAGGCAATCGAATACAAAAATTAAAAGAGAGAGAGGCATATTGGATATATACCCTGCAAACGCTGGAACCTCATGGCCTTAATAGGGAATATGAGATTTTTTTATGAACTTTGTTTATTACAGTATAATATTCATTGGACCTGTTAGGTATTGCAGGCCATCTGCTTTCACTTATATAAACTTGTATATATAATTAATTTTTTCCTTTCCCTTCACAGAATTAGGCTCCGTGGTGTGTGGTTCACTCTTTGGGTGCAGGTTTGTTTCTCATACTAATATGTATTCACAATAGATAGGACATCCTGTTCAATACTACTGTTTCCCCTTTTTTTTCTCCTTTCTATATCCTTTTGTTACATTCATATATTTACATTTGTATACCTTACTTACACATTAATATGGTCCATATAGGTTTTTTGCCCGGTTAGGGAGCTATTTTGTGAGCGTTCACCCTGTATTGTACATTGCGGAATATTCCTATGGTTTTGTTTTTTATTTAATGGCGCCTTGCGTTAGTAGTATGCCCCGCTTCCGGTTTCTAGTTATAGCGATACACTTCTGTCCGCTAGTACTCAGTGAGCATTCTCCGTTCTGACACTTGGCGCATGCGCGTTTACTATTCTACCGCGCAGCCACACTTCCAGGTCTTAGTTGACTCGGACTACATAAGGAGACGCCGCAAAGCTTTTAGCTTCACGCCATGACAGCGGTCGATCCCTGTACGCATACTTCAACTTTCCACAGGTATGTCCTTCTCTCCGTATGGGTGCACTGAGTTATAGACGTATATCGCCACATATGGTAACTTTTATCTACCTTTCTTATTTCACAGTATGTAACTACGGCCTATCCTACAGGTAATCACCCTTTGTTGCACTTGTACTAATCTGGTTACCTTCTGATCTTGTATTGGTATCACTTGCTCCTTTTATTGGGGGATGTTTTAGGGTCTATTTTGACCTTCCTCTTTACTCTATACATCTATGAACCTTTAGGTAGCAGTATGTCACTAGTCTTGATTATATATTTTCCTTGGCTCATACTTTGATACTAGTCAATCACCTGCCTATAATTGTGCTCTTCTATTTATTTTCTGCAGCATGTATTATTTTTTCTTTCTTCTATGGAAGACTCCTCTCAGATTTGGACTGAATTATGGATGTTATATATACCCCCTTTGATCTCTGGACTATATGATTCTCGTTTTTTCTGTTATATATATGACCAATTGTATATTAATTTTGGTGTATTGTTTCTGATTTCCTTTGTTATAGATAATCTTGATAAAGGTTCACAGAGCCAAAACGTCGGTTGTTGTACGATTGGCCCGATTTACAATAAAATTATTTCTTGGTAACATTACCATTTTTGCCTCAGGTTAATTCAGTGACTGTTTATCCTTTTCCTGTAGGCATTACCATTTTTGGACAGCAGTCCCCTTATAAATGTTTGATCTGCAGATGAGCCTGGCAGATGCAGACTGAACCAGCTGATGTACAGATAAGCTCTGGCAGGTACTGACTGGACCGGCTGGTATACAGATGAGCACTGGCAGATGCGGACTGGACCGGCTGAAAGTAAGATAGATAAGCAAGTACGGGCAGACAGGTACAGGACAGGTAGACTGACTGGCGGGTACTGGGGACCTGACAGCTATCAAGCTTGCTAAGGGCTAACTAACCATGCCAGAGGAGGTGCCTTAAATAGAAGGTGTCTCCCAGCTATTGGCTGGGGGCACGTTAGGGTGGCGCATGTGGCCCCTTTAAGAAAGTGGGAGTGCCCGGGTATCTGCGCACCATGCACGCACCCTGAGCAGTAGCCTACAAGGAGGAAGGAGGAAGTGCAGGACAGGGGCTGTGGCGGTAAGCTGGTTTCCAGCCAAGGAAGAAGGGCAGCTCGCAAGGACGCCAGTGCTGCATATTATACACAGGAGCTCTGTATATACTATCAGTGTACAGGTAAAACAGGGATCACTGGTGACGTTATACACAGGAGCTCTGTATATAGTGTATAGTGTACAGGTTTCACCAGTGACATTATACACAGGAACTCTGTATATAGTGTATAGTGTACAGGTAATACAGGGATCACCAGTGACATTATTCACAGGAACTTTGTATATAGTGTCTGTGTATAGTGCGCGTCTACATATAATACAGGGACTCACCAGTGAATTCTCTATTTGTAGTCCTTAATCTTCACTTTTCTTCTTCATCACCACTATCAGTTGTTCCAGCCAGGACTCGTCTCTGCAGAAAATAACTCATTGCTTCTAGAGCACATTCTCCACTTTATCCCTGATTTCTATACTACGATAGATGAAGCAAAAAAGCGACTTAGTGATGCCCTCCATAGTAACAGGACCTCCCATTTGTTCTACCATGGAAGACAGTATCCTCATAAGTAAATTGTATTACAGCAGTAATGTCCCCTAATAGGCCCCTACTGTAATTAAGTCCCCACCTGCCACCATAAACTAATAATGTATGTTTCTCATTCTGGCCCCCATAAAGTAATTGTCAACCATCCTGGCCCCGTTTATTTAATAATAACCCCCATACTGGACCCCTTTATTTAATAATAGTCCCCATCCTGGGTCCCTTTTATTTAATATCATCTCTAATCCTAGGCCCCTATTTTGCCCCTTCCTTGTCCTCTATATATCCCCCATCCTGGGCACTATGTACTCTCCTATCCTGGACCCCTATGTATCCCCCAATCCTTAGCCCCTATGTATCTCCCAATCTCAGGATCCTATGTATCCTCCCCCATCCTGGGCCCCTATGAATCCTCCCCCCCCTTCATGGGCCTCTATGTTTCCCCCCCATCCTGGGACCCAATGTATCCCCCCATCCTGTTTGTGCATTGCGGTCTGAGATCCACAGACGTCTGAATCCGGCTTAATTGAAAGTTTTGAACTCTTTTGTGTTTGAATCCACTCCTGGTTTTAAATTTCAAATACAGATAAATGATACTGTCCAAAATACTGATGCGTGAAATGGTTTTATGATGTTTCTAATTGAGCAAAACAGTCAATGCTTCTAACGGCTCTTTCACCTTTTGTCTGCAACCCCCACCCCTAAGATGGCCTACTTTGATCCATTTTGCCGATCGGACTCACCAAGTCAATGACCCCATGAAAAAAAAATATATATTATCTGTGTGCTGTCCATATTTTACTGTTTAATGGATAGGTAAGCTAACATACCATATATTTTTTTCCTCTTACAAGAAAAACTGGCTGTAAAAAACCGGATCCAGTACACTGTGAAACGTACCGATTTTAAAATAGAGAAAAAAAAATATTGTGTGAAACTGGCTTTAGGCAGGGTTTGCACCATGTGGTTGTGGTGCATTTTTTGCAGCAGTTTTCCTAAGTTGTGACAAAATCTGATTGTTCTTTCCATGATTTTGTAAAACCTGCATCAAATCATAGCATTTCACAGCAAACAATGCATGTAAACCCAGCCTAAGAGCTGAGAAATATATTTGTTTTATTGTATCTTAGTGACCAAAAAGTTATTATATGAAGAATAATAGTCTGATCATGAAAGACTTGGTGTCCCCCTTGTTGTAATCTATGGGAAAACCTGTCAGCAATAAGGGAAATTAATGGCTAATTAAAGAGAACCTGTCACCCCGTTTTTTCATTCCGTTGGTGGCGTATTGGTTTGCGCATGCCCAACAGCCGAATCCACTGCGCAGCTGAAGAAAAAGAGCACGATCTGCGCTATTCAACGGTTTATCGCTGGCGGCGGCCATCTTCCTGAGGCCGCACGTGCGCAGATGGTAGAGCTCGGCTTCCCAGGGCTTCAGGAAAATGGTCGCGGGATGCCGCGCGTGCTCAGATGGAGATCGCGGCGGCCATATTCCTGAAGCCCCGGGAAGCCAAGCACTACCATCTGCGCATGCGCGGCCTCAGGAAGATGGCCGCCACTAGCGATAAACCGTTGAATAGCGCAGATCGTGCTCTTTTTCTTCAGCTGCGCAGTGGATTCGGCTGTTGGGCATGCGCAAACCACTACGCCACCAACGGAAAGATAAGTGTAGCGCCCCCACTGCCGCAGGGCCGAGGGGTACCCGGTACCGGGCCTCTGAGTCTCTGTTCTGCGGTGGTCACGGTGGCTAGACCCAGTCCGTGACTCTGCTGTCTGGCACCCAATGAAAGGTGTGGATGGTGATGATGTAGTGGTGCGGTGCAGGTCGCAGTAAATAACGAGGACACCAGGTTGCAGTCTCTTTACCTCTTTACTGAAGTCTTCAGGATCCTCAGTCCGGAATACGGTTAACCGGGCTGCGCAAGTCCGGCCGGTCCGATGGCACCTCCAGAGTTCCCTTTGCAGGTGGAAATCTGTGCCTACCTTCTAGCGCTTGTGTGTTGTGGTCCTCCCCTGCTGTGCTTGTGGGATAGTCCCCACAACTGTTGTGTCTGTTTCTGAAGTTCCCTCACAACTCAATTTTGATGTTCTTCTTCGTCCCCCCAGATGATATGGCTAGGACGCACCCGTGTGACGGGTAGGCTCGGAGGTCTTCCGGGACCCTAGTGTCGCCCCTCTCCAACTGTTGCCCGCCTATAACTGACTGTCCTGCCGTAGGTTTGAAGTAAGGCCTGGAGCTCAATACTTCCTCGGCGTTCCGGCCACCGGCTACGCGCCTCAGTAGGATGTTGCCTCGTCTTACAGCATGACTCCTACTGGTGTTTCTCCTTGTTGCGTTGATCTCGTTTCTCACTCAGCACAATAAACCTCGCTTCTTGTCCTTTCTTGGGGTACCGCCGCAATGAAGTGCAGGTGCGCTCCCGTAACGTTCTTTCTGTTCGCTAGGCCTCTGTCAGGATCCCACCCCTGACAGGGACCCCCCTGAATCTTCCTCTGCAACACCCTCTGCCACAGGATGTTGCCTGGTTCCAACCCAGTCAGCTTCTGACTAACTTCCTATCCAACCCCCAGTTTTACCAGATTGTGAGGAGTGGCCTAATACATAGCACCCTTAGCTCCCCCTGGAGGCCAGACTGTGAAGTGTATTGGTGTCTGTGATACCTGGTCAGGTGAACTCCTTCAGTGCCATCAGACGTACCATAGCCCCCCTTAGCGGCAGAGCATCAGTACTGCAACGACCAGGACTCTGGGGTGCTGCATAAGCAAGATCTGGGGGAGAAACAGCGATTTCACCATGCCCATTTGACCAGACCACCTTGACTGACAGGCAAAAACGGCGACTTTGGTAAGGTATTTCGGCAGCATAGGTGGGGAATCAGGGTACACAAAATACACTATTGTAAAGCACAGCTCAGGCCCTATTTAATGGTATTTTTATCTCATACTGAAAAAACGGGGTGACAGGTTCCCTTTAAGGCAACCGCTACATGGTAACATGTGTCTTGCAACATTGCGATTACAGCATCACATTGACACATCGCATCTAATGATCTCGTATGGTATCACACTTATCACACTTATGCACCTACTCGAACTGCAACAATCGCAAATCTTATAAAATGTGTTCGATTTTATGTTACTGGTCGCAAATCTCACTTACCATAGACTTCAATGCGACTTCAATGCTACTGAACGTTATCTGTGCTCTAAAATAGTCGCATGAAATCAAGTAGCATAAATGTTTCGGGACACAGAACTTGTCTGAGAATCACTGCTGTGTGACACTCACCTCTGTCTTGCCAGTCTTATGAACAGCAAGAATAAGGTGATACCTGGACCTCAACATTGGTTAGAGCCTATACCATAAATTTTTAAATAATGCTTCAACTCATATTAAAGCACCACTCCAGTGTTTTTTTACTTCAGCGCTGGAGTGATGTCACTAAACTAAGTTGGCACTCACAGTAAATCCAAGCATGATGCAGTTTCCTACGCGGTTCAGACTAAAGAAAAAGTCCTTAATCACGGATTTTACGATACGGAATAAAGGTTTTTGAAATATTGTAATCAAGAATCCGTTGGAAAATCTTCTATTTGCTGTACGGGAGTGGCATTTCCGTGCTGAGAAAGCCTCAACCAAGGTGAGCTGGAGACTACACCTGTTTGAACTTAGACTAGGGGCACCACTCCACTGTTGCAATAAAATAAAAAAAAGCAGGAGTGGTGCCTTAAAATGTATCTATGGAAATCAGTAGAATATTAAAATACGCACACAAGGAGTCAGTTTTGTCTAAACCTGAGATTTGTGGCTTTTGTAGCATAAAATACTATTGTGAAAAATTTCTCCCAAGTTCTGCCTCAACAACTGAGGGTCGCCAACCGCCATACACATTGGATAAAAATTGTTGAAATCTGCCAAAACATTGTGTCAGAGGAACAGGTAGTTGGAATGAGATAATTTTGTTCAGTGGGGAGGTAATTCTGAGAGCAGGTTTTCCTTCGAAAACCCAGGAATGTGTATGAGGGTGTGCAGTCACGCGAGGCAGCTGACAATAATCACATATGTATGGCCAGCTTTTAACACTGCCAATGTGATTTTGGTCAACAGAATACGTACATTGCCCTTTACTATGTCCTCACTGTTTGCTAATGCGTGATGTTGCCTTTTGTCTCCAGGAACTGATAAAATGATATCAGAATGTATCGTTGAGTCCTTTATTTAATTAGTAATTTATATTCCGCAGTATGTTTTCTCAGGAAAATGATCCTCAGCAGGAGGTGATGAGCGTAAATGTACCACCTACCATGTTTTTTGGATTGTGACAGATGAAAGATTATATGACAGAAATAATTACAATAGTTTATTTATGCAGTGCCAATAAATACCACAGAATTCCACGTAAAGTGCTCAGAACAATCAGTAAACTAGAACAGACAGTGTAATATTCAATGTCAGAACAAATACACATAAGAAATCAGTACAGATTATTGTCAAAATGAGACACCGCGGCAGTAATTTCTTATGTAAATGGTAATGGGCACAGTTTTCAACAACAAAAGGGCCAATGAAGAGACAACGGCAGTCCTGAGAAGACGTAATGTGGCGCCAGTTAATTACAATATGGGATCCTGCAGTTCCATAACGAGCCAAGGTATGAAAGACCTCAGCCTTATCCAATAAAGGTAGTCATGAACGTGTTTAGAGGGGGATGGTTGGAGTCTCTAAATCATGTCAAGTATGTGCTGAGTGGATGGTAGAGGATGTTTGGCTGTGTTAGTGACAGCACAAAATATGGGTTTTTCAATAAAGGTATGTGCATACAGCGTAGACAGTGGTATACCAGCATAGTTTTGAAGCAGAAAATGGTTCATGAAAAATCAGGTGGGGTGTTTCCTGAAACATCTTCTTTCTTGTCTTTTTCATTGTTTAAACAGCTTCTTTGCCACCAACATTTTTTTTCTAATTGTGGTAGAGCGGCTCACTCAGCTGGACACAGAGGTATAACTGGAACACTGTCTCTTTAAGAAAAGGCTTGGTTTATTGTAGACAGCATAAATCAAGCTTGGGAAAGTAAACACGGCGCTCTGGGCAAAACAAAGAAACAAAAAGAAACATAGTCCTTTTTCTAGTGGAGATTAGCCCGCTAACAGGCAGCAATGCACACGGTTCAGGTTTAGCACACACATTCCTGGAGTGATCTCTCTCCAAGCCCATACTGAACACTGAAAGCTTTGGCAGTCAGCAATTTAAGCTCAGACCATGTAACTCCTCCATCATGTGACTGATCACATGATCTCGACATCACACAGGTCCTGTCAGGACACTGCAGGTGGAGATACAGTGGACCCCCTCCCACCTGCTCTATGGAGGTCCACTAAAACCAGCCAATAACGTAACTCTCCTTTAATCCTCTCAACACATAGTATGCTGTAGGAAACTACTCTGGTTTTACAACACTGACGCCATGATGCGTAGTGACACATATCTCCCCTCCATGACTTCACCAGTGACTCTGTCACAAATGTTATATATAAACTAGTGAACATATCCGGGTGAAGTGTCACTGGATGTGCTGCTGATAAATATATCCATTGACTATTTTCCTTGAAATCTTTATGTTATCAGATTTACAAAGTCAACGTTTTTTGTCCTGTTGAAGAGGTCCTGCGCTGACCTCGAAACGCGTTGACTTTGTAAACTTGATAAAATAAAGTTTTCAAGGAAAATATTTGTTGGATATAATTGTCAGCAGCACATCCAGTGACACTTCACCCGGATATATTCATTCTCTAAGTCCTTTAGACTTGTGTCCTGCAGCAGCTGATATCACGCTTTGTTGGAACACCACCAGGTGAGCAGATCCATGTTGGTTTCTGTGTTGTTTTAACATTTATAACCCTATTGTGCGCTCTTCTTTTTCCCAGTTTTCCTTACTACTATATATATAAAATAGTGACAGCTTTCAAGCAGAAGCCACCTGAAGATGGCTGTTAAAGCCTGAAGCAGTTAAACAAAGTTACAAAAGGCTGAATGTATGCACAGCAAGTCGTTTTGACATATGTGCATATGTTCATTTTTTTATGTTTTTCTTATCGCTTTTTCATGCTGAATCTGCATGAAAAAAACTTAATGTGCACATAACATAATAAGGCAGAGACTTTGGAGGAATTCTATCACATATGCCTCATCTCTTTGATCACTATCACGAGCTTATGTGATAATCAACATTAACAGAAATAAACTCTTGAAATAGATCACTCTGTAACAACTTTATATAATATATGAGTTTCACTTTTTGTATTGAAGAACTGAAATAAGTTAACTTTTTGATGATATTCTAATTTTGTGAGAAGCACCTGTAGGTTTTCCAGCACCCATTGCAAAAATTAAGTTTGGAGTCATAGCTTAAGTGGTTTGATTAGTCATCATGTGACTTTTCATATGCAACTTGCAAACTTACAGTCGTGTGCTGACTAGCATTTACTTCTAATTCAATATTTATTGAAAAACTATATTCCCTGCTTCATTCAGAGAGGAAGAAAGAGTAGATAGTTGGCACGTGACAGTAAGTATGAAAGCCGCATGTGAGTGGTCATGTGATTTTCGCATGAGTCGGCAAGCAGAACCAAATCCTGACAGTAAGCATTGCTACAGTGTTTGTAATTAAAGGGGTTGGCCCATTAACAAAGTTCATTCCAATCAATAGATCTTGGAATAATAAAAATTTACACATTTGAATGTGATTAACCCCTTAGTGACAGAGCCAATTTTGTACATAATGAACAAGCCAGTTGGAATCAATTTACAATCTCCATGCTTTCCTCATGGTCAACTTTATGTGGCCTGTTCAAGAGTTGGAACAGCCCAAAATCTGTTTGTCTTTGCACCTGAAGGAAAAACTAAGAATGTTGTTTATCAAAAGGCTCTCGAATAAGTAGTAGAAGATTACTTCACATTACTTGGCCAATTTAGTTAAATCTGTGTGGAATATCTCTGGTGTTGAAATATATGTTGTGAAATGTTTCTATTAGCTTAGTTTTTGCCTTTTAATAATTATATTTGTATCTATTTGTTTTGTGGTTTTTGTGTGCAGAATACATTTTTGTTAACACATTCTATTTTGCTAACAGCAGTTATTAACCCGGGTGAAGCCGGGTAGCACAGCTAGCAGTTAATAAATAACATTTTTCACATGTCTACTTTACATTAGCACAATTTTGGAAACATAATTTTTTTTGTTAGGACATTATAAAAGTTAAAGTTGACCAGCGATTTCTCATTTTTCCAACAAAATTTGCAAAACCATTTTTTTAGGGACCACCTCACATTTGAAGCGAGTTTGGGGGTCAATATAACAGAAAATACCCCAAAGTGACACCATTCTAAAAACTGCACCCCTCAAGTTGTTAAAAACAACATTTAAGAAGTTTATTACCCCTTCAGGCACTTCAAGAGAACTATAGCAAGGTGGAAGGAAAAAATGAACATTTTACTTTTTTCACAAAAAATGTAATTTGGAGCCAAACTTTTTAATGTTCACAAGGGTATCAGGAGAAAATGAACTACAAAATTTGTTGCGCAATTTCTCCTGGGTATGCCGATACCCAAGATGTTGGGGAAATCTACTGTTTGGGTGCATGGTAGGGCTCAGAAGGTAGGGAGCACCATTTGAGTTTTTGAACGCAAAATTGGCTGGAATCAATGGTGGGCGCTACGTCGCGTTTGGAAACCCTCTGACATACCTAAATAGTGGAAACCCTCAATTCTAACTCCAACCCTAACACAATTCTAACCCTAGCCTCAGCCCTAACCCTAGCCCAACCCTAACCCTTGCCCCAACCCTAAACCTAGCCCAACCCTAACCCTAGCCTCAACCATAACCCTAGCCCTAACCCTAGCCCAACTTTAATTCTAGCTCTAACCCTAGCCCCAACCGTAACCCTAGCCCAACCCTAACCCTAGCTCTAACCCTAACCCAAGACCCAACCCTAGCTCTAACCCTAGCCCCAACCCTAAAGGTACCGTTACACTAAACGACTTACCAACGATCACGACCAGCGATGCGATCATTGGTAAGTCGTTGTGTGGTCGCTGGGGAGCTGTCACACAGACAGCTCTCTCCAGAGACCAATGATCAGGGGAACGACTTCGGCATCATTGAAACTTTCTTCAACAATGCCGAAGTCCCCCTGCAGCACCCGGGTAACCAGGGTAAACATCGGGTTACTAAGTGCAGGGCGGCCGCTGTGCCGCTCTGCTTTACGGCCGGCCGGCGCTGACACATTCAGTGCAGGGAAGCCGCCGGCGGGGGACATGACAGACATCAGAAGGTGAGTATGTAGTGTTTTTTTTTTACTTTTACAATGGTAACCAGGATAAATATCGGGTTACTAAGCATGGCCCTGCGCTTAGTAACCCGATATTTACCCTGGTTACAAGTGAACACATCGCTGGATCGGTGTCACACACACCGATCCAGCGATGACAGCGGGTGATCAGCGATGAAATAAAGTTCTGGACTTCTAGCTCTGACCAGCGATATCACAGCGGGATCCAGATCACTGCTGCGTGTCAAACACAACAAGATCGCTATCCAGGACGCTGCAACGTCACGGATCGTTGTCGTTCTCGCTGCAAAGTCGCTTAATGTGAAGGTACCTTAACCCTAGCCCCAACCCTAACTCTTGCCCCAACCCTAACTCTAGCCCAACCCTAACCCTAGCTCAACCCTAACCCTAGCCCCAACCGTAACCCTAATGGAAAAATGGAAATAAATACATTTTTTATTTTATTATTTTTACCTAATTAAGGGGGTGATAAAGGGGGTTTGATTTTCTATTTTTTTTTCATTTTGATCACTGTGATAGACCCTATCACAGTGATCAAAATGAACCAATAGGAGAAATATCCTATTGTTGCCGGGTGCCGGCCAGCAGATCTCGGTGGGCGCACTGCACATGCATTCGCTATTTTCTTCCCGGAAGAAGACGCCGAGGGCTGGAGGACATCACCAGGGGATGCAGGAGGTGCCAGAGTTATCGGGGGGCTCAGAAAATCCCATTTATCTCTCCTCTGATGTGCTAGATCATATCAGTGGAGAGAGAAATAAACAGAAAATCAGACTTTTTTTCGCGGTCGCTGTTATTCTGTGAATAACGGTGATTGCAACACTGGGGTCAGTAAAAACTATCCCGAATCATGTTCTTCGGTGTCTCAGCAACCCCTGGTAGACGAAACCCGGAGAGTTTCTGACGCTGGGGGGCGCTATAACCTTATTTCTCAGCGCCGTTATACAGTGGCGCTGAGGAATAAGTACCTTTAACTGCCGCTGTTAAAAGGCGTATCGGCGGTCGTTAAGGGGTTAAATAAAATGTTCCTGTGCTGAGATAATCTTATAAATGTGCCCCTGCTGTGTACTGTGTAATGCATGTGTCTGATCATACAGGGACATGGTCTGATCATACCACAGCTCCTGTTTCCCCCTTCCTACATAAAACTTCCGTTTCTTCGGCTCTACTGAAGTACATACTCTCCTGACATCTTCTCTTCTGTGGCACAGGAGTGACGTCAGCAGCGTCATCAGGTGATCTTATCATACATCGCCTTAACTCCAAAAGTGTTGGTGGTCAAAGCTGCAATTTCCCCACCCTAATTTTGCCCCTGCCCAAAGGTGGAGGACTATGATATGTCATAAATCGGTGTCATGGGAATACCCCCTTGAATTTTTTTACAGAAATCAAAAAATACCTGTCGAGAGGTGCAGAAGTCTTATTGACAGTTACAGGAATTGTTTGATTGCCGTGATTGCCTCAAAAGGTTGTGCAACAAAATATTAAGTTAAGGGTACCATCATTTCTGTCCAGGCCTATTTCATGAGTTTTATTTGCTAAAAAATTCTGTGGAAGCATGGTTGAAAAGCAATGTCTGACTTTCATTTGTTTATTTTCATAGATCTTTTATTTATTATTACTTTTGTCAGATTCAAGTTATTTTTGTGACCATTGTGGGATTTTCTGTTATGAAACGAGGGGTAAAAACAATTTTGACCACATATGTATATAATATCTGTTGATAGTTTTATATATTAGTTTGAGGTTAGGACTAGAATTACAAGCACCTTTGATCTAGCGCCATCCAGTGGATTATTAAAGGACGCTCTCAAAAATACCACGTAGTGCATAGCATGAAGGTGCAGTATAAAGACACATATGATGCATATGATGCATTCATACTGACCTATGCACTGTTAGTGATCATTCCCCAAACAAGAAAGTCAGACTTGAAGGTATGTTCACCCAACATATTTTTCACGCTCTGTAACCAACATGAAAAAACACTAAATAAATGCTTAAAAATAAACATGCAATCCTTTTATTCTCTAAAATATAAGCTGCTGTCAGTGATGTATAGCGGCGAATCTACTGCATAATGAAAAACACAGGAGCGCTTGGCAAAGTGAGTAGTCTGAATATGGCAGGGTCGGGCGAGATAGATGCCATCCAAACGATCGGAATCAGACAGCTTCCCTCTACTATTCTTTGTGCCATTGGCTGCAACACAACTCCAAAGCATGATTGATCCACCCCCTTGCTTATTGGTTGGTGAGATGTTCTATTCCTGAAATTTTGTGCCCTTTTTACTCCACAAATACCCTTGACCATTGTGGCCAAAGAGTTCTATTTTAACCTCATCGGTCCACAGGACTTGTTTCCAAAATGCATGCTTGCTTAGAAGGTCTTTTGAATACTTCTGACGCTGAAAATTATGGTGAGGATGTGTAGCGCCCCCACTGCCGCAGGGCCGAGGGGTACCCGGTACCGGGCCTCTGAGTCTCTGCTCTGGGGTTGTCACGGTGGCTAGACCCGGTCCGTGACCCTGCTGAGGGGCGCCCAAATAATAGGTGTGGATGGTGGTGGTAGTGCGGTGCAGTGCTGGTCACAGTAAATAACGAGGACACCAGGTTGCAGTCTCTTTACCTCTTTACTGAAGGTCTCGAGGTGTCCAATCCAGGGCACTGTTAACCGGGCTGTCTGAGACCGGCCGGTCCGAAGGCACATCAGGAGTCCCCTTTATCAGGTGGGAATCAGCGTCTACCTTCTAGCGCCTATGTGTATTGTAGTCCTTCCCTGCTGAGCACCCCGGGATGGTCCTCACAACTTATTCTGTCTGTCTCTGATCTTCGTTCTCTCCGTCCCCCAGATAATATGGCTAGGACGCACCCGTATGACGGGGTAGGCCTGGAGTTCTTCCGGGACTCTAGAGTCGCCCCTCTCCCACAGCTGCCTCCGTTGTCTGCTTAGGTGTTTCAGTGAGGCAGCCAAACTATAATTGGCTGCCCTGCCGTGGTTTGAAGTAATACTTAAAGTCTCTTACTTTTTCGGCGTTCCGGCCACCGACTGTTTGCGCCTCAGAAGGATGTTGCCTCGGTCTTACAGCACAACTCCTTCTGATCCTATTGCCTCTTTGCTGTATTCCTGCTTTTCTCACTCAGCACAATAAACCTCGCTTCTTGTCCTTTCTTAGGAATCTGTCAGGATCCCATCCCTGACAGGTCCTCTCTCTAGCTCTTCCCAGTTACTTCTCACTGTCTTCCTGTCCAACCCCCAGTTTTACCAGAGTGTGAGGAGTGGCCTACTAGATAGAACCACTCCCCCTGGTGGCCGGAGTGTGAAGTGTAGTGTGAGTGTTACCTGGTCAGGTGAACTCCTTTAGTGCAATCAGACGCAACATCGCCCCCCTTAGCGGCAGAGCGACGTTACTGCAACGACCAGGACTCTGGGGCGCTGCAGATGCAGGAGAGGTTTTCTTTTGATGACTCTTCTATGAAGGCCATCTTACTGAAATTTTGCGTGGTCTTCCAGACCTTATTTGACCTCCATTGCTCCTGTTAAGTGCCATTTCTGAATTTCATTTTGAACAGAAGAAAGGGCAACTTGAAAATGCTTTGCAATCTTATGGCCTTCTCCTGATTTGTGTGCCTCCATATTTTCAGAGTGCTAGGTCTGCTTAGAAAAACCCATGGCTGCAGTTTTTGGCTGGGTTTTTATAAAGCTAGTAAATTTGCACCACCTGGCCTTTCCTAATGATTATAGTGAACAAGCCATAACACTAAGAGACTAATTAAGTTCTGAAACCTTTGGTCTGAGCACACAGATTTCCAAGGAAGCCCAAAATTTAGCATCGGCCCATTTTCCTTTTTGTAATTTTTAAAATGTAAAAATTGACTATATGTATGTATATATATATATATATATATATATATATATATATATATATATGCAGGGCCCCAGAGTCCTGGTCGTTGCAGTAGTGTCATTCTTCCACCAGGGGGAGTGATATTACGTCTGGAGGCAATAAAGGAGATCTTCTGTCCAGGTATCACAACCACACACAACACACTTCACACTCCAGTCCACCAGGGGGAGCAAAGGTTCTGTCTACTAGGCCACTCCTCACAGGTAAAACTGGTGGGTTGGTTAAGAAGTTAGACAGAAGCTGACTGGGCTTCAGCCAGACAGTCAGAGCTCGACAGAGTTTGGCAGAAGCTGGCTGGAGTGGGTTCCAGCCAGATCCAGACTGCGGTCTGTGGAAGACGAGGGTCCATGGAGCTGCGCCTGCCCCACGTGCGGCAGCATCCAAAGAGAGAGACATTGAAAGGAAGCATGTTGTAGTGAGTGAGAAATGAAGGCATAGCAACAAGTGGATACCAGAGAGGATAGTGACCGAAGAGAAACAGCATCCTTCTGGTGCGCATTCCGGTAGCCAGAATACCGAGGGAGTAAAGTGCTCTACGCCATTGCTTAATAGATTGGCAGGACAGTCAATTCCAAGTTGGCTGCCCGACCTTAATACCTAAGAAGACACGGTGGCAAATTGTGGGGGTCGGGGCGTCTCTAGGGTCCCTATAAACAAGCCTCAGGCCATCAGTCATACGGGATTTGTTCTATCCGACCACGGGGAACAGAGAGAGAAGAGTAATAACAGTGAGGACCTTATTAGAGCTTAAGCAAGTGAGGACCTACTGTGTTACTGTGCGCATAGGAAGGCTATTGCATTCCACCTGGATAAGGAGACACTGGATTTGCCTTCAGACCGGCCGGACTCTGCCTACCCTGTGATCCGGCGCCCAGGACTGTGGACACTGAAGCCTTCAGTAAAAGGTAAAGAGACTGCAACCTTGTGTCCTCGTTATTCACCGCGCCTACACCATCCACCATCTACACTTCTGGGAAGCCCTGGGGATACACTTCACCTGTGGGAAGGTATACCATCCAGCTGCCATAACACCACCCCAGCGGACCCCTAAGCAGCATCTGTCACCCTGACCGAATACCACAGGTGGCGTCACGAACATCATATAAACTTTTCCTTTCATTGGACACCCCTCAAAGGGCGACGGACCGGGTCGGGCCACCGTGACATCCCCCGAACCGAAGGACCCGGTGCCGGGTACCCCATTACCCTTGCATGGGGGCGCTCCATGTCCCTATTACTGTACCTGATATTCCCAATACTGAGCTGCTGCTGCCGTATGTGTCCCTATTACACCACTTGATACCCCAATACTGAGCCTCTGCTGCCGTATGCGTCCCTATTACTGCCCCTGATACCCCAATACTGAGCCGCTGCTGCCGTATGTGTCCCTATTACTGCCCCTGAAACCCCAATACTGAGCCGCTGCTGCCGTATGTATCCTATTACTACACCTGCTGTGTGGTTCTCTGTGCCCACTAAATTCTAAAGCAACTCTCTACAATATAGTAATGCCCTGTGCAAGTGCCCTAGAAAACAGTGCCCATATTTTGCCCCCTAGAAAGTAATAATGTCCTGTGTGCCCCTCTGATAGCCACAGTAACCTGAGTTCCCTTATAACAATAAGTGCCCACTTTACATTTAATAATGTCCCGAGACTCCCCCCTGTACAGTTCCCCTATACACAGCATGATGCTCTCTTATACACAGTATAATGCACCCCCTCACTGTATAGTACCACCCACACAGTATACTGACTCCTTAGTAGCCCCCAAACTGTTTGATGGCTCCAACACTGTATAATGACCCCCACACTGTAATCTCCATGCTGTATGATGGCTCCCTAGATAGCCTCCATATACAGTAGCCTAATGCATGAAATAGTCCACAATATAGTATAATGCACTCCCCATAGGCAGACTCTATAGCATAAGGCAGCACCCCTATAGGCAGACCCTGTAATAAGGCAGCCCCCATAGTCAGACCCTGTAATAAGGCAGCACCCCCATGGTCAGACTCTGTAATAAGGCAGCCCCCATAGTCAGACCCTGTAATAAGGCAACACCCCCATGATCAGACCCTGTAATAAGGCAGCCCCCATAGGCAGACCCTGTAATAAGGCAGCACCCCCATGGTCAGACCCTGTAGTAAGGCAGCACCCCTATAGGCAGACACTATAATAAGGCAGCCCCCATAGTCAGACTCTGTAATAAGGCAGCACCCCCATAGTCAGACCCTGTAATAAGGCAGCACCCCTATAGGCAGACCCTGTAATGAGGCAGCACCCCTATAGGCAGACCCTGTATTGAGGCAGCACCCCTATAGGCAGACCCTGTAATAAGGCAGCCCCCATAGTCAGACCCTGTAATAAGGCAGCATCCCTATAGGCAGACCATGTAATAAGGCAGCACCCCTATAGGCAGACCCTGTCTGTAATAAGGCAGCACCCCCATAGTCAGACCCTGTAATAAGGCAGCACCCATAGTCAAACCCTGTAATAAGGCAGCCCCCATAGTCAGACCCCTTAATAAGGCAGCCCCCATAGTCAGACCCTGTAATAAGGCAGCTCCCATAATCAGACCCTGTAATAAGGCAGCTCCCATAGTCAGACGCTGTAATAAGGCAGCCCCCATAGTCAGACCCTGTAATAAGGCAGCCCCATAGTCAGACCCTTTAATAAGGCAGCCCCCCATAGGCAGACCCTGTAATAAGGCAGGCCCCATAGTCATACGCTGTAATAAGGCAGCCACCCCATAGTCAGACCCTGTAATAAGGCAGCCCCCATAGTCAAACCCTGTAATAAGGCAGCCCCCATAGTCAGACCCCTTAATAAGGCAGCCCCCACAGGCAGACCCTGTAATAAGGCAGCACCCCCATAGTCAGACCCTGTAATAAGGCAGCCCCTATAGTCAGACCCTGTAATAAGGCAGCACCCCCATAGTCAGACCCCTTAATAAGGCAGCACCCATAGTCAGACCCTCTAATAAGGCAGCCCCCTTAATCAGACCATGTAATAAGGCAGCTCCCATAGTCAGACGCTGTAATAAGGCAGCCCCCATAGTCAGACCCTGTAATAAGGCAGCCCCCATAGTCAGACCCTGTAATAAGGCAGCACCCCCATAGTCAGACCCTGTAATAAGGCAGCAGCACCCATAAAAAAATAAATAAATACTCACCTCTCTTCTTCCTGGTTCCTGCGCTGCTCCCGCTGATCTCCTGACAGCGGGCGCCGGGCAGTGACGTCATCGTGCCCGCTGTCAGTGTCGGCAACGTCAGATGCCGACACTGACAGGGGGATGATGGGAGAAGTAGCGCAGCGCTCCTTCTCCCATCAATGCGATCAGCTGTATCAGCTTAATGCCGGTACAGTTGATCTTTCGATGACGGTGGGGGGGCCACTGCTGGCACCGGCCCCCCCGCCTGCTCAGGGGCCCCACAGCGGACGGGCGGCAGAGCAAGGAGATCAATTCTCCCTGCTCTGCCGCAGATTGTAACTGTATCGGCGAGCGCAGTGCGCCGATACAGTTACAGTAGCGTAGCTCCGGGAGGGCCCCCTCAGAGCACCGGGCCCGGGGCGCCCGCACCCTCTGCCCCCTGGTAGCTACGCTACTGGCTAACACCCTTAGTGAAACATACCTCCCCTCCAGTACTTTCCAAGTAACATTGTCACACCACATACGGCAATCGGGCTACAGTAGTTTCCTGGATCAATGTTCCATCACATACTCTAGTGCCCATAACCTGTAGTGTTATATTGTTGAATATTTGCATTATTTTTTAGATACTTATATTATATATGTTTTTCCTCCCTCAGTGGTAACATGCTCAAAACACATTTTTATGGGGAGATACTGGCGAGGGTTGAGACATAGTTATGTGCTCGTGATATTCACTCTCTGTACACTCTGTGCTCTAATAGGACCATGAATTTAAAGTGGTATTTGGTAGAGAAAGGTTGAACTTGATGGACCTAGGTCTTTTTCCAGCTATGTAACTATGTAGCAGAGATTTTATTAATTTGTGGTTTTTAGTCAAAGAAATCATAGCAACATACACAACAGTATGTGATATGGTTCTGTATAATAATAATAATTTTATTTATATAGCACCAAAATATTCTGTAGCACTTCACAGTTAGAATTATGCAACATATTATAGGCTAGAATGGCTTTGTGCATTGGGTCCTAGCTGAGGTTTATGTTGATTTTATATTGAATAAAAAAGACCCTAACAGACTATAATAAAGCTTCACGTTGGTTAATGCAGTGATAAGTGTAAATGTACACTTGTGAGCAATATGGAAGAACAGTGACTGTGGCTATGGCAGTATCAGTGGATATGATCATACTTGTGTAGTATGTTGCAGATGTCATCATCAGTTTACTTTAATTTTACTATGAAATCAGGTTTGAAGGTAAGGCTAAGTGCACACGTTGCAGAATTGCTGCGGAAAGTTCTGCGGCAATTCCGCAGCTCCTGCCGTGGGTATATCGCATGTGGAATTGGCATGCGTATTCCTGCTAAACGCTAGCGTTTTACAAGCGTAATTAGCTTACAGAATGCTAGCGTTTTCCAAACGATCTGTAGCATCGCTTGGAAAACTGATTGACAGGTTGGTCACACTTGTCAAGCATAGTGTTTGACAAGTGTGACAAACTTTTTACTATTGATGCTGCCTATGCAGCATCAATAGTAAAAGATCTAATGTTAAAAATAATTTTAAAAAATAAAAAAATAGTTATTCTCACCTTCCGACGTCACCCGATCTCCTCAGCAGTGCACGCGGTGGCTGGGATGCTGTGTGCGAAGGACCTGGGATGACGTCATGGTCTCATGACCACGACGTCATCGCAGGTCCTTCGCACACAGCATCCCAGCCACCGCGTGCACCGCTGAGAGGCGGGAGGACTCCGGGGGCCATCGGAAGGTGAGAATATCACGATTTTTTATTTTAATTCTTTTTTTTAACAATTATATGGTGCCCAGTCCATGGAGGAGAGTCTCCTCTCCTGCACCCTGGGTACCATCCGCACATGATCCGCTTACTTCCCGCATGGTGGGCATAGCCCCATGCGGGAAGTAAGCGGACCAATGCATTCCTAGGTGTGCGGAATCCCCGCGATTCCGCAAATTAATGAACATGCTGCATTTTTTTCCGGAATGCGTTTCCGCTCAGGAAAAAAACGCAGCATGTGCATACAAAATGCGGATTGCATTCTTTTAATAGGATGCTTAATGTGAGCGTTTTTTTCGCGGTTTTATAGCGAAAAAACGAGAAAAATCCGGAACGTGTGCACACAGCCTAACAGTACACATGCACGCACCCACCCACATACACACACACTACTAGAGATACTACATAACGTCCACCAGGTGGCGCCGCTGCCCTGCACAAAGCCCAGTGGTGACTTCTAGTACAGGGGAAGACAGATTTCCCAGATCTGCAGCACACTCTGATTCTGTCACTACTCGTACATGCAGGGGACAAACATGGTGATCACAGGACAACGTGACTGTGAATGTTCAGGTTACAGTAATATTAATGATTGCAGAGGAGCTGACGTCATAGTGAACTTTGTCTATTGGAGTCTCCTGCGACTTTCTGTTTACTCTCCTTTATGGCCTGGAAGAAGGAAATCTTAAAGTCTTCACAAGTCAGCGCTCATTGTATCATTGTATCTTTGTATATACCTGCAAGATGGACCGGCACCTACTACTAATAATAATAACACATATATGGGAGCAGATAAATGGTGGCTCTTCGACGACCACTACAACTCCCAGCATCTGGAAAACGTCCGACGTCTCTGCTAGGAGTTGTCGCACACTTCTGGTTAGGGTACAATCTGCGCCAAATACTCCGCAGTCAGCAGAACCATTGGGACTTACTGACATGCTGAAGATGAGATACTAACTCCAGATTGTCAGGAGCGACCACACATGATTCTGTGCGGAGTCTCCAGATAAATGACGAATGATTACTATAATAATAATAATAATAATAATCTATGGGCATAAACGTTACTGTAATAAATGTAAAAGGTGCAAATGTCAGGACGGCAGGGAAACAGTACAAGAAAATCATCTTATTACAGCCGTGTATGTGGGACAAATCTATCTTATAGCTAATTATGTATGCAGGCATTTATTTATTTATCATCTATTATTTATGGATCTGTTTATTTGTTTATACATTGATCTATCTTTTTGTCAATATTCATATATTTATTATCTATCGATATTTCTCTATCTCTGGTGACTACATGTCATAATACTGATAGTGCAGATTTGATTACATTGCATCAGCAGTCCGCACAATGGAGGGTGCAAGTGCCAAGAGAGAGATCTTGTTATTCATGTACATAAGATACAGAAAGGAAGGAAGCCCCTCAGGAGATCCAGTGTGGGGAAAACAGACTTCATTAGCCCGAATGGCTACATCTGGACAATTAGTCCGCTTTTGGCTTCACAGGATCTTCTGGAGTGCTAGCTCTTTTTGGATTATCTATCTATTTATCTATTATCTATCTATCTGTTATATATATATACTATCTATCTATTATCTGTCTATCGCCCTATCCATCTATCTTTGGTAACTAACTACATATAATTACAATAGTTATATGTGTCCATTTTTTGTTTAGTAACTATTTCACACTATTGATTTATTATTAACTAGGCTATATACGGTAGATTATTAATTTATTATCATTGAAAATAAATTGTTATAATTATGATTGATGATTTCCATAAAATGTGAACATCCAATCCTGCTCAGGTGGTGTTGTGTGTAACAATGTGTATATTAGAGTGTGTATAATCACGCAAAGATAGATAACAGATAGACACATACATGCATGTGTAGCTCTATCTTGGCGTTATCACATATACAGTAATATACACATTGTTACACACAACACAATGTTAGCATTATTGGATGAAAATCATTAATTATAATTATTTCAAATAATTTTCAGTGATCACAATCTACACAGCCCAGGTAGTAAAAATTAATAGTATGAAATATTTCCAATGTATAAAAATGTGCACTTAATTGTGTATGCCAGTATTGTTATTACATAGAAAGATTATTCTATAGATAGATAGATAGATGTATTATCTATCTTTCTATATGTTATTGATCATTCTATCTATCAATCATTATCTATCTATATATCTATTATCTATCTTATATATCTATTATCTATCTATCCTTCTATCTATCTATCCTTCTATCCATCTATCTATCTATTATCTATCTACCATCTATCTATCTTTTATCTATCCTATCTATCTATTATCTATTTATCTATCCTTCTATCTATCCTTCTATCTATCCTATCTATTATCTATCTACTATCTATCTATCTATCTATCTATCTATCTATCTATCTATCTATCTATCTATCTCTACAGTATTTATCTCTCTGCCTGTCCATGTGTCAGTGTGCAGAGGTGCGCCCACGGTGCTGGCAGGGCAGAGTGTGCTGTGAGTGCCATCTCCCATTGTCCTGGGCTGGGGGCAGTGGGTGACGTTGGCAGCCATGTGATGTGATTGCTATAAGGAGGGTGGACCCGCCCTCCTCCCGTGGACTGAGCTCCTCATCTGTTCCTGGGCTCCTCATCTGTTCCTGGGCTCCTCATCTGCTCCTGGGCTCCTCATCTGTTCCTGGGCTCCTCATCTGTTCCTGGGCTCCTCATCTGCTCCTGGGCTCCTCATCTGTTCCTGGGCTCCTCATCTGTTCCTGGGTCCTCATCTGCTCCTGGGCTCCTCTTGCCTGCATGCAGCAGGTCTGCGCCCCATCACCCAGCACCAGCGCCCACAGGAGAGGGGTCTCCTCCAGCCCCCCAGCCTTATGAGCTGCCCTGCCAGCCATGACTCTGAGCTCTGACATGACCGATGCCTCTGCCCTGGCTGATGAGACCGACATAGACGTGGTGGGCGAGGGGGAGGACGAGGAGCCCAGGGGCTGCCACTATGCTCAGGAGGAAGAGGAGGAAGAAGAGGAGGAGGTGGTGGTGGCCGAGGAGCTGCTGATGCCCAGGTCCCCGCAGTGCTCATCTACCAAAGAGCCCTCGTACAAGCCGGGGAGCGGCAGCAAGAGCACCCTGGTGAAGCCCCCCTACTCGTACATTGCCTTAATCACCATGGCCATCCTGCAGAGCCCCAAGAAGCGGCTGACCCTCAGCGAGATCTGCGACTTCATCAGCCAGCGTTTCCCCTATTACCGGGAGAAGTTCCCCGCCTGGCAGAACTCCATCCGCCACAACCTCTCCCTCAACGACTGCTTCGTGAAGATCCCCCGGGAGCCCGGCAACCCCGGCAAGGGCAACTACTGGACGCTGGACCCCGAGTCTGCCGACATGTTTGACAATGGGAGTTTTCTCAGGAGGAGGAAACGCTTCAAGAGGCAGCAAAGCCCCGAGCTGCTGCTCCGGGAGCCCGGCCACTTCCTGCCAGCCTACGGCTACGGACCCTACAGCTGCGGCTATGGCATCCAGCTGCAGCCCTACCACCCACACTCGGCCTTGATTGCCTTCCAGTCCCAGCACAGACAGCCAAGTAATGCCATGCCAGCGCCATCCCTGCTGCCAGAGCTGCCCAGGACATGCACCTTCTACCCTCAGCAGCTCAGCCCAGCACTGCCAGCCTCCCTGCAGACTGCCAAGACCCCCAGCTCAGCCCTCAGCAGGTCCTCCACCTTCTCCATAGAGAGCATCATAGGTGGGGGGGACATGAGCCCTGTGCAGTGCAGCCACTCTGCCTCCAAAGCCTCGGGGGTCCCCGTGATCTCCAGGGCCCTGGTGACTTTCTCCAGCCCTGCTGCTGCTGCCTTAGGGGGGGCCCTGCAGCCTGGAACAGTTCTTACCAATGGGGAACCTTATACCACTAGGATTGCAGACTCTTAATACAAAGCAGGCTTGTGCTGAGAAGGTAGGATCCTTTCTGTGGCTTCTGCATTACTTTTGCCTTTATGTGCCAGTGGTGATACATGGAAGGCCCTAGCAGCCATAATGTGTATTGGTACCAAGCCAAGGTAACCTGCAAAAAAGCCTTCACCACAGTGGCATGGTACTTTACCCCCATACTCTGCCAGTTTGGGGGGCTCTCAGGTCTGCCAGAGTCATAGCAAGTCTCTAAGGATAAAAGCAATAAGTCTTTCCTAGTGCACCAGATGATTGACATGTTTACACACAGACAACTGTCATTTGTTATTGGATCCTGTGTTTTGTATTATAATAGACTGGGGGGGTTTTCTACTTAAGAGTTCTTACTGCCAAGTATTATTGTACCGAGCTCATGTCAACATTTTTCACTTTTTTTTTTTCAAAAAAATAAAATGTTTAATTTTAAAAATACTAATAGTGAAGTTTATTTTTTTTATATATCTATTTATATAGAGGAAAAATACATTGCAAAATATGTCCTTGCTCTTCTCTATTCTATATAGTCCTGTTACATTGGCATTCTGCACCACGAATTCCTAAGTGTATCAGTGAGCAACATGCAAAATAACACACAGCCAGATACAATGTCATAGAGAAAATATACTGGTTCTTATTTCGGGCAGCTTTACCAAAACTGGGCAAATTGGTATTACAATTAATTCCGAATATTTTTATTTCTTCGATTTACTGGATGCAGGAAAGTTTTCTACTGAAGAAAAATAAAAACAAGTTATTCGATGGTTGACTTTACTTGTCTTTTAATACTTCTATCTATTATTTATTTAGTTTCTTCAAACTAAAAGATAAACTAGTTTCTATGGATAGATCAGTCTCTTTAAACTAATAACTCTCTAATTATAAAAAAGAGAACTAGTATCCATTTATATCTATTATCTATTTAGATAATTAGACAAGCGGGTTGGTGTTCGTAATGTATATACATATATATATATATATATATATATATATATATATATATATATATATGTGTGTGTGTGTGTGTTATATATATGTGTATGTATGTGTGTGTTATATATATAAATATGTATGTATGTGTGTGTTATATATATATGTGTGTGTGTGTGTGCATATATATGTATATAATGCATATGTGTGCATATGTTCACATATTATATACACATATATACGCGCACACATATCTGTAAATATTTATACTATATACACACTGTTTGCATACCTATATATACATGCAAGTATGCAAAAAGTGTGTATATAGTATAAATATTTACAGATATATGTGTGCACGTATATATATATATATATATATATATATATATATATACATATATATATATATGTGTGCTAATATGCGAAAATATGGATAGACAGATAGGTCGGCAGACCATTCCCAGGCAAATGTAACATATAGATATCCTGTACGCCTGCTCTTAGGAACGTACACATAGATTTTCAGAAACATTTATGGTTAATGAGTAGCATAAATTGTAGATTGATACAATTATCCTAATTTCTTAGAACTTTGCCTCGAGTTTTCATTCTTTCTTTACTTTTTTCTTCTTTTATTTCACTTTTCTGAGACCTAGCTCTTAATTTCCCAGCCTTAGAATTCCATACCTGAACTCCAGTCCTGATATCAAGCAGAGAACCAGAGAGCTGCCCCTGCTATGTGCAGAACTTGTTTGGGTTTCTGTTGTCTTTACCTTAAAGTTACATTACTGTATGTTATGATCTAAAGCTGGTACTGTGTGCAGTACACTGGGAGGAGATGGCAGTAGTACTAGGGATAGTGGGAGTGATAGTGTGCAGTGTATTCGTGAGGTTTTCTAATGCTCATGGAGCAGAATTAGGGCAATTGCAGCCTCTGGAGGTCATTTCTTCACCTCGGGGGCAATAATTTCACCCTGCGAGGAGATGGATTAAATTCTCTTCTCTTGTTCCTCAGCTCCTAATGGACTGGAGAAGTAGAAAGCAGCTTCATACTGCTGACATTCTCATCACATTCTACAATTCACTTCTAAAGCATGTGTGCCTGCAGAAGAAGCAGCATTCTTTTCACCATATTGACTGTGCACAATAATATCTAATTTAATCTAATCAATCTATCTATCTATCTAGTTATCTATCTATTTTTCTGGAGGATTAATTATATATGTTTTTATAATTCAAAATAGGGAAATTATATATAATATTGGCTACACAATGATTTTTATTATTTACATTTATCTTATTTGTATCTATTTAATATCTATCTACCTATTTATCTATGTAATTATTTGTATGCCTATTTATGTATATTTCTATATGTATCATTCATCTATCTTAATTTATGAAATATGTGTACGCCTATTCATCTATATATCTATACATCTCATTCATCTATCTTAATTTATGAAATATGTGTACGCCTATTCATCTATATATCTATACATCTCATTCATCTATATTAACTTATAAATCCATGCATCTATTTCTATATCTACGTAGTTATATATAATTACTATAGATACTACTATATACTATATATGCTACTACTACATCTATGTGTCATCTATTATTTTTCTGTCTGCACATCATCTATTTATTAATCTATCTATCTATCTATCTATCTATCTATCTATCTATCTATCTATCTATCTGTTATCTATCTATCTATCTATCTATCTATCTATCTATCGATCTGTCATCTATCTATGTATCTATCTATGTCTCTATCTATCATCTATCTATATATTATCTATCTATCTATCTATCTATCTATCTATCTATCTATCTATCTATCTATCTATCTATCTATCTATCTACAGTATTATCTATCTATCTATCTATCTATCTATGTCTCTATGTTTTGTTTGCATGAGAATCAGATAGACACATCCCTCTACAATGCTTTGTTTGCAAACTCTTTACTATGGGTCACCTCTTGCATGTAAAATGTTATGAATTATTAAAAAACAGAGACATCTTGGTCAAGTGCATGCAAAGCATCAGGGATTTAAATTCCTTGCAGGAAGTCTTAATAAACATGTAATAATCGCAGCACAGTGCAGGGGCTGTACAGACTGACGGTGCTGCCCTGTTATAACAGTGACTGTGTTATTATAACGCCTATATATTCTATACACAGGGTTATCTATTGTTACAAGAACATATATAATGAAGGTTTCCGGAAAGCAGCCGCCACATCGTGCACAATGCTTCCTATGCAGTAATCCTATATGATCTCCTTTCTGTAGTGGTGAATATGGTTTACATTCATCCCATATACTAATCTGGAACTGTCTGACTTCTTTCCGGATTAAAATATCAATATAATTGATCTGGTGAACTATTTGTACAGTAGAGCTAATAGTTACAAGATGCTGGCACGGCAGCCCCCACTTCAGACTTTATCATGGAGGGAGTTAAGGGGGCAGATGTGCAGTAAGGAACCCACAAGTGCCAGCCCCAAATAACTGCAAGCTCCATGGGCTATTAAACCTGTCTGCCCTGTTTATTCTAGGAGGATAATATGCCTACTATTGGCAGTGCTGCAGCTTTAAAATACATACTTTAGTAATTTCCCCAATAAGATAAATGTGCCCTCATTTTATATAAAGTCATTGCTTATTTTATTCAGGTGTTCATTTATTTAAGACAATTGCAGAAGAATAGCCTGAACGGAATGGACTTTAATTCATCCCTACAGATAAACTATGAGGCCAGTATCGATGTTGGACCTCATTCACACCTCAGTATTTGGTCAGTATCTCGTCAGTATCTCGTCAGTATTTGGTCAGTATCTCATCAGTATTTGGTCAGTATCTCGTCAGTATTTGGTCAGTATCTCGTCAGTATTTGGTCAGTATCTCGTCAGTATCTCGTCAGTATTTGGTCAGTATCTCATCAGTATTTGGTCAGTATGTCATCAGTGTTTATATGCTAAAACCAGGAGGGGACTTTTCAGAGAAAAACTATAATTGAGAGATTGACCCATGTTCTGTGTTTTGGAGACTCTTCTGGTTGTGACATATAAATACTGATGAATTATTGATCAGAAATACTGATGTGTGAATGAAGTCTTTTAATGCGCTGTATTCGGTCACCCGACTTTCCTAGGATTTATGCACTTGGTCTTAAGTAAAATAATGATGGGACCTGCAGGACTTTTGGAAAGTTGGTTACTGTTATTGCAGTCATTTGTATTCTCCTCTCCCGAGATTATTATTATAGCTGAAAACACTGCAGGACTGTGATTTTTTTTTACAAGTATGAAGTATGAGATTAGAAGGACATTATTTGTGTTTAACCTGACAGTAAAGCCTGGCTTAAGTGTGACCCCTATTATGTGTCCTTGGAAGGACTCTACAGCTGTAATCCCGATTTAGAGCTGTAAAAATAAATGTCAGGCCATTGAGAGTGACTGATGAAGAGGGGGCGGCCGCAGCGCGGGCAGAGCAGGGCACACACTGCGGCCCACTGTGCGGAGCAGGTGCTGGGACAATGCCCGGCCGGGGCTCAGCGCTATTGGCATGCTAATCACCGGCTCCTCCACATTACACAGCCGGGCTTGTGGTCACACTGCAAAGAAACGTTACCCAAGAAACTGGTGGCCATCACACCCGGGCTGCAGCCGAGCTCATTAACCCGCAGCCATTCCGAGGGTCTGAGCCAGTGCTGGGAGCACAGGGGAGGACCACACAATAAGAAGCTTCTTACTCCTTGTGCTAGGGCCGGGGAGCCTGGGATGTGGTTACAAGAGGGGAGTAATGAAGGCCTTATGGGGATTGTTATGTGCCACACACAGAGCCGGCAGCCAGTGCTATCCTGCAGCCAGTGCTATCCGGCCTCTGCATGCTCCTCCTGGGTCTGAGCAGCAGCTATTTGTTCCAACAGAGACATGCTGGATATCTGATGAAGCCACCATTATCCTCCTCCTCATCATCATCATCATCATCCTCATCATCATCAGACCATGCACTGTGTATAGCCAGCGCTGCTACAATCCCACTGCATGCTGCAGCTTCACCTTCCAGGTAGCAGGAGTCAGGTGTCCCTCCATTTCTGTTATCCCTTTACTCTATGCAGAAAAACAAATCCTAAGCAAATCTATCTATCTATCTATCTATCTATCTATCTATCTATCTATCCCATCTCTATCTATCTATCTATCTATCTATCTATCTATCTATCTATCTATCTATCTATCTATCTATTATCTATCTATCCATCCATCCATCTATCCATCCATCTATCTATCAAGAAAAAGTAAAAAAAAAAACAATAACACCAGTTGCACATAAAAAAACAGCAAATGAGGGCACAAAGCTTCCCAGGCATAAGCCTAACCGGAACAGTCAAAACAAAAAATGGAAGCAACCCTCCAAAAATACTACAACTTTTACTACATTAATGGCCAATGTGGTGGTGCTTCAATTCATAATGTGAAGTTTTCTCAAATGTAGCTGAGCTGAATGTATTCTTCAATCCTTCATTGGTTCTCCTATTATTAGCTCTATCATACTCTATATCTGTGTGGTATACAAAAAATATTATTACATATATGTTACAAGATTTGTTATTTATTTTTAGGCATTTATTTAAGTCACTCACATAGCACCATTAATTCCACAGCACTTTACAGACATTATCTTCACTGTCCCCTGTTCCTTATCAGTATGTCTTAGTCAATTCTCCATTGACTGTCTATATACTAACATTCTAATATTCAGATGTCACTTTTTCACATACTGTACCTTTTTATCTGTGTTTTCCAGGGTAGAACAGGAACCCACTTTAGTTGATAGTTCTGCTCACATGTTCAATTTTTTCTTGGCAGACCGAGTGTCCATGAAAAAAATCTGGGAGGCATGTCCATTATTAATCTCAGTCTATGAGTCTGTGAAAATCCATGTGCTTTCATTTATTAACATTATCATGGGTAGGAGACATGTTGCTATTTTTTGAGTATATATGGCAAAATCTAAAATCCAACACACAAATAAAAATTGATCATTCTTTAAGCATGAGAAAAAAGGACATCTAAATGACGACTAACTCAGAGAGCAGATACGTCTACGAATTTACTGTATCTATCATCTATCTATCTATCTATCTATCTATCTATCTATCTATCTATCTATCTATCTATCTATCTATCATCTATCTATCTATCTATCTATCTACCTACCATAGAAGAGAAGCAGGACAAAGGCACAGCTGTATGACCTCAGGTTGATGAAGCTGCACATACACCAGGGATTACTGGTGCCACTTTCAAAGAAAAAGAATCTGTATGTCCACATCAAAGAAAGCGGATTGGCACATACCGTCCCGTGCAACAAAATCCTTTATTGTGGCATCATCATACCAAGGGCAGGCAGATAAAACAGTGGAGCAAATACAGACGACGATCGTTTCACGCTTACATTGCGCTTCAACAGGTCATGACCTGTTGAAGCGCAATGTAAGCTTGAAACGATCGTCGTCTGTATTTGCTCCACTGTTTTATCTGCCTGCTGTTGGTATGATGATGCCACAATAAAGGATTTTGTTGCACAGGACGGTATGTGCCAATTCGCTTTCTATCTATCTATCTATCTATCTATCTATCTATCTATCTATCTATGTATCTATCATCTATCTATCTATGCTTCTATCTGTCTGTCTATCTATCTATTATCTATCTATAGATCTATCTATCTATTATCTATCCATCTATCTATCTACTATCTTTTTATCTATAATATTGCTTGAAAGTTTGCGGAAGATTAGATGATAGTATTATCTGTTCAATTAGTCTAAAATAATCACAAATAAATCCTAAATCCCGCGCTTCTATGCAATAATTAAGGGGAGATGATGGAGCTGATTTTACATAGTCTAAAATAAATTTACACTCAATATAAATAGAAAATATTTAGGGAATTACTTCTCCTATGTTGGATACTCACTTCAAGTCCTAGCCATTTTGGAAAGATGTTATATTTACATAGTTACATAGTTATTAAGGTTGAAGGAAGACTTTAAGTCCATCTAGTTCAACCCATAGCCTAGCATGCCCTAACATGTTGAATTTAGATTTATTTATTTTCCCCATTGTTGACAGTGCAGATTTATACCATTTCAGGTAAGTTCTGCCATCTGGAAAATATGAATCAGACAGGTGTATTTTATCCCAGTGAAAATCAGGGATAGTTGTGGGCTGAGTAATCATTCACCACCTATTCTCAAAAAATGGTAAAAATTATGCAGCTCTTACAACAGTGAAATAATTACTATTTTTCAAAAACCTGGATTATACATTGCTTTTTAATATGTATTATTACTTGTATCATGATTATAAATCTCATATGTAAGTTGCATCCTGGACAGTTTATTTTGCCTTGATAAAACCAATGGGAAAAAAGGTGCATACACCATCTATAAATGAATATACATGGCAATAAATCTGTCTCTTCGATTGTAGTTATTATTGAGAATTCAAGCATGCGATCAAGTGAAAAAATGTATTGACCCTTTACTATATTCACCTAAGGTACCTATTCAAGCTATACCTGGCATATACTGTGTATGTGTGAAGAAGGGATGTGCAGGCGTCTGCTTCCTCCATTTTTCAGCCTCAGTATATAGGATTGATACAGCCTGAATGGAACACAGCACTGTCGCTCCGATGTAGCGTTGTGCAACTTGTGTGGTCAACCGTCCAGAAATTCCAGGACGGACTGGAGAAATATGGGCACTTTTTGCTTTGCCCATGAAAGAATATTAAATATGATGTTTTTGAAGCTATAGACACTTATATTATTTTGACTGTAATTATCATCATTTACAGTTTACAATGAATGAAGCCGATGTTGATGCTGATAATTATAATGATTTATTATCGTTTTCCAATGTGTCCGTAAAAAATATTGTCTGTTTGTGAATTTTTGATAAGACATACAGAAAAAAATAAAAAGTAAAGTTTTGGCAACTCTGTATTCACCTTAGAGAATAAAGTGAAAATTTAATATATTTTTCACTGGATTGTACTCTTGAATTTTCAATAATAACTATATTTGAGGAAAGAAATTTACTGCCGTGTGTGTTCATTTATATATGTGAAGGAATGTGAGACTGCTCCAACACTTTGTAGGAAGAAGTATGAGACTGCTCCAACACTTTGTAGGAAGAAGTATGAGACTGCTCCGACACCTTGTATGAAGGAGTGTGAGACTGCTCCGACACTTTGTATGAAGGAGTGTGAGACTGCTCCGACACTTTGTATGAAGGAGTGTGAGACTGCTCCGACACCTTGTAGGAAGGAGCATGAGACTGTTCCACAACACTTTGTATGAAGGAGCGTGAGACTGCTCCGACACTTTGTAGGAAGAAGTATGAGACTGCTTCCACACTTTGTATGAAGGAGTGTGAGACTGCTCCGACACCTTGTAGAAAGGAGCGTGAGACTGCTCCACAACACTTTGTATGAAGGAGCGTGAGACTGCTCCGACACCTTGTAGGAAGGACTGTGAGACTGCTCCGACACTTTGTAGGAAGGAGTGTGAGACTGCTCCGACACTTTGTAGGAAGAAGTATGAGACTGCTCCGGCACCTTGTATGAAGGAATGTGAGACTGCTCCGACACCTTGTACGAAGGATATGAGACTGCTCTGACACTTTGTAGGAAGAAGTATGAGACTGCTCCGGCACCTTGTATGAAGGAATGTGAGACTGCTCCGACACCTTGTACGAAGGATATGAGACTGCACCGACACCTTGTACGAAGTAGTGGGAGACTTCTCCAACACCTTGTATGAAGGAGTGTGAGACTGCTCCAACACCCTGAATGAAGGAGTGTGAGACTGCTCCGATACCTTGTATGAAGGAGTGTGAGACTGCTCTGACACCTTGTATGAAGGAGTGTGAGACTGCTCCGACACCTTGTATGATGGAGTGTGAGACTGCTCCGACACCTTGTATGAAGGAGTGTGAGACTGCTCCGACACCTTGTATGAAGGAGTGTGAGACTGCTCTGACACCTTGTATGAAGGAGTGTGAGACTGCTCCGACACCTTGTATGATGGAGTGTGAGACTGCTCCGACACCTTGTATGAAGGAGTGTGAGACTGCTCCGACACCTTGTATGAAGGAGTGTGAGACTGCTCTGACACCTTGTATGAAGGAGTGTGAGACTGCTCCGACACCTTGTATGATGGAGTGTGAGACTGCTCCGATACCTTGTATGAAGGACTGTGAGACTGCTCCGACACTTTGTAGGAAGGAGTGTGAGAAAGCTCCGACACTTTGTAGGAAGGAGTGTGAGACTGCTCCGACACCTTGTATGAAGGAGTGTGAGACTGCTCTGACACCTTGTATGATGGAGTGTGAGACTGCTCTGACACTTTGTATGAAGGACTGTGAGACTGCTCCGATACCTTGTATGAAGGACTGTGAGACTGCTCCGATACCTTGTATGAAGGACTGTGAGACTGCTCCGACACTTTGTAGGAAGAAGTACGAGACTGCTCCGACACCTTGTATGAAGGCGTATGAGACTGCGTCAACACCTTGTAGGAAGGAGTGTTGAGACTGCTCCGACACTTTGTAGGAAGGAGTGTGAGACTGCTCCGACACCTTGTAGAAAGGTAGAAAGGAGTGTTGAGACTGCTCCGACACCTATTTTAATGAAATTAGATAATGAATAAAATCATGAACACGGCTTAAAATGATTAAAATAAGGCTCTGTTCACATAATGTTTAGCGTTATGTATTGTGTATTTCCCAGGAAAGGCTTCCGGCCTACATGATAAATGTATCCATCAGGCTTCAGTCATGAACCCTACGTTCTCATTCCGCTTGTGCCTTCATAGTTTTTTTCACAGTGTAGGAAAGTGTAGTCAAATACAATTGATATCTATAGGGACACAGCCAAAAAAGTACATTATTTTATATACGTTTTCTTACAATGGAAGCATATTCTACCATATGCCTATGCAGTAGGACACATTGCAGTCTTCTGTAGGAGGTATTCTTCTGGAGACCCTCCCGGTGTACATATCTGCTGTACGCTATAAATGGGACGTGGACATAGCCTTAGAGACAAGTAATTGGATTCACAATATATATTTTTATTTCACATTATTTAGCACCACCCACCAGTATCTGTCTCCCTTGGAACCTTCACTCTTATATGGGGTGGTTGGTAAAAAACCTATATAAGCATTTAATATATGCCTGGATTCAACTGGAACACCAATGGAAGACCAACACAAGCATGGGGAGAACAAAAATGACAACGTTAAGATTTCTTAATCCATTCAAAGATCCACAATTCTCCCCCCTTACAAAATAGTACATATAAATCCCTGCGTGCATATGTGGATTTGTAGTTCAGCAGCCCATATATTAGCCTGCACTACTTCTCCTGCAAAGTGAGTCCACTAATAAAATGTGTTTCCCTATAAAATCTTTATTACTAGTTTTTACTGCTGGTTCCTTTGGTGCCCCACCAGCACCCAGGACAAGTACCTTGTATCCCAAGGGGAACATGCAAAGTATATACAGATCCTAGGCAAATTTACACCCAAGAACCTGTCACTGCAAGAAAACATTATTAACCATGGGGACACCAAGCTCATGGAAGAATGTCTTGATGAGGAAACACAAGTTCTACTCTATCATATCTATAATTATAACAAAAATTATATAAATATAAAATTCTATATAATATATATATATACAGTATATATAAAATATATTTAAAAAGTTGTAGATAAAGTCAACCAACCAACGGTGTAGACATAAGCAAAACTAAAAAAAAACTAAAATCACATCAGATCACCAAATCCGGTAATTAGGTAATCTTGCTGGTCGCAGTGCAAGGACATAAACCAAGGGCTGGGTCCCAGATAGGAAGAAATGTATAGAACAACAGGATCCAGAAGCCATAGGGAAAATATATAAAAAATATTTTATTAATCATTTTTTTAAAATAATAATGAAGAGGTAATAAAATAGAACCACTCGTCCTACGCGTTTCGACCACTCAAGGCCTGTGAAGCCTATTGGATTTTACGTATGTAGTCTCGTGCTGAATTACAGAACTTTATTACTGTTAAATTACGTATAAAGATTGAATTAGTTCAATGTTATAAACTTTAAATATCAGTTATTACTTTTCCTTATATGATTTTGTGATGTATTGGGATGGAGATTGGTTTGAAAAAATAGGTTGGATAGTGCGTGATAACTCGGATGTACGTCAAACACTCATATATTTAAGATATTTACGGATATAGTTACAGTGCTACGATTAAGAGCCTTAGTGCTCGAAACGCATAGGAAAATGATTCTATTTTATTCTTTTTATTATTATTTTAAAGAGCAAAATAATTTTTTTTTATATATTTTCCCTGCGCTTGTTGGAACCTGTTATTCTATAATTTTTTGCCCAATGGTGTATCTTTACTGTCTTGTTGTACATATTCTGAAGTGTTGGTTTGGAGCCTTTTCTGCAAACACATTGATAGTTATACCCAATGTACCAGAGCAAGTACAAGTGTTCAGCGGTCGCATTACATGTCCTAAATGCTTAGAACATTTCCCATAAGGTTTGCATTGTTCCTCAGCGCGGCGGGAGGATATAGCACATTCGTAAATAATTTTATAGTTTGTTGTAGAATACTTTTTAATTTTTTCCAGATAAATGGATGTTGTATGTGGCCTTGTGAACGCTCCTCTTCCTCTACAGCTGGGACTATAACCACGCGCACACAAGATATAAGGCGGGGGCCATGTATAGGCGATACGTGCATGAGGATGTACAATTACTCTATGTGGATGCCTTCCACTCATTAGTAAAGCACACACTCCCAATCACCGCTTCTATCAGCCATGTTTATGCTGGTAATATACACAGGATGTTGGCCGGCTTGTATTTGTAATTCTAGTTTTCCGATTGTATTTCTATTTTCAGAAGCGCGCCGTTTACATTCAGCCACCAAATAAAGAATGTGTATAAAGCGAGCTGTCCTGGATCTGGGTGCACACAGGTTACCCTGATAGACTGTTCTGTTTATCTAGAGCATTGCAATCTATGATCGGGGATTAGCGCCCAAATTCGATCAGGTACGCTCCCCTAATTTTTCTTAAGCATTCTACTTTCTACATATATATTGTTTCGTTTTCCAAGTTGATCTCACTTTTTGTGTTTAAAGTGATCCTGTGGATTTGACATTCTACATTTAGTATTATACTAGGTGTATGTAGGAAGATTGCTTTAGTCCCCGAGCTGGGGCTGATATTCCTCATATTCCTAAAAATGTATTGGAGCTATCGGCTTCAGCTCAAAAAATTCGGAGGAAATATTGATGGAAGTTTAAGGGGATACTCAGCTCTGGACAGGTTCTTACCCAACAGGCCTCATAAGAATAAATGGATTTTACTAAGTGTTCACCTTTTAGGACCCCACAGCAATCAGCTGTTATCTGTAAGGGAGCATTGTAGTAAGTGTTAAGTCTCTCTACTGAGCCAACACATGAGAAAATAAGCATTACACAGTCTATTTGTCTCAATGTCTTGTCTGTTTAAAGGTGTTGTCTGGGACTTTAACATTGATAACCTAGCCTTAGGGCCCCTTCACACTGGTCGATTCTGCTACGATTACGACGCATTTGCGTCATATTCGACATCGCAGTACGAGCTCGTAGCCAGCGGTCACACTCTACGATGTTAACGCTTTTTCTGACGTAGTTGCGATGTGAACGTCACGCGTCGCAATCGTACGCTACCCTTCACACCGCCATAGTCCTACGACTCCGAGCGTGACGTATTACCAGCATGGGCGTGCTAAAACGTCACGCCCAATCAGGAGACAGGTATGCGGAAGCCCAACCCACGTAGTCGCATTACGAGCTCGTATGACCGCCGTCACATACTACGATTTCGACCGCCACAGCGAGACATTTACGACGAAAGAAAGTTCTGCTCTTTCTTTCACATCGTACGATGCTGGGCTGCGTCGCAAATCGTAACGCCATGTCACACTTTGCAACCTCGGAACGAGGACGGATAAACGTCACAAATCGAACGCTCGTTCAGACTTTGATTGCACAGTGTGAAGGGGCCCTTAGAATGTCCAATCCGTGGGGATATGACACCCAGCCCCCCACCAAACAGCCGATCCCGGTTGTTGGCGGTGGCTGAAACTACCCAGTTAAGGAGCTGCATGGCACAGATCCTTTGCCCATGTAGTTTGCAGATCAATAGGAGTAGATGTGTAGTACCTGGTTACAGCCACTTTCCAAAGATGGAGCTGTGTTGTGCAGCTCCGTAACTGAGCAGTTCTGGCCGCCTCTAACATGGGGAACAGCTTATCAGCGGGCTTACCGAGTGTCGCACTCCCACCGAAAGGATAGGCCATCAATGTTAAAGTCCCTGACAACCTCTGTAATGTATAACAGGACAGGTCCTCCAGAATGAGACACACTCTTTATAACCATTGTCTATTGTTTGTCAGAAATTGGGGACTCCATCATTTTTTCACTCAGAATTTTCTAACAGAATATTCAAAAATCAGTTTTCCAAACAGCCTTTAAGAGGACAGAGTAGGAGTCAAGGAATTGATAGGCCTAAGATACTTCTAGTTAAAGGCATTTTTCAGCGTTGGAGACAACTTTTTTAATTAAATACATGTAACAGGGGCTAAATAATTTTTGCACTCTGGTTTCATTAAACATTTTGCACCGCTTGCCTTCTGTCACATCTGCGTCTGTTGCTGACTGCAGAGTGAGTTACCAGAGAATCCGTCAGTCAGTTTGTTATGACTGTCTGGAAAGGGGTTTGGAACGCTTTTTCTGATCTCTCAGCTGATTTAGGACCACAAATCACACCAAAGTTAAATATATTGGGAAAACAAAGAGCCTCTAAAAGCAAAATGGTGAAAAATGTGCAATTGTCAAAGTGATTTTTAGCCCAAAGTACATGCATTTAAATAGGAAAAAAATTACTCCAAAGGCTGAGAACCCGTTTAAAGTAATATTTTGGAATTTTAGTTAATCAATTATCATCCTGATCATTAGCTTGAGCTGCCACTGGTCTGATGCTACTATGTGGCACGCGCTCTCCTCCACCACTCAGGCAAATCTGCAACAATGTATTTCTACAAATGTTAAAACTTTATTAGTAACTCTCGCCACTTGTGCAAATGACAAGCCGCCTCCACATTCAGAACCTTGGGCAATGCTTCTTAGCTATATCCCAGGGGGCTCCGATTCAGAGAAAATTACAGCCATTTGGTGTTGCAAAGGCGCGACTGAAAGAAAATAAAGTAAATATTTTACTTTGTAAGTGCACGTAATGCTCTTCATTTGTCTGATGCAAATATTCTGCATTTACAGTGCATTTATGAGTTATTCTTTGTGTAGACTAATGGTAGATTAAAGGTTAATGTTCGGTTGGTTTAGATCACTTTGACTATTGTTCCTCGTTTCACCTTAGTGTGAAAAGTAGTAAAAGTAGCCTGCAAAGTTACCCGGACCCCGTCCATCACAGAGCCCACTCAGGACTGCTACGTTAACAATGTTACTAGCGTTTCACCTATAATTAAAGGGGCTTTCTAATTGTTTTTTCCACTATCACTTTGGTCTAAACTTGTTAAAATAATTAGCTTTCTAATTAATTTGCTTTTAACACTCGGCCTCTTATACCCTTTTTGAGGAGCTGGTCACGTATGACAGAAACCACAGGATTTCACCAAAAGTGATGACATTCCATACAGTTCTAGATGCCAGTACATCAAAGTGCAGAAAGTCATCAGTGATGTCCTTTTTTATTTTTATTTCTGGGGGGGTCGTTTTCACTCTCCCTGCTACTGAGGTACAAAATCTGATGGAAGAATTTACATACTGTAGATATTAATCCCTGTTGCAACTATTTGTTGCTTTTTTTCTTTCTTTTTTTTTTTGTCCTTGTCATCCAGGTTCTGAATGTCACCATTTATTTAGCATGTAATGTGAGAAAAGGTTAAGAAAATTATAGCCTTTATCAATGAATGGGAAAAAGACCTCACGATTCTGCCATTGTTGCACGAGATTTGTTTTTACAGTGTGCACTGTGCAGTAAAACAATGACTGCGTGCACACTGAATTCTGCGGGTCAGTGTGATGATTTTTATGGTCATGGTGATACCCAATAGTTCATTTATTATTATTTACTTTTTTTTTTTGTTTAAATTGATTTGAATTTTTATTTTTTGTATTTTATTTTTTTTTCAATGATTTTTGCATTTTTATTAATCCCTCTAGGGGACTTGAACCTGTGGTTACTTGATCGTTTGTACAGTACCCTATACTGTAGTATACTGTGCCGTCTTGCTTTTTCAGCAACCTTCTATGAAGCCACATAGAGAATGGAATTAATTCATACTGCATTTAAACATAATCACAGACAAAGGTTCTTTACTGTAAGGCTGTGTTGCCATGATGAGCTTTTATTGCGTTTTTGACACTACATATTTTTACTGTGCAGGTTCCAACAGTTTCAGCAAAGTGAATGGGATTTATAGAAACGTCATGCAGACTGTTCCTTTTTCTAACAAAGCGTAAAGTGACCTGCGGTACGAGTTTCAAATCCACAACATGTCAATTTCTCTTGCGGGTGCGCTGAGTTTTGTGTGCTGAATTTCCCCATTGACTTGCATTAGATGCGGAAAATCTGAAGGAAAAAACGCACATGCATTTTAAGTGTGTTTCTGCAGTGGAAACGCATGTAATCCGCACCTAAAGATTTATCAAAGCCAAATACCAGGAAGTATTAAAAACAAAGCAGCTTTATTTATAACATGACACACCAACAAAAGACAAAAATGCAATAAAAACGCATGTTAAAAAAAGCACACAAAAACGCAATTAAAAAACGCAATTTACCTAATTGAAATAAAAGATGTAGAAAGGGTGCAGAAATTCTGCAGCTGTAACATGGCGTGAGGCGGTAGCCGTGGGCGAGGTAGTGCCTTTCCCACACCCTGGCACATTACATGAAGGTGGGGGTCCTGGCCGGGTGTGTGAACTTGTGCTGTAACCAATGACGTTGGTTTGCCAGGACCAGATATTAGCAAGTCCATGAAAGGAGACCAGTTATTAACAAACGATGCTTTACTAGACAGCCATTGCTTGACAACTATGTACACAGGATAGCGGGTACACAACTTCTCGCACGTTTCTTCATTAACACAGAGCATCTAATAATAATAATAATAATCTTTATTTTTATATAGCGCTAACATATTCCGCAGCGCTTTACAGTTTTGCACACATTATCATCGCTGTCCCCAATGGGACTCACAATCTAAATTCCCTGCCAGTATGTCTTTGGAATGTGGGAGGAAACCGGAGTGCCCGGAGGAAACCCACGCACACACGGGGAGAACATACAAACTCCTTGCAGATGTTGTCCTTGATGGGATTTGAACCCAAGACTCCAGCGCTGCAAGGCCACAGCATCTCAATACATAGTCTTGTTACTTCCTCGGCGTCACACATTTCTGCCTCCACTGGTCTCATTTCTTTGACCACCACCCAGCTTAATACTACTGTAAAGTCTGTGAAAGTCATTTCATCTTCCCGCCGTTCTACGTCTGAATTTCCTTGTAGTGGAGAGGGTTGGCCAATATAGCCCGACTCAGCTTCAAGTTCTCTGATGCCCTGGGTTCTTGCTTCATCTCTACTTCTATTCCATCCTGGCCCGCTACCTTTATGAGCTGTAAGCTACTCAGGCCTTCCTGCTACACATACCTTCCCCTGACCCTTTTCACTTGGTCACTCTGTTTTCTGGTCAGTCATCTGTGCTGGCACTGTCCTTCTCTCTGCATCTCTGTACCTCTCTCTCTGTCTCAGTCTGCTTCTCAGAATTACGCTATGTCTCTCCCGATCTCCTTTCTCTCTTGCCACAGAACACCCACTGCATGCGGCACCAGTGAGCACCAAAGTCTGCTCTAGCTGTAAGCTAGGCCCTGTCTGAGTCACTACCAGGAAGTAGGGTTGAGCGACTTTTATTTTTATAGGATCGGGTCGGGTTTCACGAAACCCGACTTTCTCAAAAGTCGGGTCGAGTGAAATCGGCCGATCCTATAAAAAAGTCGGGGTCAGGGTCGGCCGAAACACGAAACCCAATGCAGTGCAATGGGATACTATGGTTCCCAGGGTCTGAAGGAGAGGAAACTCTCCTTCAGGCCCTGGGATCCATATTTAAGTGTAAAATAAAGAATTAAAAAAAAATATATTAATATACTCACCTCTCCGACGCAGCCTGGACATCGCCGCTGGTAACCGGCATCTTCCGTTCCTAAGAATGGCGCTTGAAAGACCTTTCGATGACGTCACGGCTTGTGATTGGTTGTGGCCGCCCACGTGACCGCTCAGTGACCAATCACAAAGCCGTGACGTAATTTTCAGGTCCTAAATTCCTCATTCTAGGAATTTAGGCCATGAGAATTACGTCACGGCTTTTGATTGGTCGCTGAGCGGTCACGTGGGCCGCCGCGACCAATCACAAGCCGTGACGTCATCGAAAGGTCCTTCACGCGCTCGTTCTTAAGAAGGAAGGCTGCCAGAAGAAAGCCGAGGGTGAGTATATTCCTATTAGGTATATACTCACCCTCGGACGCGCCCTGCTTCTTTCCGGCAGCCTTCCTTCTTAAGAATGAGCGCGCGAAGGACCTTTCGATGACGTCACGGCTTGTGATTGGTCGCGGCGGCCCACGTGACCGCTCAGCGACCAATCAAAAGCCGTGACGTAATTCTCATGGCCTAAATTCCTAGAATGAGGAATTTAGGACCTGAAAATTACGTCACGGCTTTGTGATTGGTCGCTGAGCGGTCACGTGGGCGGCCGCGACCAATCACAAGCCGTGACGTCATCAAAAGGTCTTTCAAGCGCCATTCTTAGGAACGGAAGATGCCGGTTACCAGCGGCGATGTCCAGGCTGCGTCGGAGAGGTGAGTATATCAATAGTTTTTATTTTAATTCTTTATTTTACACTTAAATGTGGATTCCGATACAGATTTCTGATATCGCAAACATATCGGAACTCGGTATCGGAATTCCGATACCAGATTCAGAAGATCGCCGACCTCATGGCCGACCCCACACAGGGGTCGGGTCGGGTTTCATGAAACCCGACTTTGCCAAAAGTCGGCGACTTCTGAAAATGGCCGACCCGTTTCGCTCAACCCTACCAGGAAGTCCTCTCTGATCCTGCTCTATAGCCTCTCCCTCTCTGGGCTAGTCCCAACACTTAACTCTGTCTTATCCTACTTGCTGTTTATTGCTGGGCAGAACTGAGCTTCCTAACAGTACAGTGCAAAATATTATGCAGCGCCCCAGAGTCCTGGTCGTTGCAGTACTGATGCTCCGCCGCTAAGGGGGGCTATGGTACGTCTGATGGCACTGAAGGAGTTCACCTGACCAGGTATCACAGACACCAATACACTTCACAGTCTGGTCTCCGGGGGGAGCTAAGGGTGCTATGTATTAGGCCACTCCTCACAATCTGGTAAAACTGGGGGTTGGATAGGAAGTTAGAGAGAAGCTGACTGGGTTGGAACCAGGCAACATCCTGTGGCAGAGGGTGTTGCAGGGGAAGATTCAGGGGGGTCCCTGTCAGGGGTGGGATCCTGACAGAGGCCTAGCGAACTGAGAGAATGTTACGGGACCGCGCCTGCACCTGATCGCGGCGGTACCCTAAGAAAGGACAAGAAGCGAGGTTTATTGTGCTGAGTGAGAAACGAGATCAACGCAACAAGGAGAAACACCAGTAAGAGTCGTGCTGTAAGACGAGGCAACATCCTACTGAGGCGCGTAGCCGGTGGCCGGAACGCCGAGGAAGTATAGAGCTCCATGCCTAACTTCAAACCTACGGCAGGACAGTCAGTTATAGGCGGGCTGTCTCACCCAAATCACCTAAGAAGACATAGGGGGCAACAACAGGAGAGGGGCGACACTAGAGTCCAGGAAGAGCTCCGAGCCTACCCGTCATACGGGTGCGTCCTAGCCATATCATCTGGGGGACGAAGAAGAACATCATAATCGAGTTGTGAGGGAACTTCAGAAACAGACACAACAGTTGTAGGGACTATCCCGTAAGCACAGCAGGGGAGGACCACAACACACAAGCGCTGGAAGGTAGGCACAGATTTCCACCTGCAAAGGGAACTCTGGAGGTGCCATCGGACCGGCCGGACTTGCTCAGCCTGGTTAACCGTATTCCGGACTGAGGATCCTGAAGCCTTCAGTAAAGAGGTAAAGAGACTGCAACCTGGTGTCCTCGTTATTTGCTGCGACCTACACCGCACCACTACATCATCACCATCCACACCTTTCATTGGGCGCCCCTCAGCAGGGTCACGGACCGGGTCTAGCCACCGTGACAACCCCAGAACTGAGACTCAGAGGCCCGGTACCGGGTACCCCTCGGCCCTGCGGCAGTGGGGGCGCTACAATTAGAATACACCACATCACAATCCACACTACACATCAACATCACCATAACACATGACATTATCCACACACAGTGCTGTGCACACTTTACATTGTACACAGCACTGATGTTTGTAAGTGGGAACAGGGCAATATGCCCATCTCCTTACACAGCGTCAAAAACTCAACAAAAGCTCAATGTGGGAATGGAGCCTAAGAGCAGTGAGACTATGGAGCTCTCTGTCACATGAGGTTGTAATATTTGATTTTCTAAAAATGTGCAAGGAGGCCTGGATGCCTTTCTTGAAAAGTCTAAGAGCCAGGAAGGAATTTTTGCCTTCCTCTGGATCAACATGTTCAGCCATAGGTTAAACTATGTCCGTCCTCAACCGACAAAAAACTTTGAAACTTTAGATTTGTCAATTTCCAAGCTAAAAGATATATTCCTGCACTGTTTGTATTAGCTTTGTTAGAATTGTATCCACTTTGCTGCATCCGTATTTCATTAGGATTTCTACCAATCCAGTAAATATGTAGCACTTTTGCTACATGTGAACATAACCTTAATCTTCCTTTAACTTTCCAAATTAGAGGCAAATGAATCTAAGGTGTCCGTCAACTTATATTAGGATGACTACACCTTGCTTAATGAAGGATCTGACCAATGCTGTTAATCTTTTGCTTAGAATGAAACGAGAGGTTACATAGTTACGTAGGTTGAATAAAGACCTACTATAGGTCCATCAAAGTTCAACCTTTCTCCACCAACTGTACATTTCGTCACTAATCTAGCTATAACCAGTAATGTTATGTGTATCAAGGAAATCGTCCAGCCCTTTATTAAAAGCTGTTATAGTGTCTGTCATTACTACCTCCTGTGCTAGGGCATTCCACAGTCTGACTACTCTAATTGTAAAGAACCCTTTCCTGTCTAGCTGTCGGAATCGCCTTTCTTCCACCAGTAATGAGTGCCCCCTGGTCCTCAGCACGGTCCTTGGAATAAGTCATATTCCAGTGTTTTGTACTGACCACACATATATCTATACATATAAATGAGATCCCCTCTGAGGTGTCTTTTTTCTAAGCTAAACAAGCCCATTTTTTCCAACCTCTCATCAAATGATCCCTTGTAATAATCTAGTTGCCCGTCATTGAACTGATTTTAACTTCTGAATATCCTTTTTAAAATGTGGAGCCCAATGTGGAGCCTAAAATTGGATCCCATATTCTAGATGTGGCCTCACCAGTGATTTATAAAAGGGTAATAATACTTTGGGATCGTGGGATTTTATATCTCTTTTTATACATCCTAAAATCTTGTTTGCTTTTGCAGCTGCTGCCTGACATTGAGTACTGCTGCTCAGCTTACTTGTATCCAGAATACCCAAGTCCTTCTCCTGTTCTGTAGTCTCAAGTATGGTCCCATTTAATGTATACACAGCAATAGGATTACTCGTCTTAGGAGCATTACTCTACATTTATCTACATTAAATCTTATTTGCCAAGTGTTTGCCCATTCAGACATTTTATTTAGATCATTTTGCAATATTGTAATGTCAAGGTCAGATTTTAATATCCTACATAGTTTGTTGTCGTCAGCAAAGACTGACACTTTACTCTCAATCCCATCCAAAAGGTCATTAATAAAGAGGTTAAAAAGAAGAGGTCACATGAGAGATTAATCACTTGTCAACATGAACAGGTAGGTGCTAAATCATGTATTACCAGAGGATGGTGTAAAGGTGGAATCCCTAAGGTTATGAGTATTTCCCATTTCCCATTTGCTAAGGAGACAATCAGCAACATGGAGGACTAGTTCTGCATCCTCACACATCATCCACATACCCTGAAGCCTTATCACAACACCTACAGATGTACCTTTAAAAGGTCACGTATGGGCCGAAACGTTGGCTTAATTTGAATGTCTGTGATTCAAGTTTATACATAAAGTTTCATTTACTTGCAACTTGGAGTGCCGAAGTTTATTATATTTCTTTTATGTGACTTCTTGTCATCCAATATACTTCCATGTAGTCATTAAAATATTCACGAAGTTCCTAATGAAATTTTATTAAATTAAATGACTATAGTATAGTCACACACAGTCACAGTCATAGTCACACACACACACATAATATTGTGTGTACATTAAAGACGATGCCCTTTAATGGGACATAATTTTAAAATGCGCGCGTGTCCAGCCTCCCGTGACGTCACGGCTTGTGATTGGTCGCGTCGCCCATGTGACCGCGACGCGACCAATCACATGCCAGAACGTAATTTTAAAATCCTGAAGGACCTGAAATTACGTCACGGCTTGCTGTGATTGGTCGCGTCGCGGCCACATGGGCGGCACGCGACCAATCACAAGCCGGGACTTCACGTAAGGAAGTAAACGCGCGAATTTTAAGCAAACAACGCTGCCGGTTCCCTCGGTGAGGTGAGTATAGCAATATTTTTTATTTTAATTCTTTCTTTTACACATTAATATGGATCCCAGGGCCTGAAGGAGAGTTTCCTCTCCTTCAGACCCTGGGAACCATCAGGGATACCGTCCGATACTTGAGTCCCATTGACTTGTATTGGTATCGGGTATCGGTATCGGATTGGATCCGATACTTTGCCGGTATCGGCCGATACTTTCCGATACCGATACTTTCAAGTATCGGACGGTATCGCTCAACACTACTAAGGATACAACTCCCTTTATCCAGGTCTGCAGAATTATTATGCAGCATGATTTCCTCAGACAAAATGGTCCCCAAAAAAGATTTTACTGATTATGAAAAGTCAAAAATTGTTACATGTCTTACAGAGGGATGCAGCATTCTTGAAATTGCTAAGACATTGGAGCTTCACCACAGAATCATCAAAAGTTTTCTTGCAAATAGTCAACAGGGTCACAAAAAACGTGTTAAAAGAAAAAAAGGCGCACATTAACTGTCAAAGATGGGAAAAGAATCAAAGGTGAAGCAACCAGGAACCCATTCTCCTCCAGAGTCATATTCCCAAACTGCATCCTCCCTGGAGTGCCCAGAAGTACAAGGTTTTCAGTGCTCAGAGACATGTCCGAGGTAAGGAAGGCTGAAACCTAGGGTTGAGCGAAACGGGTCGATCATTTTCAAAAGTCGCCGACTTTTGGCTAAGTCGGCGTCTCATGAAACCCGATCCGACCCCTGTGCTTGTCGGCCATGCGGTACGCGACTTTCGCGCCAAAGTCGCGTTTCAATGACGCGAAAAGCGCCATTTCTCAGCCAATGAAGGTGAACGCAGAGTGTGGGCAGCGTGATGACATAGATCCTGGTCCCCACCATCTTAGAGAAGGGCATTGCAGTGATTGGCTTGCTGTCTGCGGCGTCACAGGGGCTATAAAGGGGCGTTCCCGCCGACCGCCATCTTACTGCTGCTGATCTGAGCTTAGGGACAGGTTGCTGCCGCTTCGTCAGAAGCAGGGAGAGCGTTAGGCAGGGTCCACTAACCACCAAACCGCTTGTGCTGCAGCGATTTCCACTGTCCAACACCACCTTCGGTGTGCAGGGACTGTGGAAGCTATTTTTTTTTTTTTTTCCCCTCAGCGCTGTAGCTCATTGGGCTGCCCTAGAAGGCTCCGTGATAGCTGTATTGCTGTGTGTACGCCACTGTGGAAACCAACTGCTTTTTTCAAAGCACATATCCTCTTGTTCCTTCCTTTCTGCACAGCTATCTTTTTTGTTTGTCCACACTTTTTATTTAATTTGTGCATCAGTCCACTCCTATTGCTGCCTGCCATACCTGGCTTACATTACTGCAGGGAGATAGTAATTGTAGGACAGTTTTTTTTTTTGTTTTGTTTTTTTTTGTGGGAGATTAAGATTGGCATTTCTGCTACAGTGCCATCCCTGTGTGTGCCATCTCTCACTGAGTGGGCCATAGAAAGCCTATTTATTTTTTCCGTGATTTGTGTTCTAAAATCTACCTCAACACAAAAACACTACATCAATCAGTGGGAGAAAAATATTGGCCTCAGTCAGGGCTTGTGTGCCACTGCTGTGTGTGCTATCTCTCATTCAGTGGGCTATAGCAAGCCTATTTTTTTTTTTTTTTTTTTAATATTATTTGGTTTCTAAAGTCTCCCTGAAAAAAAAAAAAAAACCTAAAAAAACAGTGGGAGAGTAATATTGCCCTTTCAGCTTGTGTGCCAGTCTTGACTCCTGGGTGTGCCACCTCTCTCCCTCTCATTCAGTGGGCCATAGAAAGCCTATTTATTTTTTTTTTTAAATATTATTGGGTTTCTAAAGTCTCCCTTAAAAAACAAAAAATACATAAAAAAACAGTGGGAGAGTAATATTGCCCTTTCAGCTTGTGTGCCAGTCTTGACTCCTGGGTGTGCCACCTCTCTCCCTTTCATTCAGTGGGCCATAGAAAGCCTATTTATTTTTTCCGTGATTTGTGTTCTAAATTCTACCTCAACACAAAAACACTACATCAATCAGTGGGAGAAAAATATTGGCCTCAGTCAGGGCTTGTGTGCCACTGCTGTGTGTGCTATCTCTCATTCAGTGGGCTATAGCAAGCCTATTTTTATTTTTATTTTTTTAATATTATTTGGTTTCTAAAGTCTCCCTGAAAAAAAAAAAAAAACCTAAAAAAACAGTGGGAGAGTAATATTGCCTTTTCAGCTTGTGTGCCAGTCTTGACTCCTGGGTGTGCCACCTCTCTCCCTCTCATTCAGTGGGCCATAGAAAGCCTATTTATTTTTTTTTTTAAATATTATTGGGTTTCTAAAGTCTCCCTTAAAAAACAAAAAATACATAAAAAAACAGTGGGAGAGTAATATTGCCCTTTCAGCTTGTGTGCCAGTCTTGACTCCTGGGTGTGCCACCTCTCTCTCTCATTCAGTGGGCCATAGAAAGGCTATTTTTTTTTGGGTTTTTTAATATTATTTGGTTTCTAAAGTCTCCCTGAAAAAAAAAAAAAAACATACAAAAAACAGTGGGAGAGTAATATTGCCCTTTCAGCTTGTGTGCCAGTCTTGACTCCTGGGTGTGCCACCTCTCTCCCTTTCATTCAGTGGGCCATAGAAAGGCTATTTATTTATTTTTTTAAATATTATTGGGTTTCTAAAGTCTCCCTGAAAAAAAAAAAAAAAACATACAAAAAACAGTGGGAGAGTAATATTGCCCTTTCAGCTTGTGTGCCAGTCTTGACTCCTGGGTGTGCCACCTCTCTCCCTTTCATTCAGTGGGCCATAGAAAGCCTATTTATTTTTTTTTTTAAATATTATTTGGTTTCTAAAGTCTCCCTGAAAAAAAAAAAAACATAAAAAAACAGTGGGAGAGTAATATTGCCCTTTCAGCTTGTGTGCCAGTCTTGACTCCTGGGTGTGCCACCTCTCTCTCTCTAATTGTGGGCCATAGAAAGCCTTTTTTTTTTTTTTTTTTTTTTAATATTATTTGGTTTCTAAAGTCTCCCTGAGAAAAAAAAAAACATAAATTAGGTGGGAGATTAATATTGACATTAGTGCTTGAGTGACAGTCCTGCGTGTGTGTCATCTCTGTGATTTTGTGCCACAGAAAACAGAGTGTGTAACATTGTGCCTGATTTTCCTTGTGGTCTCACCAACCTGTTAAGGGATATTGAAATCATACTGAAGTTATAGCTCACCGTGTAAGTTGTTTGACAGCAACAAATAAAGTTACTTTGGTTAAGATTTTAAAACAATGAGGAAGTCTGGTGCAAGAGGTCGTCGTGGGCGTTCATTGTCAGCTGGTAATGATGGTAGTGGTAGTGGAGCATCAGGTGGTCGTGGGGATAAAAATATTCCACCTAAGTCTGGAGCTGTGGAGCCAGTTTCGTCGTCAGGCTACACAAGGCCTCGAACGCTCTCTTTTCTGGGAGTAGGAAAACCGCTTTTAAAGGCGGAGCAGCAACAGCAAGTTTTGGCTTACATTGCAGACTCAGCCTCTAGCTCTTTTGCCTCCTCTTCCGAAACTGGTAAATGTAAAAGCAGCGCGTCGCTTGTGGATGTTCACGGTCAGGGACAAGTCGCTTCCTTGTCCTCCTCAGCAAAAACTACAACAAGAGAGAAGGATGCAGCAGGCGACACAACGGGTCACTCCATGGAGCTCTTTACACATACCGTCCCTGGCTTAGAAAGTGAAACATTTAACAGGCCATGCCCATTACAAGTATATTCTGACATGGAGTGCACTGATGCACAGCCACAGCCAGAGTACTATGCTGCTCCTTTGACTCAGACCACCACATTGCCCTCTCAGGGTACAGATCCACAATCAGACCCTGATGAGACTATGTTGCCCCGCCACGAACGCTATACCACCGACCGACACAGTGACACAGACGAAGTTGCACACGAGCTCGAAGAGGAGGTAATAGATGACCCAGTTATTGACCCCGATTGGCAGCCATTGGGGGAACAGGGTGCAGGCGGCAGTAGTTCAGAAGCGGAGGTGGAGGAGGGGCCGCAGCAGGCATCAACATCGCAACAGGTTCCATCTGCCGGGCCCGTATCTGGCCCAAAACGCGTGTCAAAGCCAAAACCTGTTGGAGCACAGCGTTGCCATCCGGTTAAAGCTCAGTCTGCAATCCCTGAAAAGGGATCCGAGTCTAGGAAGAGTGCAGTCTGGCATTTTTTTAAACAACATCCAACTGATCAGCGCAAAGTCATCTGTCAAAAATGTTCAACTAGCTTAAGCAGAGGTCAGAATCTGAAAAGTCTAAATACTAGTTGCATGCATAGACACTTAACCACCATGCATTTTCAAGCCTGGACTAACTACCAAACGTCCCTCAAGGTTGTAGCACCCTCGGCCAATGAAGCTAGTCAGCAACGCAACATCCCTTCCGTCACTGTAAGGCCACCATTTTCCGCACCACCGGCAGTATCTGTGCAGGTTTCTTTGCCAGCCAAAAGCAGTCAGGGTCAGGGAATCACCAGTTTTGTAGGAGGAAATATTGCATCTAGGGCACCGGCGGAAACAATACCGTCTCCAACCGTCTCTCAGTCTGCCATGTACACCGGCACACCCGAAAGTTCCACGATCTCCAGCTCTCCAGTCCAGCTCACCCTACATGAGACTCTGGTTAGAAAAAGGAAGTACTTATCCTCGCATCCGCGTACACAGGGTTTTAACGCCCACATAGCTAGACTAATCTCGTTAGAGATGATGCCCTACCGGTTAGTTGAAAGCGAAGCTTTCAAAGCCCTGATGGAGTACGCTGAACCACGATACGAGCTACCCAGTCGACACTTTTTTTCCAGAAAAGCCATCCCAGCCCTGCACCAGCATGTTAAACAGCGCATCGTCCATGCACTCAGGCAATCTGTGAGTACAAAGGTGCACCTGACTACAGATGCATGGACCAGTAGGCATGGCCAGGGACGTTATGTGTCCATCACGGCACACTGGGTGAATGTGGTGGATGCAGGGTCCACAGGCGACATCAATTTAGGGACAGTTGTGCCTAGCCCACGGTCTAGGAAACAGTTGGCTGTAGGCGTTCGCACCCCCTCCTCCTCCTCCTCCTCGTCCTCCTGCAGAAGCTACAGCTCTTCCACAGAACGCAGTCTGCCAACCACTCCATCGGCAGATGACACTGTTGCACACCAGTTGTCCCATTATGGGCCAGCTACTGCCAAGCGTCAGCAGGCTGTATTGGCTATGAAGTGTTTGGGCGACAACAGACACACCGCGGAAGTTCTGTCCGAGTTCTTGCAACAAGAAACGCAGTCGTGGCTGGGCACAGTAGATCTTGAGGCAGGCAAGGTAGTGAGTGATAACGGAAGGAATTTCATGGCTGCCATCTCCCTTTCCCAACTGAATCACATTCCTTGCCTGGCTCACACCTTAAACCTGGTGGTGCAGTGCTTATTGAAAACTTATCCTGGGTTCTCCGACCTGCTCCTCAAAGTGCGTGCACTTTGCTCACATATCCGACGTTCGCCTGTACACGCCAGCCGTATGCAGACCTATCAGCGGTCTTTGAACCTTCCCCAGCATCGCCTCATCATAGACGTTGCAACAAGGTGGAACTCAACACTGCACATGCTTCAGAGACTGTGCGAACAGAGGCGTGCTGTTATTTATTTGTGGGAGGATACACGGGCAGGCAGTAGGATGGCAGACATGGAGTTGTCAGGTGTGCAGTGGTCTAAGATACAAGACATGTGTCAAGTCCTTCAATGTTTTGAGGAATGCACACGGCTGGTTAGTGCAGACAACGCCGTAATAAGCATGAGCATCCCCCTAATGCGTCTGCTGATGCAAAGTTTGACGCACATAAAGGAGCAGGCGTCTGCACCAGAGGAAGAGGAAAGCCTTGATGACAGTCAGCCATTGTCTGGTCAGGGCAGTGTACAGGACGAGGTAGCGGGCGAAGAGGAGGTGGAGGACAAGGAGGATGATGGGGATGAGTATATTTTTAATGCCGAACCTTTCCCGGGGGCACAGGAAATTGGTTGCGTGTCACGGCCGGGTTCTGGTTTTTTGAGGGACACAAGTGACGTAGATTTGCCTGCAACTGCCCCTCAACCAATCACAACCGGAGATTTGACAACTGGAACTTTGGCCCACATGGCGGATTATGCCTTACGTATCCTAAAAAGGGACACACGCATTATGAAAATGATGAACGATGACGATTACTGGTTGGCCTGCCTCCTTGATCCACGCTATAAAGGCAAATTGCAAAATATTATGCCACATGAGAACTTGGAACTAATATTAGCAACCAAACAATCAACTCTTGTTGACCGTTTGCTTCAGGCATTCCCAGCACACAGCGCACGTGATCGTTCTCACACGAGCTCCAGGGGGCAGCAGACTAGGAGTGTTAGGGGTGCACACATCAGAAGTGGCGTTGGACAGAGGGGTTTTCTGACCAGGTTGTGGAGTGATTTTGCTATGACCGCAGACAGGACAGGTACTGCTGCATCAATTGAAAGTGACAGGAGACAACATTTGTCCAGTATGGTTACTAACTATTTTTCATCCCTTATCGATGTTCTCCCTCAACCGTCATTCCCATTTGATTACTGGGCCTCCAAATTAGACACCTGGCCAGAATTGGCAGAATATGCATTGCAGGAGCTTGCTTGCCCGGCAGCAAGTGTCCTATCAGAAAGAGTATTCAGTGCTGCAGGTTCAATATTAACCGAAAAAAGGACTCGTCTGGCTACCCAAAATGTTGACGATCTAACATTCATTAAAATGAACCACAACTGGATTTCGAAATCTTTTGCCCCACCTTGCCCGGCCGACACCTAGCTTTCCTATGAAAAGCTCTTGCCTGTGAATTACTTTTCTAATGTCTAATTTGCTGCAGCTGATTGTACAGCATACGACATGTTTACACCTCCCTAAATGGCAAAACTCCCCACACGGGGCCGTGGTATCGCGACTTGGCGCAAGCACCCGTGAGACTGCTGTTTGTCTGAAGAGGTGGGTGTGCTCGCTTTTGGTTGACGGCATTGCTACTGGGTCCCTCATAGTACAATGTAGTGTCTCTGGCGGTGGTGGTGCGCACCCAACGTCAGACACACCGTTGTAACATGAGGGGCCCTGGGGCGGTCCCGCCGGCCTCAAGAGAGTTCCCCCCTACCCCAGCTCAAAATGTGCTCTACCACGTCCAAAATTATGTCGCACAGCTCCACCAATCTTTAGTCTATTCGCTGACATCATTCAATGTCTGGCACTGACAATACAAATTTGTAGACATCTATGATGCAACTTAAAGTAGTCTGTGTCTGTGTCCTATATTGGCACCATTAAATAGTTACTGCCAAATTACTATGTCAGAAACTCAGTAGATGAGCCCACCCCTGTACCTAAGTATGCCACCTTTTTTTTTGTTGTGGTTGTTTTGCGAGACATTAACATCTATTTATATTTTGGGAGTACTGGGACAGACACTCCTTGCACTACTCCTCCACTCACCACCAAGCTGCCTGTGTATCCATGTAACCGCTGTAAAGCTGCCATGAGCCTATTGTTTGTTATTTTAGGCCTTTGAAGCCTGTCTGCGGTCCCTCCTTCCACTAGTCCTCCACTGACCAGACCACTGCTGCCCGTGTACCCCTGGAACCAATTATAAAGTGCCTACAGCCCATTTTCTTATGTTAGGCCTTTGAAGCCTGTCTGCGGTCCCTACTTTAAATACTCCTCCACTGACCACCAAGCTGCCTGCCCGTGTATCCATGTAACCGCTGTAAAACTGCCATGAGCCTATTGTTTGTTATTTTAGGCCTTTGATAGCCTGTCTGCGGTCCCTACTTTAAATACTCCTCCACTCACCACCACCAAGTTGCCTGCCCGTGTATCCATGTAACCGCTGTAAAACTGCCATGAGCCTATTGTTTGTTATGTTAGGCCTTTGATAGCCTGTCTGCGGTCCCTACTTTAAATACTCCTCCACTCACCACCACCAAGTTGCCTGCCCGTGTATCCATGTAACCGCTGTAAAACTGCCATGAGCCTATTGTTTGTTATTTTAGGCCTTTGATAGCCTGTCTGCGGTCCCTACTTTAAATACTCCTCCACTGACCAGACCACTGCTGCCCGTGTACCCCTGGAACCAATTATAAAGTGCCTACAGCCAGCCCATTTTCTTATGTTAGGCCTTTGAAGCCTGTCTGCGGTCCCTACTTTAAATACTCCTCCACTCACCACCAAGCTGCCTGCCCGTCTATCCATGTAACCGCTGTAAAACTGCAATGAGCCTATTGTTTGTTATTTTAGGCCTTTGATAGCCTGTCTGCGGCCCCTACTTGCAATACTCCTCCACTGACCACAATGCTGCCTGGAGTGCCTGCCTGTGTATCCATGTAACCGATGTAAAACTGCCATGACTGCCTACTGTTTGTTATTTTAGGCCTTTGATAGCCTGTCTGCAGCCCCTACTTGCAGTACTCCTCCACTGACCACACCAATGCTGCCCGTGTACCCCTGGAACCTATTTAAAAGTTCATAGAGCCTAGTTATATATTTTATTTACTATTAATAAGGCCATGATGGACTACGCTGTACCACGCTACAAGCTAACCAGTCGACACTTCTTTTGCGAGAAAAGCCATCCCAACCCTCCACCAGCATGTAGAAGACCGCATTGTCCATGCACTCTGGCAATCTGTGAGTACAAAGGTGCACCTGACAACAGACGCATGGACCTGTAGGCATGGCCACGGAAGATTACGTGTCCATTACGGCGCAATGGGTTAATGTGGTGGATGCATGGTCCACAGGGGACAGCCTACTAAGTCTGTCTGCAGTCCCTAATTCAAATTGTCCTCCACTGTCTAAATCGGAGCTTCCACCTTCTGGCTTTCGGCCTATAGTATCAGAAATTAAACTGCATTTGGCCTTCAACTTTGGTTAGGGCCTACTAACGGCTTCTGCCCCTCCCTGGTGTTGCCCTCAACTAAATAAAGCTGAGCTTCAACCTTCTGCTCCAAATTACCATTTTGAAAAATGCAATAGGCTTTTCCGGCCTACTAAAGGTGTCTGTCTGTGTGCCCCTGCCTGGTGTTGTCCTCAACTAAATAAAGCTGAGCTTCAACCTTCCGGCTCTCATTAAGTGGTTTTAAAAAAAAAAAATGGTGGTTAGGGCCTACTAACGGCTTCTGCCCCTCCCTGGTGTTGTCCTCAACTAAATAAAGCTGAGCTTCAACCTTCCGGCTCTCATTAAGTGGTTTTAAAAAAAAAAAATGGTGGTTAGGGCCTACTAACGGCTTCTGCCCCTCCCTGGTGTTGCCCTCAACTAAATAAAGCTGAGCTTCAACCTTCTGCTCCAAATTACCATTTTGAAAAATGCAATAGGCTTTTCCGGCCTACTAAAGGTGTCTGTCTGTGTGCCCCTGCCTGGTGTTGTCCTCAACTAAATAAAGCTGAGCTTCAACCTTCTGCTCCAAATTACCATTTTAAAAAATGCAATAGGCTTTTCCGGCCTACTAAAGGTGTCTGTCTGTGTGCCCCTGCCTGGTGTTGTCCTCAACTAAATAAAGCTGAGCTTCAACCTTCTGCTCCAAATTACCATTTTAAAAAATGCAATAGGCTTTTCCGGCCTACTAAAGGTGTCTGTCTGTGTGCCCCTGCCTGGTGTTGTCCTCAACTAAATAAAGCTGAGCTTCAACCTTCTGCTCCAAATTACCATTTTAAAAAATGCAATAGGCTTTTCCGGCCTACTAAAGGTGTCTGTCTGTGTGCCACTGCCTGGTGTTGCCCTCAACTAAATAAAGCTGAGCTTCAACCTTCTGCTCCAAATTACCATTTTGAAAAATGCAATAGGCTTTTCCGGCCTACTAAAGGTGTCTGTCTGTGTGCCCCTGCCTGGTGTTGTCCTCAACTAAATAAAGCTGAGCTTCAACCTTCCGGCTCTCATTAAGTGGTTTTAAAAAAAAAAAATGGTGGTTAGGGCCTACTAACGGCTTCTGCCCCTCCCTGGTGTTGTCCTCAACTAAATAAAGCTGAGCTTCAACCTTCCGGCTCTCATTAAGTGGTTTTAAAAAAAAAAATGGTGGTTAGGGCCTACTAACGGCTTCTGCCCCTCCCTGGTGTTGTCCTCAACTAAATAAAGCTGAGCTTCAACCTTCCGGCTCTCATTAAGTGGTTTTAAAAAAAAAAATGGTGGTTAGGGCCTACTAACGGCTTCTGCCCCTCCCTGGTGTTGTCCTCAACTAAATAAAGCTGAGCTTCAACCTTCCGGCTCTCATTAAGTGGTTTTAAAAAAAAAAAATGGTGGTTAGGGCCTACTAACGGCTTCTGCCCCTCCCTGGTGTTGCCCTCAACTAAATAAAGCTGAGCTTCAACCTTCTGCTCCAAATTACCATTTTGAAAAATGCAATAGGCTTTTCCGGCCTACTAAAGACGTCTGTCTGTGTGCCCCTGCCTGGTGTTGCCCTCAACTAAATAAAGCTGAGCTTCAACCTTCTGCTCCAAATTACCATTTTAAAAAATGCAATAGGCTTTTCCGGCCTACTAAAGGTGTCTGTCTGTGTGCCCCTGCCTGGTGTTGCCCTCAACTAAATAAAGCTGAGCTTCAACCTTCCGGCTCTCATTAAGTGGTTTTAAAAAAAAAAAATGGTGGTTAGGGCCTACTAACGGCTTCTGCCCCTCCCTGGTGTTGTCCTCAACTAAATAAAGCTGAGCTTCAACCTTCCGGCTCTCATTAAGTGGTTTTAAAAAAAAAAAATGGTGGTTAGGGCCTACTAACGGCTTCTGCCCCTCCCTGGTGTTGCCCTCAACTAAATAAAGCTGAGCTTCAACCTTCTGCTCCAAATTACCATTTTGAAAAATGCAATAGGCTTTTCCGGCCTACTAAAGGTGTCTGTCTGTGTGCCCCTGCCTGGTGTTGTCCTCAACTAAATAAAGCTGAGCTTCAACCTTCTGCTCCAAATTACCATTTTAAAAAATGCAATAGGCTTTTCCGGCCTACTAAAGGTGTCTGTCTGTGTGCCCCTGCCTGGTGTTGTCCTCAACTAAATAAAGCTGAGCTTCAACCTTCTGCTCCAAATTACCATTTTAAAAAATGCAATAGGCTTTTCCGGCCTACTAAAGGTGTCTGTCTGTGTGCCCCTGCCTGGTGTTGTCCTCAACTAAATAAAGCTGAGCTTCAACCTTCTGCTCCAAATTACCATTTTAAAAAATGCAATAGGCTTTTCCGGCCTACTAAAGGTGTCTGTCTGTGTGCCCCTGCCTGGTGTTGTCCTCAACTAAATAAAGCTGAGCTTCAACCTTCTGCTCCAAATTACCATTTTAAAAAATGCAATAGGCTTTTCCGGCCTACTAAAGGTGTCTGTCTGTGTGCCCCTGCCTGGTGTTGTCCTCAACTAAATAAAGCTGAGCTTCAACCTTCTGCTCCAAATTACCATTTTGAAAAATGCAATAGGCTTTTCCGGCCTACTAAAGGTGTCTGTCTGTGTGCCCCTGCCTGGTGTTGTCCTCAACTAAATAAAGCTGAGCTTCAACCTTCCGGCTCTCATTAAGTGGTTTTAAAAAAAAAAATGGTGGTTAGGGCCTACTAACGGCTTCTGCCCCTCCCTGGTGTTGCCCTCAACTAAATAAAGCTGAGCTTCAACCTTCTGCTCCAAATTACCATTTTAAAAAATGCAATAGGCTTTTCCGGCCTACTAAAGGTGTCTGCCCCTCCCTGGTGTTGTCCTCAACTGAACAAAGCTGAGCTTCCACATTCTGGCTTTCGCCCTATACTATCAGATATTAAACTGCATTTGGCCTACTAGTGTGGTTAGGCCCTTGAAACAGTGTCTGCTGCTCTTGGGTTTGCTACTCCACTGAACAAAGCAATGCCGCCTGTTTAGTCCTGTTACCAATTTTGAACTGCATGTAGCCTACTTTATTCTTTGGCCCTATATCTGTTTCCTCCTCATCCTGCCCATTGCCCAGCCACTGCTAAATGAGTCTGCTGGTACATTGACCTAGACCACTACATTCCCCTTGTACTCTACACAGCCAGAATCTGTCCCTGCTGAAAGTAAGGTTCCCCTTCCCGCATGTTATACCACCTTACACAGGGACAAAGAGGAAGGTGCAGATGAAAGTGCAGGTTCCTTCATCAGGTGGGGGGGCATACTCGTTGGCGACGTCACTGGCACAGGGCCCCTCAGAGTACGCAAAAGTGTCGCTGCTGGTGGGAGGCGCCCCCGCCATGCAAACACACCGCCGTACTTTGAGGGGCCCTGTGCCAGTGGCAATGCGAACGAGTGGGCCCCCCCCTGCTTGCTCAGGATCACAGCACTTGCAACTTTTAAATACTTACCTTTCCCTGCAACACCGCCGTGACGTAGTCCGCATTTCCTGGGCCCACGAAAAACTTGAGCCAGCCCTACTCCCCCCACAACTTTCCCCCAATTCCCTATGCCCAACTATTATTATACAGTTAATTAAGATTGGCAAGCTTCAGAAACAAGAATGGATGTTTTTGGCATTAAAATGGGCACTGTAGGTGTTTTCCTGGCCTCCACTCACTGCCGACTATGCTTCCCCATTGACTTGCATTGGGTTTCGTGTTTCGGTCGATCCCCGACTTTTAGCGATAATCGGCCGACTGCACTCGACTCGACTCTGGACAAAATCGGGTTTCCCAAAACCCTACTCGATCTTAAAAAAATGAAAGTCGCTCAACCCTACTGAAACCCAACCATCACTGAACAAGACACAGAAGGTCAAACGTCAAGACTGGGTGAAGAATTATTTGGAAACAGATTTTTCAAAAGTTTTAAGGACTAAAGAGAAGAGAGTGACTCTTGATGTACCAGATGGATGGGTCCATGGCTGGATCAGTAATGGGTACATACCTCTACCTCCGCTCTGATACCAGCAAGGTTGAGGTGAGTACAACTATGGGATGGGATTATTAAAGTTCAGCTAGTTGGACCTTTTGGGGTTGAAGATGAACTCAAAGTCAACTCCCAAACCTAACCATAGTGTTTTTTTTAAAGACACTTTCTTTGAGCAGTGGTGCAGGAAAAAGTCTGCATCTCTCAAGAAAACCATGATCTTTACTCAGGACAATGCTCCATCACAGTACTACACTGCTTGGCTGCCAGTAAATGCCTTAAAGATGAAAGAATAACGACATGGACCCTTCCTCACCTGACCTAAAGCCTATAGAGAAATTGTGTGCCCTTCTTAAAAGGGTGATTTCCGGTAAAAGAAAACAGTCACCTCTCTGAACAGTGCCTGGAGACTATGGTTGGTGCTGCCTAAAAAGCTGATAATCAACAGATTAAGAAACTGACGTACTCCATGGATGGAGCTTATGACTCTTGAAAAGAAGAGAGATTATATTGGTCACTGTTTTGTTTTTTCTTTGAAATGTCAGAAATGTATTTTTATACATTTTGAGTTGTTTGGTTATGATTCTCAATTTAACAGATGAAAATAAACAATTGAGAAGGGAAAATTAAATTTTTCATTTAGTTTTATAATAATTGCGCACACTAATAGATGCCCAATTATTCTGCACTCAAAGATATTCTCCTAAAATAAACTCCTTTTACTTTATTAAATATTCAGGTTTGTGCAGATGCAGGTTTAGTAAGGCAGCAGATTGAATGTTTGCAGAGTCAATTGTATTGCTTGACAGATAAATTTGTAACCAATTATGTCACAAATCTTTTATGTTACTTGCAGCTCTTTAAATTGCAGCTGGCACATACTGTACATTTTATTGACAAAATAATTGGGACCGACATCTTAGAGAGGACCTGTCTCTTGCTCAAAAAAATTGAGTTAAGTATCTTGTAGAAAATTCCGAACTCCCCTGACTCTGCAGCTCTTTTCTGTTTGGTTCTTGGTTGCTCCATTGCAGACATATTCACATTTGTTTATTTTGGAGTGTACTATGTGAAATCTCTGCTTGCAGTTCAACAGTCTTCTCTTGGAGCATGCACTTTAACACCTACCTTCCTGATACTGCCAGTCATAACTCAGCATCATCTAAGACTGCTAGATTAGCTGCTAAACTGTCATTGTCAGCATCTGGGAGGGATGAAAGCAAGGAGATATTTTACATAATGTACAAATATGAATATATCTGCAATTCAGTGACACAGTGCGAAACAGAAAAGAGTAGCAGGATCAGGGGAGCCCAGTTATTTTTGCAACGTATTTAGCTCAATTTTTTTTTAGCAAAATGACAGTTCAACTTTAATCATTAGAGTCACATTGCTACAGGTGTATTAAATGCAGCCCGTGGCCATGCAATATCCCATTATAAGCATCTGTGGCCTCAGGGGTGTATTTGGATGGGGAGGGAATTTTCCAGGGTGCAGCTCCAGGGGGTGCTGTCAGGCCACCTGATGCAGTGGTCAGAAGTGTATTCCCGGCGGCTGCCTTTTGCCGCTCCCCCATAGTGGGAGTCGGCAGTTCTCTGTTATGATCTGGTGACCTTGGAGCCACATGAAAACTTTCTCTGGAGTCGGTGGAACCTGTACTGACCGCAAATCCTGAACTAACACCGCAACTAGAAGTAGCCGTGGGGTGTGCCTAACAAACCCTAGACACCTCGACACAGACGGAGGACTAAATACCCCTATAGATGGAAATAGGAATGCTATCTTGCCTCAGAGCAGACCCCCAAAGGATAGGCAGCTCCCCACGAATAATGACTGTGAGTAGGAGAAGAATAGACACACGCAGGTAGAAAACAGGATTTAGCAAAAGAGGCCACTCTAGCTAAATAGGAAAGGAAAGGACAGATTACTAGGCGGTCAGTATTAAAACCCTTCCAAAAATATCCACAACAGATAATACAAAAAGTTCCACAATCTAACTAAAGACATGAATGTATATCTGCCACTCCAGAGAATCCAACAAGACTGAGAAAATACTGACACAATCTAAGCTGGACAAGAAAACACAAAGAATAGCACTGAATTGTGAAGCACACAGCATGTGTGCCACAGGGAAAAAAAACCCAGACACTTATCTTTGCTGATTTGGCAGAAAGGCAGGAGGAACCAGGCAGAGGTCCTACACCTCCCAACAACAATTGACAACTGGCAAGGACTAATGAATCCTGCACACCTAAATACCCCAGTCAGAACTGCAATCAGCAGACACACCTGACCAGGACTGCAACCCAGGGACAACTCCATTACCACCTACTACCACCGGAGGGAACCCAAAAGCAGAATTCACAACAGTACCCTCCCCTTGAGGAGGGGTCACCGAACCCTCACCAGCTCCCCCAGGCCGATCAGGACAAGCCAGATGAAAGGCACGGACCAGATCAGCAGCATGGACATCAGAAGCAAAAACCCAAGAATTATCCTCCTGGCCATAACCCTTCCATTTGACAAGGTACTGAAGCCTCCGCCTCGAAAAACGAGAATCCAAAATCTTCTCAACCACATACTCCAACTCCCCATCAACCAAAACAGGGGCCGGAGGATCAACAGAGGGAACAACGGGCACCACATATTTCCGCAATAAAGATCTATGGAAGACATTATGGATAGCAAAAGGGGCCGGAAGTGCCAATCGAAAAGACACAGGATTAATAATCTCAGAAATCATATAAGGACCAATAAACCGAGGCTTAAACTTAGGGGAAGAGACCTTCATAGGAACATGACGGGAAGACAACCAAACCAAATCCCCAACCCGAAGCCGGGAACCAACACACCGACGACGGTTAGCAAAACGTTGAGCCTCCTCCTGAGACAACACCAAATTGTCCACCACATGAGCCCAAATCTGCTGCAACCTGTCAACCACCGAATCCACACCAGGACAGTCAGAAGGCTCAACCTGCCCAGAAGAAAAACGAGGATGAAAACCAAAATTACAAAAAACAGGCGAAACCAAAGTAGCCGAACTAGCCCGATTATTAAGGGCAAACTCGGCCAATGGCAAAAAGGCCACCCAATCATCCTGATCGGCAGACACAAAGCATCTCAAATAAGTCTCCAAAGTCTGATTAGTTCGCTCGGTCTGGCCATTTGTCTGAGGATGAAATACAGAAGAAAAAGACAAACCAATGCCCAGCCTAGCACAAAAGGCCCGCCAAAACCTAGAAACAAATTGGGAACCTCTGTCGGACACAATATTCTCCGGAATACCATGCAAACGAACCACATGCTGAAAAAACAACGGAACCAACTCTGAAGAGGAAGGCAATTTAGGCAAAGGCACCAAATGAACCAACTTAGAAAACCGGTCACAAACAACCCAGATAACCGACATCCTCTGGGAAACCGGAAGATCAGAAATAAAATCCATAGAAATATGCGTCCAGGGCCTCTCAGGGACCGGCAATGGCAAAAGTAACCCACTAGCACGGGAACAACAAGGCTTGGCCCGCGCACAAGTCCCACAGGACTGCACAAAAGAACGCACATCACGTGACAACGAAGGCCACCAAAAGGACCTACCAACCAAATCTCTGGTACCAAAAATACCAGGATGACCAGCCAACACAGAACAGTGAACCTCAGAAATCACTCTACTAGTCCATCTGTCAGGAACAAACAATTTCCCCACAGGACAGCGATCAGGTCTATCAGCCTGAAATTCCTGAAGAACCCGCTGTAAATCAGGGGAAATGGCAGAAAGGACCACCCCTTCTTTCAGAATGATGACCGGTTCAAGGACCTCAGGAGGATCAGGCAAAAAACTCCTAGAAAGTGCATCAGCCTTAATATTCTTAGAACCCGGAAGATACGAAACCACAAAATCAAAATGGGAAAAAAACAAGGACCATTGAGCCTGTCTAGGACTCAGCCGTTTGGCAGACTCGAGGTAAATCAAATTCTTATGATCGGTCAGGACCACAATACGGTGCTTAGCTCCCTCAAGCCAATGTCGCCACTCCTCAAACACCCACTTCATAGCCAACAACTCCCGATTGCCGACATCATAATTGCGTTCAGCAGGTGAAAACTTGCGGGAGAAGAAAGCACACGGTTTCATCAAAGAACCAACAGAATCCCTCTGAGACAAAACGGCCCCTGCCCCAATCTCAGAAGCATCAATCTCAACCTGAAACGGAAGAGAAACATCTGGTTGGCGCAACACCGGAGCAGAAGTAAATCGGCGTTTAAGCTCCTGAAAGGCAGAGACAGCCGCAGAGGACCAATTCGCCACATCAGCACCTTTTTTCGTCAAATCAGTCAAGGGTTTAACCACGCTGGAGAAGTTAGCAATGAACCGGCGATAAAAATTTGCAAACCCCAAAAATTTCTGAAGGCTCTTCACGGATGTGGGTTGAATCCAATCATGAATGGCCTGAACCTTAACCGGATCCATCTCCATAGATGAGGGAGAAAAAATAAAGCCCAAAAAAGAAACCTTCTGCACCCCAAAGAAACACTTAGACCCCTTCACAAACAAAGCATTGTCACGAAGGATCTGAAATACCATCCTGACCTGTTCCACATGAGACTTCCAATCATCGGAAAAAAATCAAAATATTGTCCAAATATACAATCAAAAATGTATCAATATAAGTCCGGAAGATATCATGCATGAAGGATTGAAAAACAGATGGAGCGTTAGTGAGCCCGAATGGCATCACAAGGTATTCAAAATGGCCTTCGGGCGTATTAAACGCAGTTTTCCATTCATCACCCTGCTTAATACGAACAAGATTATATGCCCCCCGAAGGTCAATCTTCGTAAACCAACTAGCCCCCCTAATCCTAGCAAACAAATCGGAAAGCAAAGGTAAAGGGTATTGAAACTTGACCGTGATCTTATTCAAGAGGCGATAATCAATACAAAGTCTCAAGGAGCCATCCTTCTTAGCAACAAAAAAAAAACCTGCTCCCAACGGTGAAGAAGATGGCCGAATATGCCCTTTCTCCAAAGACTCCTTAACATAACTCCGCATGGCGGTATGTTCAGGCACAGACAGGTTGGTTGAAAAGTCGGCCTTTAGGAAACTTACTGCCTGGAATCAAGTCAATCGCACAATCACAGTCCCTGTGCGGTGGAAGGGAACTGGACTTGGGCTCATCGAATACATCCTGAAAATCAGACAAAAACTCTGGAATTTCAGAAAAGGAAGAAGAGGAGATTGACATCAAAGGAACATCATTATGAACCCCCTGACAACCCCAACTAGTCACAGACATAGATTTCCAATCCAACACAGGATTATGTACCTGCAACCACGGGAAACCCAGCACGACAACATCATGCAAATTATGCAACACCAGAAATCGACAATCTTCCTGATGGGCTGGCGCCATGTGCATGGTCACCTGTGTCCAAAACTGGGGCTTATTTTTAGCCAAAGGTGTAGCATCAATCCCCCTTAAAGGAATAGGGTTCTGCAAAGGCTGCAAGGGAAAACCACAACGCCTGGCAAACTCAAAATCCATTAAGGTCAAGGCGGCGCCTGAATCCACAAACGCTATGACAGAAAATGATGACAATGAGCAGATCAAGGACACCGATAACAGAAATTTAGGTTGTACAGTACTGACAGTAAATGAACTAGCGATCCTTTTTGTCCGCTTAGGGCAGACTGAAATGACATGAGAAGCGTCGCCACAATAATAACACAACCTATTCTGACGTCTGAATCCTTGTCGTTCCGTTCTAGACAAAATCCTATCACACTGCATTGGCTCAGGACTTTGCTCTAAGGGCGACGCCACAGCGCGCACAGTTTGACGCTCCTGCAAGCGCCGATCAATCTGAATGGCCAGAGACATAGAATCACTCAGACCGGAAGGCGTGGGAAACCCCACCATAACATCTTTAACGGATTCAGAAAGACCCTTTCTGAAAATTGCCGCCAAAGCATCATCATTCCATTTAGTCAACACAGACCATTTTCTAAATTTCTGACAATACAATTCTGCCGCCTCTTGACCCTGAAACAGGGCCAGCAAGGTTTTCTCCGCTTGATCCACAGAATTAGGTTCATCATATAATAATCCTAAAGCGTGAAAAAAGGAATCTACATTAAGCAAGGCCAGATTCCCAGATTCCAGGGAAAATGCCCAATCCTGGGGATCGCCACGCAGCAGGGAGATGACAATTTTAACCTGCTGAATGGAATCCCCGGAGGATCACGGTCTCCGAGCGAAAAACAGTTTACAATTGTATTTAAAACCCCAAAATTTGGACCTATCACCAAGAAACAAATCAGGGGTAGGAATCTTCGGCTCTAAAGCAGGAGTCTGAACAATATAATCAGAAATACCCTGTACCCTAGCAGCAAGCTGGTCTACACGAGAAGCTAATTCCTGAACATCCATGCTGGCACAAGACTCCTCAGCCACCCATAAATAAAGAGGGAAGAAAAGACAGAACAGACTGCAGAAAAAAAAATGGCTCAACACCTTTCTTCCCTTCTTCTGAGATGCATTTAACTCATTATGGGCCAGTTGTACTGTTATGATCTGGTGACCTTGGAGCTGCATGAAAACTTTCTCTGGAGTCGGTGGAACCTGTACTGACCGCAAATCCTGAACTAACACCGCAACTAGTAGTAGCCGTGGGGTGTGCCTAACAAACCCTAGACACCTCGACACAGCCGGAGGACTAAATACCCCTATAGATGGAAATAGGAATGCTATCTTGCCTCAGAGCAGACCCCCAAAGGATAGGCAGCCCCCCACGAATAATGACTGTGAGTAGGAGATGAATAGACACACACAGGTAGAAAACAGGATTTAGCAAAAGAGGCCACTCTAGCTAAATAGGAAAGGAAAGGACAGATTACTAGGCGGTCAGTATTAAAACCCTTCCAAAAATATCCACAACAGATAATACAAAAAGTTCCACAATCTAACTAAAGACATGAATGTATATCTGCCACTCCAGAGAATCTAACAAGACTGAGAAAATACTGACACAATCTAAGCTGGACAAGAAAACACAAAGAATAGCACTGAATTGTGAAGCACACAGCATGTGTGCCACAGGGAAAAAAAAACCAGACACTTATCTTTGCTGATTTGGCAGAAAGGCAGGAGGAACCAGGCAGAGGTCCTACACCTCCCAACAACAATTGACAACTGGCAAGGACTAATGAATCCTGCACACCTAAATACCCCAGTCAGAACTGCAATCAGCAGACACACCTGACCAGGACTGCAACCCAGGGACAACTGCATTACCACCTACTACCACCAGAGGGAACCCAAAAGCAGAGTTCACAACAGTTCTCTGTCGTGAATCCCCAATGGCTAGGGATAGCACAGGATGAGCCAAGTATAATAAATATCGGACGAGCTCTAGGGTGATGGAACCTGGGCTGACCGCTGCCCTACGCCTGACAAACGCAACTAGAGATAGCCAGGGAGCGTGCCTACGTTGGTTCTAGACGCCACGCACCAGCCTAAGAGCTAACTAGTACTGCAGAGAAAACAAAGACCTCACTTGCCTCCAGAGGAATTAACCCCAAAGATATAGTTGCCCCCCACATGTATTGACGGTGAAATGAGAGGAAGGCACACACATAGAGATGATGTATATAGCTTTAGCAAATAGAGGCCCGCTGAAAACTAGAAAGCAGAATGACACAAAAGGGGACTGAGCGGTCAGCAAAAAACCCTAATCAAAAAAACCATCCTGAGATTACAAGAACCCATGTGCCAACTCATGGCACATGGGGAGAACCTCAGTCCACTAGAGCAACCAGCTAACAAAGAGACATTCTAAGCAAGCTGGACAAAAAAACCAAACAACTGAAAATCAGCACTTAGCTTATCCTGAAGATCTGGGAGCAGGTAGGCAGGAACCAAACAGAGCACATCTGAACACATTGATAGCCGGCAAGGGAAATGACAGAGAGGCCAGGTAAAATAGGAAACACCCAGCCTCTGATGGACAGATGGAAACCAAAGGCCGCAACCCACCAAAGTCACCCAGTACCAGCAGTAACCACCAGAGGGAGCCCGCAAACAGAATCCACAACAGTACCCCCCCCTTGAGGAGGGGTCACCGAACCCTCACGAGAACCCCCAGGGCGATCAGGGTGAGCTCTATGGAAGGCGCGGGCCAAATCAGTCGCATGAACATCGGAGGCGACCACCCAGGAATTGTCCTCCTGACCATAACCCTTCCACTTAACCAAATACTGGAGTTTGCGTCTGGAAACACGAGAATTCAAGATCTTTTCAACAACATACTCCAATTCTCCCTCCACCAGCACCGGAGCAGGAGGCTCGACCGAAGGAACAACAGGCACCTCATACCTCCGCAACAACGACCGATGGAACACATTATGAATAGCGAACGATGCTGGGAGATCCAAACGGAAAGATACAGGGTTAAGAATCTCCGAGATCCTATAAGGACCGATGAACCGAGGCTTGAACTTAGGAGAAGAGACCTTCATAGGGACAAAACGAGAAGACAACCACACCAAGTCCCCAACAAGAAGTCGGGAACCCACGCGGCGATGGCGATTAGCAAACTGCTGAGTCTTCTCCTGAGATAACTTCAAATTGTCCACCACCTGATTCCAAATGTGATGTAGCCTGTCCACCACCACGTCCACTCCAGGACAATCCGAAGACTCCACCTGACCAGAGGAAAAACGAGGATGAAACCCCGAATTACAAAAAAAAGGAGAGACCAACGTGGCCGAACTAGCCCGATTATTAAGAGCAAATTCGGCCAGTGGCAAAAAAGCAACCCAGTCATCCTGATCAGCAGAAACAAAACACCTCAAATAAGTTTCCAAGGTCTGATTAGTTCGCTCCGTCTGGCCATTCGTCTGAGGATGGAATGCAGACGAGAAAGACAAATCAATGCCCATCTTGGCACAAAACGTCCGCCAAAATCTAGACACAAACTGGGATCCCCTGTCAGAAACGATATTCTCCGGAATCCCATGCAAACGAACCACGTTCTGAAAAAACAAAGGAACCAACTCAGAGGAGGAGGGCAACTTAGGCAAGGGCACCAAATGAACCATCTTAGAAAAGCGGTCACACACAACCCAGATAACGGACATTTTCTGTGAAACCGGGAGATCAGAAATAAAATCCATGGAAATGTGCGTCCAAGGCCTCTTCGGGATGGGCAAGGATAACAACAACCCACTAGCCCGTGAACAGCAAGGCTTAGCTCGAGCACACACTTCACAAGACTGCACAAAGGTACGCACATCCCTAGACAAGGAAGGCCACCAAAAAGACCTGGCCACCAAGTCTCTTGTACCAAATATTCCAGGATGACCAGCCAACACAGAAGAATGGACCTCGGAGATGACTCTACTGGTCCAATCATCCGGAACAAACAGTCTTTCTGGTGGACATCGATCCGGTTTATCCACCTGAAACTCCTGCAATGCGCGTCGCAAGTCTGGGGATACGGCGGACAATATTACCCCATCCCTAAGGATACCAGCAGGCCCAGTGTCTCCAGGAGAGTCAGGCACAAAACTCCTGGAAAGAGCATCTGCCTTCACATTCTTTGAACCTGGCAGGTATGAAACCACGAAATTGAAACGAGAAAAAAATAACGACCAACGAGCCTGTCTAGGATTCAAACGCCTGGCAGACTCAAGGTAAGTGAGATTCTTGTGATCAGTCAAGACCACCACGCGATGTTTAGCACCCTCAAGCCAATGACGCCACTCCTCAAATGCCCACTTCATGGCCAAAAGCTCCCGATTACCCACATCATAATTGCGCTCGGCGGGCGAGAATTTTCTAGAGAAGAAAGCACATGGCTTCATCACCGAGCCATTAGAACTTCTCTGTGACAAAACCGCCCCCGCTCCAATCTCGGAAGCATCAACCTCCACCTGGAAAGGAAGTGAAACATCTGGTTGACACAACACAGGAGCAGAAGAAAACCGGCGCTTAAGTTCCCGAAAGGCCTCCACGGCCGCAGGAGACCAATCAGCAACATCAGCACCCTTTTTAGTCAAATCAGTCAAAGGTTTAACAATACTGGAAAAATTAGCAATGAACCGACGATAAAAATTAGCAAACCCCAAGAACTTCTGAAGGCTCTTAACAGATGTAGGTTGTGTCCAGTCACAAATAGCCTGAACCTTAACGGGATCCATCTCAATAGTAGAAGGAGAAAAAATGTACCCCAAAAAAGAAATCTTCTGGACTCCGAAGAGACACTTTGAGCCCTTCACAAACAGAGAATTGGCCCGCAAAACTTGAAACACCTTCCTGACCTGTAGAACATGAGACTCCCAGTCATCAGAAAACACCAAAATATCATCCAAATACACAATCATAAACTTATCCAGATATTCACGGAAAATATTGTGCATAAAGGACTGAAAGACTGACGGAGCATTGGAGAGTCCAAAAGGCATTACCAAATACTCAAAATGGCCCTCAGGCGTATTAAATGCGGTTTTCCACTCATCACCCTGTTTTATCCGCACCAGATTATACGCACCGCGAAGATCTATCTTAGTGAACCACCTAGCCCCCTTAATGCGAGCAAACAAATCAGTAAATAATGGCAATGGATACTGGTATTTGACTGTAATCTTATTCAGAAGGCGATAATCTATACAAGGCCTCAGGGAACCATCTTTTTTTGCCACGAAAAAAAAACCTGCTCCCAGAGGGGACGAAGATGGACGAATATGTCCCTTTTCCAAGGACTCCTTAATATAATTCCGCATAGCAGTATGCTCTGGCAGTGACAGATTAAATAAACGACCCTTAGGGAACTTACTGCCAGGAATCAATTCTATAGCACAGTCACACTCTCTATGGGGAGGGAGCGAATTGAGCTTAGGCTCCTCAAAAACATCCCTATAATCCGACAAAAACGCAGGGATCTCCGAAGGAGTAGATGAAGCTATAGAAATCGGAGGTGCATCATCATGAACCCCGTGACATCCCCAGCTTAGCACAGACATTGTTTTCCAGTCCAGGACAGGATTATGAGTTTGTAACCATGGCAGACCAAGCACTAGTACATCATGTAAATTATACAGTACAAGGAAGCGAATCACCTCCTGATGAACGGGAGTCATGTGCATGGTCACTTGTGTCCAATTCTGCGGTTTATTCATAGCCAATGGTGTAGAATCAATTCCTTTCAGAGGAATAGGAACTTCCAGAGGCTCTAGACTAAAACCGCAGCGTTTAGCAAATGACCAATCCATAAGACTCAGGGCAGCGCCTGAATCCACATAGGCATCGACGGAAATGGAAGACAGTGAAAAAATCAGAGTCACAGACAAAATGAACTTAGACTGCAGAGTATCAATGGCAAAAGATTTATCAACCCTTTTTGTGCGTTTAGAGCATGCTGATATAACATGAGCTGAATCACCACAATAAAAACACAAACCATTTTTCCGCCTATAATTTTGCCGTTCACTTCTGGACTGAATTCTATCACATTGCATAGTCTCAGGTGCCTGTTCAGAAGACACCGCCAACTGGTGCACGGGTTTGCGCTCCCGTAAACGCCGATCAATCTGAATGGCCATAGCCATAGACTCATTCAGACCTGTAGGCGCAGGGAACCCCACCATAATATCCTTAATGGCCTCAGAAAGACCATTTCTGAAGTTTGCAGCCAGGGCGCACTCATTCCACTGAGTAAGCACCGACCATTTCCGAAATTTCTGACAATATATTTCCGCTTCATCATGCCCCTGAGAGAGGGCTAATAAAGCCTTTTCAGCCTGAATCTCTAGGTTTAGGTTCCTCATAGAGCAATCCCAATGCCAGAAAAAACGCATCCACACTGAGCAATGCAGGATCCCCTGGTGCCAATGCAAATGCCCAATTCTGAGGGTCGCCCCGTAGGAACGATATAACAATCTTGACCTGTTGAGCAGGGTCTCCAGAGGAGCGAGATTTCAAAGAGAGAAACAATTTACAATTGTTCCTGAAATTCAGGAAGGTAGATCTATCTCCAGAAAAAAACTCTGGAATAGGAATTCTAGGTTCAGACATGGGAGTGTGAACAACGAAATCCTGTATGTTTTGAACCTTTGCCGCGAGATTACTCAGGCTGGAAGCCAAACTCTGGACATCCATGATAAACAGCTAAGATCAGAGCCATTCAAGGGTTAAGAGGAGGTAAGAAGCAGCTAGACAGCAATTAAGGGCTAGGCAGCAAAACTCTGAAGGAAAAAAAAAATAATTTTCCTTGAACACTTCTTATTCTCCTGCTTCAGCCCAAACAATTAACACTTTGTGGGCCGGCTATACTGTCGTGAATCCCCAATGGCTAGGGATAGCACAGGATGAGCCAAGTATAATAAATATCGGACGAGCTCTAGGGTGATGGAACCTGGGCTGACCGCTGCCCTACGCCTGACAAACGCAACTAGAGATAGCCAGGGAGCGTGCGTACGTTGGTTCTAGACGCCACGCACCAGCCTAAGAGCTAACTAGTACTGCAGAGAAAACAAAGACCTCACTTGCCTCCAGAGGAATTAACCCCAAAGATATAGTTGCCCCCCACATGTATTGACGGTGAAATGAGAGGAAGGCACACACATAGAGATGATGTATATAGCTTTAGCAAATAGAGGCCCGCTGAAAACTAGAAAGCAGAATGACACAAAAGGGGACTGAGCGGTCAGCAAAAAACCCTAATCAAAAAAACCATCCTGAGATTACAAGAACCCATGTGCCAACTCATGGCACATGGGGAGAACCTCAGTCCACTAGAGCAACCAGCTAACAAAGAGACATTCTAAGCAAGCTGGACAAAAAAACCAAACAACTGAAAATCAGCACTTAGCTTATCCTGAAGATCTGGGAGCAGGTAGGCAGGAACCAAACAGAGCACATCTGAACACATTGATAGCCGGCAAGGGAAATGACAGAGAGGCCAGGTAAAATAGGAAACACCCAGCCTCTGATGGACAGATGGAAACCAAAGGCCGCAACCCACCAAAGTCACCCAGTACCAGCAGTAACCACCAGAGGGAGCCCGCAAACAGAATCCACAACAGTTCTCTGAACCTGCTGTCAAATTGACAGTTGGCTCCCTGCAATCAATTGTACTCACATCTTTCAGATGCAAGTACAATTGAAGCCTTGAAGTCCGGCACTTCCAAGTCAAGGCGACGTCTGCAGCTTCATCAGGTCAGCTGCTTACGTCACTTGCTGCACCACGGAGGCGCATGCAACATTGGTGGTAAGTGCTTCGGTGGTGCTGAAGACACTTAAGATTTATTTTAATAGGGAAGAGAGGGATTTAAGGACAAATTATGGTGAGTGAGTGAAGGGATGGGTGCAGACATAGCATGTGGAGTGAAGGAAGGTTGGGTGCAGAGTCAATATGGAGAGCAAGGTAGAGGGATGGGAAAAAACACAGTATTGGGATTGAGGGAGAGAGGGATGGGTATGGACACAGTATGGGGTGTGAGAAGGGATCGATGCAGACACATTATTTAAAGCGAGAATGGGAAATGGAGCAGACACAGTATGGGGAGCGAGGGGGATGGATGCAGACACATCATAGACAGCAAGGGGGAGTGGGTGATGATTCCATATTGGGAGCTAAGGAGGGGGAATGGGTGCAGACACAGCATTGGGAATGAGCCAGGGGGATGGATGCGGACATAGTATGAGGAGCAAAGCAAGATGAGTGTAGACACAGTATTGGGAGTGAGGGGAATTGGTGTGGACACAGTATGGGGAGTTAGGGGGATGGGTGCAGACACAGAAGGAGCAGTGAGGGGAGATGGGTATAGACACAGTATGAGGAGCGAAGTGTGAGGTATTTGGCACAAAATAGGAATTGAGGAAAGATTGGTTTGGACAAAGTATGGAGAGCGAGTGGGGATGGGTGTGGACACAGTATGGGGAGGAAGGAGGGGGATACATTTGAGGATACAGCATGTGGAGAGAGGGGGATGGGTGAGAACACAGTATGGGTAGTGAGAGTATGTGAGGAAACAGTATGAGGGGTAATGGATGCAGACACAGTATGGGGAGTGAGGGGGATGTACAAGGAAGCAGTATGAGAGGGGTGATGTGTGTGGACACAGTATGGGGAGTGAGGGGGATGGGTGCTGACGCATTTTTGAGAGTATGATGGGGAAATGGGTGCAGACACAGTATGGGGAGTGAGGGGGAATGTGTGCAGACACATTATTGAGGAGCGAATCAGGATGATGTGGACACAATATGGGGAGCAAGGGGAGATGGGTATGGACACAGTATGTGGAGCAAGGGGGGTTGCTGTGAACACAGTGTGGGGAGTGAAGGGGTCTGGGTACAGACAAAGTTTATGGAGTGAGTGTGATGGGAAGGGTGCAAAAGCAGTATGGGGAGAGGAGAGTGGGGGATAAATTTGAGGACAGAGTATGAGGAGTGAGAGGGGATGTATGATCACAGTATGGGTAGCAAGACTATATGAAACAGTATGAGGGGGTAATAGTTGCAGACACAATATGGTAAGCAAGGCAGGATGTACAAAGAAACAGTATGAGAAGAGGATGTGTGCGGACACAGTATGGGTTGCAAAGAGTGGGTATGGGTGCGGACACATTGTAAGGAATAAGGGGGATAGATGTGGACACAGAATGGGGAATGGAGGGATGTGTGAGAAGACAGAATACTAACCAAGGGAGTAAATATGTGAAGAGACGGTATGGTTAACGAGGACAGGACAGTATGAGGGAGGGGGAAAATGCGTGAGAAGACTATTGAGGGGTATTCTGGAGACAGTGTTGGGGGAGAAAAGTGTGATGGAGCACAGACTATAAACTAAGTAGTGTTTGAGTGGGCAGTATAAAGAGGGGGCAGCATGGGGGAATAGTATGAGGAGGTAGAATGTGTTATGGGGCATAGTATAGAAACTGGGCACTATAAGGGGGACATAGTTTGAGAGGACAATGTGAAGAGGAGGCTCAGTATGGAAAGGAGAGGACAGTGTGGAGGGCATGTACTATAATAGGGACAATGTGTGCAAGTCATGTTTTGTGCAGAGATCATAGTGAGAGGACAAATAATTTTATTCAGGAGCATTATAATCACTATGCTATTTTTAAGGGAATCATGTGGGGATGTGCTACAGAAGGACAGCGAAGATTGAAGCCTGCAGAGACGAGCTGTGGCTGTGAAAAGTCATTATGGTGCTTGGACAAGATGAAGAAGTGAAAGAGAACAATTGTAATCAAAGATGGCGTCATCTATAAGGTAACTAGATTTAAATGATTAATTGTGATACTGGTTAATCACATCAGCACTGTGGATCATGTAAGGTCTGATAACTGATAACAACAACTCTCAGCATCTCCTTACCATTGTTAAGGACTTAGGCCGGTGTCACACTCAGCGTATGAAAATACGGTCCGTTTTTTATGGCCGTAATATGCAGAAATGTTCCCAAAATAGTGATCCGTATGAAATCCGTAGGCAGGGTGTGGCAGCGTATTTTGCGCATGGCATCCTCCGTATGTAATCCGTATGGCATCCGTACTGCGATATTTTCTCGCAGGCTTGCAAAATCGACATCTAATGGATTTATGGGCTCAAATGTTCGTTAAAACATACAGTATATATATATATATATATACAGTATATATATATATATATATATATATATATATATGGCATTGAGACATACAGTATATATGTATATATACTGTATTTATATTTAATTCAGAGCGAGATAGCACAAAAGCCGGTAATTCAATTGCCGGCTTTTGCTATCTCCTTCACAAACCCGACAGGATATGAGACATGGTTTACATACAGTAAACCATGTCATATCCTTTTTTTTTTTTGCATATTCCAATCCACACTACTAATGTTAGTAGTGTGTATGTGCAAAATTTGGGTGCTGCAGCTTGTAAAATAAAGGGTTAAATCGTGGAAAAAATTGACGTGGGCTCCCGCGCAATTTTCTCCACCAGAGTGGTAAAGCCAGTGACTGAGAGCAGATATTAATAGCCTAGAGAGGGTCCATGGTTATTGGCCCCCCCTGGCTAAAAACATCTGCCCCCAGCCACCCCAAAAAAGGCACATCTGGAAGATGCGCCTATTCTGGCACTTAGCCTCTCTCTTCCCACTCCCGTGTAGCGGTGGGATATGGGGTAATGAAGGGTTAATGTCACCTAGCTATTGTAAGGTGTCATTAAGCCAGGTTAATAATGGAGAGGCGTCAATTATGACACCTATCCTTTATTAATCCAATAGTACGAAATGGTTAATAAAACACACACATATTATTAAAAAGTATTTTAATAAAATAAAGACACAGGGTGTTTTAATATTTTATTATACTCTTAATCCACCCTAAGACCCTCGTTCTGTAAAAAAGGAAAAATAAAAAATCAACAATATCCCATACCTTCCGTCGTTCAGTCACGTCCCACGATGTAAATCCATCTGAAGGGGTTAAATCATTTTACACCCAGGAGCTCTGCTAATGCAGCTGTGCTCCTGTCTGTAAAATTTTGTGAATGAATGGAGTGCAGGGGAATGTCCTGTAGTTACCTCAAGTCGCGGTGATGCGCCCTCTGCTGGATGAACTCATATGAACTCGAGCGTGGGAACTTTTTTCCAGGCTCGAGTTCATATGAGGACAAGCCGGCAATTGAATTACCGGCTTTTCTATAGAACACCGCTGCGTATTTCTCGCAAGTCACACTGCTGGTCCGTGTGTAATCCGTATTTTTCTCGCCCCATAGACTTTCATTGGCGATTTTTTTGCGCAATACGGTGACAAACGCAGCATGCTGCGATTTTCTACGGCCGTAGAAGACCGTATAATACGGATCCGTAAAATACAGCTGATAGGAGCTGGGCCATAGAGAATCATTGTACCGCATGCAACCCGTATTTTCTGCACCTCTCATACGTCCGTAAAACTCGCTAGTGTGACGCTGGCCTTACTGGGAGTTTTCGGCACAACTGTATGTATATGGGTCTGACAAATGTACATGGGTCTGATGTGACATTATACACATACATTATAAACATTATACATAGACCCTTCTCCTCTGTTCTTCCAGTTCCCTCAGTCCTGTGTGCTATTGTTTTCTTCCGTCTCCCTAGTTCCCTACGAGCCGCCCTCTTGGCACCGGCTGTGCAGGTACTGTATTTGAGTCCCCTGGGCCTGCCCTAATGATCCCTGTATAGGGGTCAGTTTCACCTGGTTAGCTCACCCAGGGGAGGTTCGGTACTATGACCCAGAGGGTCCACTCTAAGAAGCTCACTTCCCCCTAGCATTACAGTATAATCAGGCCATGGACCCCACCGGTGCAGGTTTCTCTGCTCAGAAGCAATTGGCCTTTCTGCACGAGAATCACAATCGCATAATGTCTTTTATGCAGTCTATGGAGTCTAGACTATCTTCACTACAGGTCTCAGACCCAGTAAATGCCACCCAGCTTGCTAGTCTTCAGCAGGAGCTCTCGCGGCAGTGTAATACGCAATTATGCATGCTGAGTTACATGGCCTCTGTGGACGACCATTTGTACAATCTTCAGTAGTGATGAGCGAATATACTCGTTACTCGAGATTTCCCGAGCATGCTCGGGTGTCCTCCGAGTACTTTTTAGTGCTTGGAAATTTAGTTTTCATCGCCGCAGCTGAATGACTTACATCTGTTAGCCAGCATAAGTACATGTGGGGATTCCCTAGCAACCAGGCCACCCCCACATGTACCTATGCTGGCTAACAGATGTAAATCATTCAGCTGCAGCAATAAAAATTAAATCTCCGAGCACTAAAAAATACTCGGAGGACCCCCGAGCATGCTCAAGAAATCTCGAGTAACGAGTATATTCGCTCATCACTAATCTTCAGACCGCCGCCACAGCCTCGGCCAAGGCTTTATCTCGTGACCCTGATTGTGCCTCTGCTCGCCTAGGGAAACCCACTTGTTATAGTGGTGATCCCAAACTTTGCAGAGGTTTTCTGAAGCAGTGCCTTGTCCATTTTGAGTTACTACCCCAGCAGTACCCCACCGATCAGGTTGAAGTGGCTTTCATTGTGTCTCATCTGGAGGGTGAGGACCTGGCTTGGGTAAACCCTTTATAGGAACGTGATGACCCCACTGTTTCTCGTCTGCTAAGCTTTTTGGATACTTTTCGTAGAGTTTTTGATAAACCAGGTTGGCTGGCTTCTACTACTGAGTCCCTCTTTAATCTTCATCAGAGTGCTCTCACGGTTGGGCAGTATGCTATTCTTTTTCGTACTCTGTCCTCCGAATTGGGGTGGAATAATGAGGCACTGGTCAGAGCTTTTTGGTGCAGACTTTTCAGCAAAATTAAGGATGAACTCTCACTCCCGTGAGTCAGCTAGAGAGAGAATATTTTTCATATAATCTTCCTTTCACAGGCCTCCCAGTCCGCGACCAACCGTAGCTTTCTCTGATTCCACACCAGAGCTGATGCAAATGGACCGACTCAAGATAACGGAGTTACGTTGGAAGGAGAGACTTGTGCAGGGCTTGTGCTTCTATTGCGGATGAGCTTCTCATTTACTCCGTTCCTGTCCTGAGAGCCAGGGAAACTCTTCCACCTAGGTCAGGTAAGAGAGGCCTCCCTAGGTGTGTGTGACTCCTCTCTACCCCTTACCCTGTCTGTTCTGGTTGTCCTTGGTCAGAGCTGCGGCTCTAAGGTGGCTTATGTGGATTCGGGCGTGGCAGGAAACTTTATCAGGCTGAAGGAGGTTAATAAATATTGGATTCCTGTTATAAGCCTTAAGACAAAGCCACCACATATGATTGCATCGGTGGCTGGCAAAACCTTGCAAGAGACCGTCACTATGGTCACTGAGGAGGTTGTGCTGCAAGTGGGAGCTCTGCATCGGGAGAAGATAGCCTTCTACGTGCTGCCTAACCTGTCTAATGTGCTGCTTCTTGATCTTCCCTGGCTAAGGGAGCATGAGTCACTGCCATGTGACTCCTGTCATGAGCATGCTGTCGTCAGCTACTGGCCTCTGATTAGCTGGCAGCATATATTTCAGTGCAAAAACACGGCGGGTCTTTGTGCTGTAATACACTTCAAATGAATTTGTGTCCGAGGGTGCACGTCCAGTTGAAGTTTGCACTGGCTTCGTCAGGCCCCTCACCTGAACAGGCCCGTTCGCAGCATCTGCAACCACAATTGTTGCGCACCTGGTTACTATGTTTGTATTTATGTTTGGAGCATTAAAGGGGTTGTCCAAGTTTGTGATGAAAGTCTGCAATTATGCTATGTGACTGCAGACTTCCAAATTCTCACAATGTTCACTGCATGCTGTCAGTAATCTCTGGTTCTGGAGGTGAGAGTGGAAAATCACAAAACCCCAAGTTTGCCTACAGTACAGTGACTACCTCTTGAAGCTCATCAAGAGAATGCCAAGAGTGTGCAATGCAGTCATCAAAGCAAAAGGTGGCTACTTTGAATTACCTACACTATAAGACATATTTTCAGTTGTTTCCCACTTTTTTGTTAAGTATATAATTCCACATGTGTTAATTCATAGTTTTGATGCCTTCAGTGTGAATGTACAATTTTCATAGTCATGAAAATACAGAAAAATCTTTAAATGAGAAGGTGTGTCCAAACTTTTGGTCTGTACTGTACATGCGGTTTCTCGCTCAATGGGAGAATCCTAAAAGTGTGCAGTGCATGCTCCATGAGAAATCAGAAGCTTGAAGTCACATAGAGTGACTGCAGGCTTTCATCACAAACCTGGACACACACTTTAATGATAAAAGTAAGCTCTGTAGCATGACAATCCTAACAGCATCTAATGTGCTCACAGTCAGGATTCAGCTCTGAAGGTTCCAGCAGTCATTACATGGCCACTTCACTCATATGCGATTTTCATACTTATTGTCACGTGACAACTTTTCTTCTTGCTTCTCTCAGTTTTTGACTGAACATTGACAGAAATAGGAAGAGCAACACATCAGCACGTGACTGTAAGTAAGCAAATCACATGATGACTACTCAAACTGCATGGGGGCGCCAAACTGAGTTCTCGCCCCGGTGCCAGAAAACCTTGATACACCTCTGAGTGACAGAATTGCTCATTCTAAAGATCCCACTTACGCCAGCGTGGTCCTGTAATAGAGAAGAAGTCAGTTCATGAAGTTTCTTCCCTCCATAATATTCTCCATTCAACTGTGAGTGATATTATTGAAAAGTGGAAGAATATAGGAACCATCGCAATTCAGCCATTAAGTGGCAGATCACATAAATTTACAGAGTGAGGTTAATGCTATAGGGATATTTTTCAGGGGTTGGCCCAGGGCCCTTAGTTCCGATTCTTCGGCATAACAAACATTTTGGACAATTGTAACTTCCAACTTTGTGGGAACACTTCAGTGAGGCGCTCTTCTGTTTCGGCATGACTGTGCCCCAGTGCACAAAGTAAGGTCCATAAAGGAATGGTTGGGAGAGTTTGATGTGGAAGAACTTGGCTGGCCCTGATCTCACTCTATTGAACATTGTTGGGATGAACTAGAACATAGAAGGTGAGCCTGGCCCTCTCGTTCAACATCAGTATTTGACCTCACAAATGCTCTTCTGGGTGAATGAGCAAAAATTTCCATAGAGAAACTGCAAAATCTTGTAGAAAGTCTTCCTAGGAGAGCAGAAGCTATTATAGCTGCAAAATGGGAACAAACTCCATGTTAATACCAATGGAATCAATATGGATGTCATAAAAGCTCCTGTAGGTGTAATGTGTAGGTGCTCAATACTTTTGTCCTTATAGTGTAGCTCTGGATAATTGTATAAGGACTTGTCTCCAAATATAATGCTGTCCATTGTTTTATCTTCCATTATGGTACAGAAACACCAATGAAAAATTGATGCCAGAACTGAATCCATAGTTTTCTATGGAGGAACTTTGGCTTCAGTTGTGACCAGATCAGGCATAAAACAACTGAATGGACATGTCTGATGAATGGTGTGACTAATTATCATGTCATTTATAATGTGTCAGTCATTAGTAAATAGCTGGCACATTCTTGTCTGACTACTAGTTATACTTGAGAGTTACTAGTAATGCATCACTAATTATCCTGCATCTTGCAGAGTGTCGGCCATCAGTACATCACGGCCTATGGCTCTGGACCATGGTTGTGTATTTACTAGCAGTGCATGAAGTAGGGTACCAGTTGTGTGTCACTCATCATCGTGTAGCGTGTAGAGTGCCAGTCATTAGTGTGTAGTTGGCACAGTGTTCTGGGTCTTTGTCTTATTCAGCCAGACAAGTTAGTGTGTTACTCGCGGTGTGTCAGGCAGCAGTCACAACGCCTCTAACAGAGTGGAAACATTGACTTGTTCCAGTGACTTCATTGTGACCTCTGTTCATTCCCAATGCAGCCTGCTCTTTTATTTCAGAAGCACACAAAGACGCCCTCTCGTACTCCAAATCCTCTTGTTATTAAACATTGGCACGATTTGTTTGCAGACAATAATTGGAGGCTTAGCATCAGCTATGTGTTTAATAAGGGAATAAGCTCTTATATAATAACTGTAATGGCTTATGTTCATCAATGGGAGCAGAACGTTTGTGGGCCTGTGTATGCTTTATGTACAGTCCACACAATCGTCTAAACTAATCACAGGCCACTAGTCCCGGAAATTGTCTAGAATATGATTCATTTAGTGTCACTAATGTACATGGACGGTGCACACAGTGGTACCATGGTATAAGGATGCTACGCAGAATGGTAATTTCACCTTAAAGGGAATCTGTCACTAGGTTTTCATCCGAGAGCAGCATGATGTAGGCAAACAGATCCTGAATCCATCGATGTAGCAATTAGATTACTGGGTGCAGCGTTTCTGACACAGAGTTCTTAGATGTAGAATGCAGCAGAGCTGAGAAAGCTGTCCCCATCCACAACAGGCTCTTTATGTATATAAATACCAAAAAGAAACTACTTGAAACAAATAATAACTAATTAAATTTTATATTGATTCTTTTATTTTATTTGACACCAAAAAACAATTCACAAAAATTAAAAACAAGAGGGGCAGATCAGCACTCATAACATTACAAAAGAGTCAGTAAGAAGATATCAATTCCACAGTGTGGAGCACTGGAAGCACAAAAAGATTTTAACTGCAATACAACATTAATCAATATCCACAATGGGACAAAAGTGAGGAAAAGTGTACATCAATATATTTGCCAAAATATATAAGCGGCATCTCATGTACTAAAAAAATCCTCAACAAGAGCAGTTTCAAAGAAAAAAAGGTGCATAGTGCATAATATATACTAACCAGTACTCATGCTGAACGTGCTGACACCGCCTCCTCACACTTCAAAGTGATGATCAGAACATCATTGAAAATCTGTGGCTAGACCTCAAAGCAGCAGTGCATGCAAGACGACCCAGGAATCTCACAGAATGGGAAGAATTTTCAAAGGAAGAATGGATGATAATTTCTCAAACAAAAATTGAAAGACTATTTGCTGGCTACAAAAAGCATTTATAAACTGTGCTATTTGCAAAAAGGGGTGCCATTATGTACTAATCATGCAGGGTGCCCAAACTTTTGCATTGGCCCATTTTCCTATGTGTAATTATAAAAATGTAAAAGATGACTGTGTGTGTGTGTGTATATATATATATATATATATATATATATATATATATATATATATATATATATATACAGTATATATATATATACCGCATATACTTGTGTATAAGACGAGTTCTTCAGAACTATTTTGAGCTGAAAACGCCCCCCCCCCGGCTCATACATAAGTCAATTGTCCCAGAAATCCGTCGGGGGAGGGGAAGTGGCAGGTGACAGAGGCGGGAGCAGGCGGCTGTGGCTAAAGCCTGTGCTGCTGCTAAAGAGAAATGAATATTCATTTCTCTTATAGCGCGCACAGTGACACTCGCAGCCACTGACTTCCAGAAGACATCCTACTCACCCTCCTGCGCACCCTTGCAGCATCTCGTTGGTCCTGGCGCCTGCAGCTCTTTGTGTGCCATTAAGTCATTAAGGTAATGAATATTCATGTGTAATACTATTGTAGGAACTCAAGGATTCTGATAGCGTGGGGCAATGAACAGACAGAGACGGGTTTCTTTAGTGCAAATAGTGTATTTGTACAACAGCAATAACACCCAAAACAATATACTGATAACCCACAGTGTCCTGAAATGAAACAAGTCCTTGAAACGTATACAGCAAATCGTCAGAGTTCTTAAGGCAGAGTCCTCAGCAAGGTGATCAAAAGATGAGTGTGACAGGTGACGTGGTGCAGATCCAAACACTGTCGGTACAGGAAGAGTCAAATCCAGGTATGAAGTAAACACAGGGAAGTCCAGAACAAGTCCACAAGTTCATCCCAGGTGTGGCATGAACACGGGTAAGTCCAGAAACTAGTTCACAAGTTGATCCCAGATGTGGCATAAACACGGGTAAGTTCAGAAACAGGTTCGCATTTAAGTATTATACTGGTGTTGTTTCCAACTGCTCCCACCGGGGGAAGTAAATGAAGGATTAAGTAGCAACACACAGTCCAGAAACAAAGTCCAAAAACACAGTTCTTACCAGGAGGAATGAACCAAGGGTTAAGCTCCAAGTCAGCAGACTGATGATAACATAGAGAGTGTAGCTTACATATGCAGAGAATGTCCAGAGCCAGAGGTAGAGACACACTCAGAACCAGCAGCTGAGCTGAAGGAGAACAGAATCAGAATACTCCAGCAAAGAGGCTGACACCTGACCCGGGTTTTAAACAAACAAACAGGAAGTAGGGCAGACAAAAACAGCAAACTCCATCTTAACAAAGGGCAAAATCATTCACAAGGTGACTTGGAAAACCCGGAATACTGACAGCATGCCTCTCTACTCCCATAGGCATGGAGGGAATATTTATTACCTTAATGAGCGGGGCCACATGATCAACGAGATGCTGCGAGGGCGCCGGGACAAATGAGATACTGCAAGGGCACGTGGAAGGTGAGTAGTAGATTGTGAGCCCTCGCGGGCAGGGTCCTCACTCCTCCTGTACCAGTTATGACTTGTATTGTTCAAGACTATTGTACTTGTTTTTATTATGTATACCCCTCCTCACTTGTAAAGCGCCATGGAATAAATGGCGCTATAACAATAAATAATAATAATAATAATAATAGTATATATATATTTTTTTTAATAGGAATCATTCATACAAGGATAGGGGATAAGGAGCCATGCATACCAGGACAGCGATGGAGGGAGCCATGTATACCAGGACAGGATGGGGGAGCCATGCATACAGGACAGGGATGAGGGGACAATGTAGACCCGGCTTATACTTGAGTCAACAAGCTTACACAGTTTTCCGTGGCAAAATTAGGTGCCTTATACTCGGGTCGTCTTATACTCGGCTTATACTCGCTTAAAATACAAAGTAGATGTGTCATCTTTAACCTTAGCCATTTTAGAGATCATTTCATTTTCAATTTGCTTCACTGTTTACAATAACAGTAATTGTGAACAGGGGTGCCCAAACTTTTACATGCCACTGTATACATATAAACGAGATTTCCACTGAGACTTCTTTTTTCTAACCTAAACAAGCCCAATTTTTCCAACCTCTCATCATATAAGAGACCTTCCATCCCTTGTAATAATCTAGTTGCCGCATTTGAACTGTAGAGTTCTGAACATCCTTTTTAAAATGTGGAGCCCAAAACTGGATCCCATATTCTAGATGTGGCCTCACCAGTGATTTACTTAGGGGTAACAACAATATGTTAGGATCACAGGATTGTATTTCTCTTTTTATACACCTTAAAATCTTGTTTGCTTTTGCGGCTGCTGCCTGACATTGAGCACTGCTGCTCAGCTTACTTGTAACCAGAATAACCAAGTCCTTTTCCTGTTCTGTAGTCCCGAGTATGGTCCCATTTAATGTATATGCAGCTATAGGATTACTCTGTGCTAGGTGCATTACTCTACATTTATCTACATTAACCCTCATTTGCCATGTGTTTGCCCAATCAGACATCTTATCCAGATCGTTTTGTAATATTGTAATGTCAAGGTCAGATTTTATTATAATACACAGCTTGGTGTTGTCAGCAAAGACTTGCTACATTATAAAAAAAAAGCCTCACTCTAAGCTTAGTTCTCTAGCTAAGACTAAAGCTGCTGGTCACAAGGTTGCCAGCCTTCCAGAAATTCCAGGACTGTCCGTAAAAATTGGACACTTTTTTTTAGGAGTCCGTGATTTTTTTTTAAGCTGAAGAAACTTTTATCCTCATTTTAAAGTTTAAAGTGAATGGAGCTGATGTCTCATATCAGAATCATGGGCTGTAGACACGTATCACTTACATTCATAATGATTAGTTATGGTTTTCCAATGGATCCATAAAAATATTTGTCTGTTTGTGATATGTTGTCCAGAAAAAATAAAAAGTCAAGTTGGCAACCCTGGCTGGCCATACACATAAGATACCTGTGGTAAAATTTTAATTAGGCACAAAGCTATCTCTCCTGACGCCCCCATACACGTGTGATTGGCCGATTGCTTAGGTGTTTTCAACAGAGAGAGGGAGCAGAAAGACACTGCCAGACACCTCTGGCAGTAGCTTATCTTCCCTGAGAACAAAAGGATCAGGTACTGAAGTTCCAACTGCCCGATCCCTTACTAACATCATCTATGGAGGGAGAGTCAGGAGGCCTCAATAAATATTAGGTGGTTTGCCAGTCATGCTAAAATTGGCAGGATTGGGAGATTTTCATCTAATGTCTTAGGTCCTACCGTCAATATCTTGTCCCTCCTTTGTATTGATGCTACTTATGAATACGCACCTCTGCCACTTCTCGAAAAGAGTGACACGTCTGAATTTCCTCAAGGGCACAGAGATCCGGCTTTATTGCCTGGCAACTGCATCATCTTTTAGTAAGCAGCAGTATCTACATATCCAGCCACTACTTTTTGCAAACCGCACGCAAACAGCAAGAGATTATTCATGAGGTCAGTTGCTTCCAACCTGCAACGATCCAACAGTTTCCTAACTAGAACTGCCAGCATGTTGTTACATTGTGAAACTACAACTCCCAATATAATCTGACAGCCACGGACTGTCACCGCATACTGAGAGTTGTCATTCTGCAACAGCTGGAGAGAAGCAGGTTGAAGAGCGCTCCATTTAGGAATAAAAAATTCATTATTTTACATTTAATGTTTTATAACTTGTAGTTAAAAAATACAGCTCTGGCAAAAATTAAGAGACCACCACATCAAAACCCTGTCATGGGCAGCCCAATCTCCAGACCTGAACCCCATTGAAAACCTCTGGAATGTAATCAGGAGGATGATGGATAGTCACAAGCCATCAAACAAAGAAGAACTGCTTACATTTTTGCGCCAGAAGCAGTGTGAAAGACTGGTGGAAAGCATGCCAAGACGCATGAAAGCTGTGATTAAAAATCATGGTTATTCCACAAAATAGTGATTTTTGAACTCTTCCTGAGATAAAACATTAGTATTGTTGTTTCTAAATGATTATGAACTTGTTTTCTTTGCATTATTTGAGGTCTGAAAGCACTGTGTTTTTTATTCAATTTTGATCATTTTTCTTTGACAGAAAATAAATACAAAATGTATTGCTTGGACTTTGGAGACATGTTGTCAGAAGTTTATAGACTAAAAGAACAATTTACATTTTACTCAAAAATATACCTAGAAAGAGAAAAATCAGACAAACTGAACATTTTGCAGTGGCCTCTTAATTTTTGCCAGAGCTGTATATATATTAATAATATAATGTGTACAGCTCAAATTTGTTCCCGTGTCTGCTGTCATGGGAAAGGAAGCTTAACCATTTCCTAATTTTGAGCTATAGCGTTGCCAGGGCTAGCCGATAGCTGCTCGTCCTCTCTTTTTGAGTAATCATATATATGGGGGACAGTGTGAGCCTTGGGTTGGTCAGTGTCCTGTGCAGAATCTTCTATGGGTGATCCTCTCCTGTAATATTAGTTCCCAAATAATACAATTGTACAGTACCCAAATAATAAATGACAAACTAGCTGCAATCTGAATATCTGCCTTTTCACAGATTTTGGAAAACGTCTGAAAACGTTGCAAAAATTTTGCACAAGGTAATGTTGTGGTAAATTTTGGGGACTTTTGTCGTTTTATCACCTGTAGTTCCAGCCAGCTCTGCCAAAGTGAGTGGAGCATTGGCATAACAGGGGCGTACCATCACCCACTCATCTAATTCATGTTCAGTTGTTGTGTAAGTTAGTCTAGAAAATTTACTCCAGTCCAGGCAAGGCGCACAATAATTGTAGCATGTGCCTGATTAAGTGGTATGCCCGTGTTAAAAGGAATTTGTCAGCTGGGTTTTGCTACTTCATCTGACAGCAGCATAATGTAGGTCAAGAGATCCTGATTCCAGCAATGTATCAATTAGTTTACTGGGTGCAGCAGTTGTGACACAATCAGAGTTTTTAGATGTAGCATATAGCAGAAATCAGAAATCTAACCTGGCCACCGATTTGAGTGTACTTTGTATAGTGAAAGTGAGCTGCTAATCAGAGGAGTGGGTGTGGTCGGACTAGGGCTCACAGGAGACCCAGTCCTGGCAGTGATAATCTCTTGAAACATTCATTGTATGGAAACAGGAGCACACAACCTAATAAGTGACACATCTCTGAAATCCGTGTCTCAGCCCCTACCTCATGCTGTCCTCAGATTACATAGCAAAAGCCTGCTGACAGATACACTTTAATGATCTGGGCACCTCTAACTCCATCACGCCCCTTCCTTGAGACTGGCATGTACGATACCAGACTTACTGAATCAGGGCCTTTGAGAATTATCTTATTAAGGGCAGCTTAAGGCCGGTACTGAGGAGGGAGGCGAGATGGATGTCTACTGAAGAAGCTTTTGATTATCTCATCTACCTTACAAGTATAGACAGAATAAGACAAAGCAAACCCCAATAACCCCAATAACCACACACTACAAGAACAATAAATGTGCTATGATCAACGATCAAAAAAGTAGGTTATACAACCATTTCTAAAGATCGCCCTACACACAAAAGATAGCTGTTGACTATTTCTCCCAACCCTCCTTAACACATAGACAGTCAGCTAGGCCAAGTGTGCATGTCTATTCATTGGAAAGTGGGGAATAGGTTTATCTCCCTGGATAACAAAAGGATCAGGCATTGAAATTCAGCATGTTCAGTCCTTCATTCTGCTAACACATTACATGGAGCAGAATGATATCTCTAATGCCATGTCCCACAAAGTGTATAGAGTTTTAAAGACCTAAATGGGTTCTCCACTTCTGGACTGGACTGGGCAATCCCTTCTTACTGGCTAAAGAACCTCACATAGAAGGAAAGAAAAACTCCTCTATGAGGTCCACTGATTGGCTGAAATGATTACATGACACAGTACCAACATCAGAGGATCGGCGCTGGTCCAGGAGGTATGAACAGTTACATGTTGCTTAATTTATGTGGGTCATAGTAACAGTTAAAAAGGGGATGTCCAGTAATGGGCAACCCCTTTAAGGAGGACCTGTCACGAGGTCAAAGGTGCCATTTTTTAGCTCCAGTTATAGTTATCAGCTTATACGCACTGTAGTAATGTGATGATGTGCAAATATGTTATTTCTATTGCTATTATTAAAGGACGTTATGATAAAAGAAGAGAGAATTCAGAGAGAATTCATCATGAGTGGAAATTTTGAAGTAATTTTACTTGTGGCTGCATTACTTTTATTTGCACCAGTGGTGACAGTTACATAAAATTGGCTGAAAAATGGTGTGCAACAAAATGTGCAGCTACTTGCAGCCCTGTAATAATAATCTTTATTTTAATATAGCGCTAACATATTCCACAGCACTTTACAGTTTGCACACATTATCATCTCTGTCCCCAATGGGGCTCACAATCTAAATTCCCTATCAGTATGTCTTTGAAGTGTGGGAGGAAACCGGAGAACCCGGAGGAAACCCACACAAACACGGGGAGAACATACAAACTCCTTGCAGATGTTGTTCAAGGTGGGATTTGAACCCAGGACCCCAGCGCTACAGTGCTAACCACTGAGCCACCGTAGAATGTAAGCTCGCAAGGGCAGGTTCCTCTTCCCTCTGTACCGGTCTACCTTTGTTAGTTTGTTTACTGTAAATGATATTTGTATTTTGATGTAACCCCTTCTCATATATAGCACAATGTAATCAATGGTGCTCTATAAATAAATAATAATACTTTACAACAAAAAACTGGCTCAAAATCTTTGATAAATCCCCCCACGTGTTCGGCGTTGTACCATAAAATTCGTAACAATTTCCATTCCATTGATTATTAGTTTGTATTTGTTATATAGCAAGAAAATAATCAAAGCACAAGAGGTCATCAGGCTGAAAGAAAACAACATTTGGACTGGCTTGGCCAAAGTTCTGACTTGCGCCGAGCAGAAATGTTGTGGAAGAGCTGAAAAGAAGCTGTTTCTGTATGAGAACGAATAAAAAACTAAATGAAATTTAATTTACATTTGGCAAAGAGGAATGGACCAAAAGAGCATTCTCCCAGTTCAGAGGATGTTTGGATGAAGTTAAAGGGGTTGTGCAGTACTCGGACAGCCCCTTCTCAATCCCTGCGTTTCCCTGCAGTAAAGTTAATAACATTTAAATTCACTTCCGGTGCCTGCGGCGTTTCAGCAGTGTCGGCACTGACTCTACCGGAGATCGTGTAACATTATTATGTCACATGAACCAATCAGAGCTGACTTCACTCTCCTACAGACATAACTGACTTTCAGAGACGGTGATCGGGCAGCAGCTCTTACTTCCTCTGAATGTCTTGATTTGTCCATAGGTGGAGAGAGTGAAGTAGAGTAAGGTTGCATAAGCTTTGCAAAACAGTCAGAGAGACAGAGGCTTTGCAAGTGCTTTGGTACACCCAGAGCACTTGAGCTTTATTTGTATATGAATTAAAATCCAATTTTTTTTTCCAGTCAGGGAGCAACAAATAACATAAATAAAGGTGTGGATGACATTATCTTTCAACCATCAACTTTACCAGATAAAGAGTTTAGAGGGGTAGATCATTGACAGATTCCCTTTAAGGATCCTTCAATTCCTTGCAAAAGATATGCAGGTGGATGTGCATTATTGTATAATGCTTGCAGGGGCCAAGTGAACAGCTAATGTTTTGGGGTAAACCTACAAATGAAAATATGTAGTGATTGGCAACAGTGGACAGATGAGATATATGCTGTAGTTGTGATGTCACTACTTATGGCATGTCAGCACAGTCCAGGCAGTGGCAGACAAGCAGCACTGGAGCTGCGGGGCCATGATGGCTGATTTCTCTATTTTCACTCAGAGCAAGACTGTGCACTAAAGATCAAGAATAAAAATAAAGTAAGTTTGGAAAATCCCTTTAAGTTTGAAGGTGTGTTTATTTTTTTCACTTACATTTTATGAGTATTGAAAACATTAATCCTTAAACAAATGAAGTAATAATCGAAAATCGATTCCTTTACACACAGTTAATTGTCTTAGTCCATGCAGATTCCTGGAAGCTTTGCCCCAGCTGCCTTCTTCAGGCCCTACCACAGGGTGCAGTGGCTTTATGAGACCTCTAGGACTGACCAGTCCATTGCTGAGTCCCTCCTGTGCCTGATCTTCCCTACATGCTGGCTGCAGGAGTCAGCCCCATGTAAACCAGACCAGACCTAATGAGAAGAGCATGAAGCAGTGATACAGCATGGAGCCTGACATGGGAGTGTTCTGCAGGTCCTGCCATTGGGTTATCTGTCTACAGGACCTGGTTCCAGCAGCCCACACAGTGGGACAGGCAGCAGGCACAAGTGACCGCCTATGGATGTAATTCTGCTTCAGACACATTCACAAACATTAGTATTATCCACTGTAATCCTTAGCTGTCACTCCAGGTATCTGTGTCCCTAGTCAGCACTAAATTATGAAGAAAAAAAGCAAGATAAATAAATACATTAAATAATTAAAGCAATCAAATTGTGGACTGATTAAGGTAGATGTCTACTAAAAATCCCTAACTAACCCTTAATTATTTGCAATTATAAAAAAAACCTATTGTTTTTGATACGAGTTTTTTTTATTATTGTCTTAATTATATCCCCTTTCATGGATGAGATATGGAAAATGTATCACCAATATGTGCTGTTGCAATTTGTAATTTATATTAACAAGATCTATCTATCTATCTATCTATCTATCTATCTATCTATCTATCTATCTATCTATCTATCTATCTATCTATCTATCATCTGTCTGTTTTTATCTATAGATATTATTTTTATTATATTTTTATACCGATTTTTTATTAAATTAGATATTTTTATTCTATTTCTATACCTACTGTATATATTATTTTGAGAGAGAGAGAGAGACCATATCTTAATGTCTATCTACAAATACAAGAAAAAAAAAATTGTATATAATTTCTTGTATGTGTAGCTAGACATTAAGATATGGTCTATATATATAGAATAATACATAGGTATATAGATAAAATAAAACATAATTATACATATATATACAGAGAGAGAATAAATAAATACTATATATATATATATATATATATATATATATATATATATATATATATATATATATATATATATATATATATATATATATATATAAATATATATGCATATGTATTTCCATATCTATCTATCTATAGATATATTTATTTTTTAAGCTCTCTGGCCAAAAAGTTTCCAACCATGGAGGAAAGTATTATTGGTAACAAAATAATCCAGCGCTGGATGGAAGCAGCTGCCAATCATCACTGTCCTCCGTTAGTTTTATAGCATTGAAAAGAAATCTGAAGTCATCATGTCACAGACCAGACTTGGAAATGACCATTTAAAGAATTGTTTGCTATGTGTGAAACTACTGGAAGCATATCATATCCTAGAGAAAAATCCCAATATGGTAAAGAACGATGCGAGTTTTGCAATTCATTCCAGACTACAGAAAAATGTTGAAACTCTCTGCTGATTATTATGTGATTATATTGATCCATCATATAAATAGCGTTTTTATTGCATCATTTTGTATAAGTATTAAACATTGTACTGCACTGATAAATATAATAAATAACGCAATATAGAGTAAAAAATATTTCTATCATATCAATGCTTTAGTTCTACATTATTTTCCGGTCTGAATACCTTGAGTAAATTACTTTCTTTTGTAAATATATTATAATTTATAGTGTATAAATATATATTATAATATGTTTTAGATAAATATATAACTATATTCTCCCTAATTAACTATATTTTATTAGCTTAGAAAAGATAGCTAATTACTGAAGGTATGCACACAGGAAAAAAAAAAGAAAAAAATGTGCGACTAAAATATTGATCTGGTTGTTATCGTAAATGTAATAATAATATCCCTAATAATTATATGAATAGATGGATAATATATATAAAAGATGCATAGGTCGAAATGTGAATGGAAAATTATAGATTCTTGAAAAAGTAGAAATGAGATAAATAATAAGAGATAGATCGGTAGATGGATGGATGTAAATAGATGATTTTTTTTTCCTTGGGTTCTCCTTAGCACATTAGTCCTGGGCTGGCGGATTTTCCTGGATTTTCACCAGACACACATGTAGCTGACACCGCAGACCCGCACACACAACCCCGCACACACGCAGCCCCGCACACAGGCAACCCACACAAACGCAGCCCCGCGCATACGCAGCCGCCAAGCAGAAAACAGCCGGGATTTCTGCTGTCAGGATAATCTCTTCTTCTCTATTTATTCTTAATACAATTATAATCCACCATTTTCTAGATATACACACCAAGAAGCATAACACACTTGACCAAGTCCTGCCTGTAAATTATCGTAGATCAGAAAAAAGAGAACTTATTTGTAAGGATTCTTGTATTATTTATATTGCAATATAAAATTACTTAGATGAAGAAATAAAAATAAAATGTGTCTGGAAGATCAAAAAGCCAGATTCTAAAAAATAGCTAATCAAATAAAATAATATTTAGATATTTTACTGCCCAGACTGTGCATCATTTATTTTCCCGATTATAAATACTTGCACTAAAATAAAAGCTGGTCAGATTTTTCACTATATATATATAAATATATTTACTATTTTACTATTTATTTATTTTTTTTAACATAAAGAGGCAATACAAGACAAAACAAAGCTCCAGGTCCAAACATCAATGTAAATAATTGTTACTCTGCTCTTTTAAAAGAACAAGATACTAACCACCATAACATCAAATCTGTGATCTACTCTCCTGCAATTACATTTTCTGCTACTTTCACTATTTTATCATTTTTAGCATAATAAAGCAAATAAAAAGACAAAACAAACAAACAACACTGAAAACAATTACTGCTCAGCTCTGCTCTATAAAAACATGATAATAATCACCATAACATTAAATCTATGTTCTACACTCTGGTAATTACATTTTATTTTATTTTCTATTTTATTAAAAACAATTCTTAATCTCTATAGATGAAGAAAAAAATAATAGTTAAAGAATCCTAACGAAATTTGGGTAAAACCATGAAAAAAAAACCCCCTAAAAAAATGATCACCTTAATGAATTAGTTTAACCAATAAGGGAAAATAATAAGAGTAAAATCTGTGAAAAATGCAGAGTGTTTGTGCTATGTGTAGAGATGAGCTGTGATATTAGAAAGGCTGTATATCAGGGTGAGGAGCAGAGGAAGAGCAGACACCTACCCAGCAGCAGACACTACTACATGTGCTCCAGACACGAGCTTTGACCCTATTACTGCAGCTTTCATGATGACTTGGAGCTGGTCACAGTTTTATAATTTGGTCTTTTGGAACTTCCCTTCTTCTCTGCACTTGTGTTATTCTACTGGTCGCTTTGTAATCCATGGTGTTGCTCCACTGGCATCCGATAGGGGGCAGCCTGCTGTGACTAAAATCAGATGGGGTCATAACCAGAAGGTTTCCTGATAAGTGAAAAGTGGGAGAAGCAGAAAAAAAAATCAGAGGTAAAGGTGAGTGATTTAATTTACCATTGTGCCCAGGAGATGTTGGCACTGCCCATCACTGGCCTTCAATGACACATGCATGTAATATGTTTCTGAAGTTCTGAAGTGCAATGACAATCACCCCCCTCCCCCCCCCAAAAAAAATAAAAAATAAAAAAAAAAATCCTCTTTAATCAAAGGGACTCAAGATTAAAGTGGTCTGACAATATTTTCAGTGCAGGTTAACAGGGATTAATTCATGTAAGTAAAGGTCATGTAAATGACAGATCTCCCTCCAATAGACTTCTGATCTTTGATTTAAAAAATCAGATTCTTTTTTGCAGCCGCAGTTGACAGGAAGCTAAAAGGATTAGTCACATTCCACAAGGGATCATTTTTATCTGCAACGGAGTAACAAAAAAAGGAACCATTAAAGGGATGCAGAAGTCCAGCCCAAGGATGTGAGTGGGAACCACAGTGCCAGCTAAGGGTTGTGTATTGTGCCATGCTGCCAGCACTCATGGCCTCCTGCCTCTGTCTGTGATTTCTGTCCATTTTCTCCTCTCCAGACAAACATCTGTGAAAGCAGCAACATGTGTCACAGGACCTCACCTCTCAGGATGGCAGCACCCTCACCCTGCCTGCTGGGAGGAGAAGAAGAAGGAGCTGGTGAGGACTCAGGTAAGGAGGATGGCCATGTACTGGGAAAGGGATCATTCCAATAGGAAAGAAGGCTAAGACTTGGCAGGTGTGACCTCACTGCTACATAAATGTGAATGATACTTTATAGGAAAATATTCTTCACACCAGATATAAGAAGGTGACAGATTAAAGAAAAAGATCTCTAGGAAAACAGTCATCAGGTCCATCAGAACTAAAAATGATTTTCTCCGATGCAATCATTCTAATTAGTCAAATTAATTGGGATCAGATCAGAAAATCCCATGACGAGGAAAGCAGGAAATGATTTTGCTACAAAGGAAACATTCTGGTAAAAAAAAATCCCTGTGTATAAATGGCCAGCTCAGATATTCATACTAATCTGATCTAATAACCTGAATCTAAAAATCCTGACCCGGGAATCATGGGGTCATCGGGGCCAAAATCCTATATGTGTAAAATAGCTGTGAGGCTCATATTGTAATGTATGCATCCATAATGTGGGCTTCAGAATACTGGGTAAGAGCTTTGTGAAATAGAAGCACAGGGCAGCCATATTTCACTGCACACAGTCACATAGTTACATAGGTTGGGAAAAGACACTGGTCCATCAAGTTCAACCTTTCTCCATCCATTTTATATTATCTATCGCGTGATTATATATAACCAACAATTCCATTTGATATGAGAAAAGGATTTTGCCTTTTTTCAATGCTTAAATAATATTTGCCATTACTATCTTTTGCAGATGGGCATTCCACAGTATGACTACTCTAACTGTAAAGAACCCTTTCCCATTTAGATGCCAAATACATGAAAATTCATACATATAGATGAATATATATAGTTCTATACTCATATATGGGTATGTATAAATGTGTATACATACACTCATACTGCATATATATATATGTACATTATTACTGTATACTTGTATACTACCATGTCTAAACACATTTTAGGACACTTCAGAAATTTGCCGATCCGAAAATAAAAGTCTTGTACCATTTTTAAAAAAATCTACCATGCGCTTGGTCCTACATTTCTAAACATATATCTCCTGTTTCGCTACACAGCTTATTACATTTTCAGAGCTTTCTGTATGTAATGGAGCATTTTGTTATTAAATATGGTGCATGGACTTTAAGCCATTTTTCCAATATGTATGTATATGTACCACATTTGGCTCTATAATTTTTGCCATGAGTTATTATCTCCAAATGAATAATAACATAATAGCTAGATAAAATAATCATGCCTATGGCTGAGTGGGAAAAATGATTTTATTTAGGAAACTTTCTAATGCAGCAATTTTTGATACTCAGAAAGTCACAATGCAGAAAGTTAAATTGCCGTAACGAGCGATGATCAACAATATAGAAAGTGTTCATTTACTATAATGTATAGGTTAAAATAAATGATAGATATTCCATAAATACAATCTTTAGGGTGATTGCTCATTTTTTTCCCTCTCATACAGTATTCTTTCCAGGCTCATACCTGTTTACAAGAGGAAATGTTTCGATGCCAAACTATAAATTCAATGTAAACATAAAAGATGTGATCAAGCAAATGAACGAGTTATTGCTCGTTGTTGGACGTCTTTACACTTTAGAATAAATGTAAATGAACATTCAGCTGATTATTGTTATCTGCAGAAAAAACTCTTGTTATGCCCAAGTCTAAGAATAACTATAAATTGTTTTTTTCTTAATTTTTCCTCTAAATGTGAAACTTCACAAAAAAAAGTAAGGCCATATGTACAGTGCAAATCCAACGGTAAGGGTATGTGCACATGTTGCAGATTTCCTGCAGATCGGCAGCAGTTTTTTCCACGCAGAAACACTGCAGATCCGCAAGTGACTTAAAGTACAATGTAAATCAATGGCAAAAAAAAATGCTGTGCTAATGGTGAGGAAAAATATGCACGGAAAACACAGCATATTCAAAAAAGGACCATGTGAATTATTTTTGCAGATCTGCTGCATTTCTGCACCCATTCCATAATAGAAATCTGCAGGGGTAAAAAAAGGAAGAAATCAGCACAAAAATCTGCAACATGTGCACATAGCAAAAAAAGGTGCAGATTCTGACCTGTGTTTTCTGCCTAGAAATGCAGAATCTGTACAGAAAATTCCACAGTCAAATATGCAACGTGTGCATATAGCCTAATTAGAAAGCTGAATGGAGGCACATGGAATTCCTGTAGTTTTGGACTATGGAGTTGTTCTTAGGCTATGTGCACACGTGTGGATTAGGCTTAGGAATTTCTGGTGCAGATTCTGCATCTCTTGGCAGAAAAAGCAGGTGCGGATTTAACACGTTTTTTGTGTGGATTTTGTGCGGTTTTGCTCCAGATTTTGTGCAGATTTTGTGCGGATTTACTGCGTTTTTTACCCCTGCGGATTTCTATAATGAAATGGGTACAAAAACGCTGCAAATCCGCAAAAAATAAGTGACATGCTACTTCTTTTAATCCACAGCGTTTCCGCACGAAATTTTCCCCACCATTAGCACAGCATTTTTTTTTACCATTGATTTACATTGTACTGTAAATCACTTGTGGATCTGCAGCGTTTCTGCACCGCAAGAAACGCTGCAGATCTGCAGGAAATCCGCAACGTGTGCACATACCCTTACTCTATATCAGTGTTGCCAACCATCCAGAAATTCCAGGACAGTCCATAAAAATCGGGACCTTTTTTGCTCTGTTCGTAAAAAAATTTAACACGTCCATGATTTTTTTGAATCTGAAGAAACTTTTACAGATTATTGTGACTGCAATTATCATCATTTTACAGCTTACAGTGATTGCAGCTGAAGTCTCATATCAGAATTATGGGCTGTAGACAGGTATCACTTATAAGCATAATGTTTTATTATGGTTTTCCAATGTGTCTGTAAAAAATATTGTCTGTGTGTGGTTTTTTGATAAGACGTACAGAAAAAAATAAAAAGTAATGTCGGCAACCCTGTTCCATACTTTACATTTCTTGGGGTCCTTGCCGCATTTAAAATAAAATGTATGCTTATGTTTTACCAAAAGTAATATGGAACTGCATAAAATCTATCGGTGCTATAATACAGCTTCATTATTGCTAAAAAGTTTGTGTAGAAATAATGATCACTAAGAAGACCCCATTATATGGTATCGAAGGGGGTTGTTTTATTACAATATATCTATATATATAAAACTCAAAATCTGTAGTAGCCCACTCTATACAAATCCACAGTTCTCCACCTCTCCACCCACAGGAGCAGAATACTGCACACGTTACATCTCGCTAGCGTCCCCCCCGTCATGAGATTGGGGCCCCTGAAGTTAGGCCCTATACATATAATGGGGAAATGTGAAATCTGTAGTAGTCAGCTCTATACAATCCATCGTTCTCGCCCGATTTGGGTGAAATTTGGCACCCCCCCTCTCCACCCACAGGAGCAGAATACTGCGCACGTTAAATCTCCCTAGCATCCCCCTGTCATGAGATTGGGGCCCCCGAAGTTAGGCCCTATGCATATAACGGAGAAATGTGAAGGTGAAAGTAAAAGTGCTGAGGGGAAATTAACAGTTGTGACTGACAGGGACGGATTATAGCAACGGAGCCAAAGAGTCGCTGCTAATGGGGCCGCACCACCACACACAACACACAAACACCATACAAACATCACACAGACAGCACACATATACCAACCCACAAGCACAACACCATACAAATGCTACAACACACCACACAAACACCATACAAACATCACACAGACAGCACACATATACCAACCCACAAGCACACCACCACACAAACACCAGACCACTCTAGACACACACAACACAAACACCACCCCACAAATACCACAACACCACCTTATAAATACCACATGCACACCACACACACACACGCACACACGCATGCAAACACACTCGGATGCACCCTGCGCACACGGACGAACATTACTGAGCAGCAATACTGGTCAGGTGAAAAACGCCTCATAGTAAGATTGTGATTATTGCTTACTATACAGGGAGCTTTCAGCACTGAAGCTGCTGAGGTAAAGTGAAAGCTGAGCTCTGATTGGTTGCTATGGGCAACTAGACAAGTCTGCCTGTGAGGCCAGTCTCACACGTCCAGATAATTCAGGTACAGGAGAAAATGGTACCGGAGTTATCCGTGTCCGTGTGCTCACGTGGCACATCAGTGTGGCACACGTGCGGCAGCCGTGTGCCGCCCGTGAGCCGCCTGAGGACCACACAGACCGTGGAGGAGTACATCTCTTGTACCTTGCAGCGCTCACAGGAGAAAAGAGATGAAAAATCAAATTTTTTTTTGTTAAAAATAAAGTTCGGGGTCACCTCCCATCTCCCAGCCCCCCGTGCGCCCGCCCACTTGCAGAAGAAATACTCACCCAGCTCCCGCGATGCCTCCTCTCAGCGCCGGCAGCTTGTCCTGTGTGAGCAGTCACGTGGTACCGCTCATTACAGTGATGAATATGCGGCTCCACCTCCCATAGGGGTGGAGCCGCATATTCATCACTGTAAGGAGCTTTCATCCCTTCTCTCCTACAAGTGTTGCTTTCAGCCGAGCAGGACAGAAGGGATGAATGCCGGCTTCAGCACCACACGCAGGGGACAGCGCTTAACTGTAGCGCTGTTTCTCCTGCGGCGGTACGTGCACACGGAGGAGAGTGCATACTGTTCTCCGTGTGCACATGTGCGAGACGCTTTGCGGACCGTGCTGCCGGAGAAAAGCGGATATGTCTCCGTGTTTTGCAAACAGACTCACGGTCCGTGAAAACACGCTGACATGTGCAGAGACACATTTATTTTAATGTGTCTACGTGAGTCAATGTCTCTGGTACGTGAGGAAACTGTCACCACACGTACCGAAGCCACTGACGTGTGAAACCGGCCTGAGGCGGTTTTCATTACTGAGATGTGAGCTCCGTCAGGTGACACTGAAAATTTTACTTTAGCTACCATAACCAACAATTTAACATATTTTCCGCGAGCGAAGCCACGGGTATTCTGCGTATATATAATTCAAATGACAGGAAAGAGCATTGACAAGATATCACAGCTACATCACAGAATGTAGAAGCGCAGTAGTTATAGAAGCTCATTCACACTGCTGTATTCTGCATGAGTTTCTTCCTTTTGTCTATAGGATTGGATCTGTGCTTTTCCCAATTCGAGGATGGGCTTCCATGTTTGAAATAAGAACAGGGCCAAAGGGGAAAATACTCTGGATCCTTCGCCATCCAGGAGCCCACAACCTTTCATAGATTTTTTAACTATTGGATTGAAGACCCGGGATGTAAGTACTGCTATCTGTGCGTTCAGTAACATTATTATATAGGCATTACATAATTGGAATTTAGGCATAGAGGACACACTATTTAGGCATCTTATGATATTATTATTGCACAATTCCGTGCAGTCGTTGTAGTAGTAGAAGTATTTCAATAGTAATATTAAAATATTGTTATTTTGATATAATTGCTATTTGTAATACTTTTCTGTATGTTAATCTTATGCTTTCATCTTTTATCAGTGGATTGGCTTCTCAGCAAGTTTCCATTCCCTTCCTATAAAAAAGAGGACAGTCTCTTCTTCAGTGTATTGCCGAGGGACCTCCACAGACCTTCATCCTTTCCTGCAAATTCTGAAATATGCTCATTATATTCATGCACTCACACAAGGCACGCATTACCAATAGCTTGTAGTACAGGGCATAGTAGTAGAAGAGGATAGTCATAATCTTCATTCAGATGTCAAAAATATTAAAATCTGAGGTTCCTCAGTGGTTGATACCTTGCAATGGGTAATGAAAAAGATAGTCACAGTCAATTATCTTGTACACAAAAAAGGATCAATTTCCATCAGTGTTTTGGAGCAGATTTTCATCAGCGTTTCTTCAGTGCTTTTATCATATGCAAAAAAAATAGCTAACTGATGAAGGTTTCTCAAGCTTCTCCTAGTATGCAAACATGAAAAGCAGTTTTTCATAGTCTCAGACTTGAATGAGTACGCTTTATTTGTGTCTAGGATCAATAATGGATGTTTATGTTGTTTATTTTGCACATCAATAAGTGTCCTGTAATGGCACATGTTCTATCTGAAAAGCACGAAAAGAACTCATAAGTAAAAAACAGACATGTGAATGTGTGAAATATACACGTGGCTTTACACCTGACAGCATTATAACAATATGGTGGAATTCAAATCTGGTAGTGACTCTTCTATTAGGGCTTCTGCCTGCAGACATGAGACAGTATTTCTGCGGTACAAACTCCACTGCGTGCCCTAAGTATAAAGATACATATCTCCCCTTCATGCATACTGTATTCTCATTCAGTGTTCTTATTTTTTTCCGTTTGGTTTTTTGACTGAATCCAGTTCCCATAAAATGCAATTTGTTGCCATTAGATTGTGTTTTTAGTAGTAGATTTATGCAAATGCATGAAATAAGGAAATTCATTATATGCCTGGTAAATCTGCCACTGCGCCATAGTTTTCATTTCATTATTTTATGCAACTGTAACACAGGTATACGGATGCAGTGACACAGAAGCACAGAGCAGGGGTTAACAATTACTTATTTTTATCAATACAGGAGTAACCTCCTTGTAGGCAGCAACAGGAAATAAACAAATAAAGGATAAGGGGTAAACAAGGGAAAGGGAAAGAGTACTTCAGAATGGCAGTCTGTATATTAATTCCACTTAGCTTGACTCCGCTGTCCGTTCCGTCTCCTGAGTCAGATGGTTGATCGGTTGCCGGCTGAGGTCGGTGCTGAGTTCCTCCGGTTTCCCCGCCTAACAATTTGTCCTCACTTCTGGCAGTAGCTGGAGGTCACCGGTCTTACCCACTGAGCCCTTAGTCCTTTATGCTGCAGCTCAGTAAAGTCATATTCACCACAATCCTCCACTCGGCGTGTGTTCCTCCGCAAACCCGCTGACACCTGGGAGTCCTCACTGCACCTGACCGTGATCGCTACTATGCGGCCTATCTTTCCCCACAGCCCAGCACCGGTCTCTAACTCCTCTCTCTGGCGGTAAGCCCCATCCTTTTCCCGCTTAAATCCTTTTATACCTCCCTGGCTCTTCACGCACCTTCTACCCAGGTTAAGGGTTGGCTCCATCTGCAATCTCCTTCCCCTATGCAACAGTAGGTTCGGCCCCAGCAGTTCCGGACCCGGTGTTCTGTTAGCACCCACAGTCCGGTCTTCTCCTTTACACAACCACTTAAAGGGAACCTGTCACCAGTTTCGTGATATGTCAACTAACATTATCACTGTATTCAGTGTTGTGAATTCTGCTCTTGGGCTCCCTCCAGTGGTTGTTGGTGGTAGTGCAGTTGTCTTGGGGTTGTAATCCGGGCAGGTGTTTCTGCTGATTGCAGCTCTATTAGGTATTTAGGTGTGCAGGATCCATGAGTCCATGCCAGTTGTCCATTGTACTTGGAGGGATTGCATCTCTCTCTGGCTCCTCATGCCCTGCTGCCAATTCAACTAAGATAAGTGTCTGGTTGTTTTTTGTCTCTGTGCACACATGCAGTGTGCTTTGCAATTCAGTGCAATTCATTGTGTTTTTGTCCAGCTTAGACTTTGTTTGGATTTTTCAGTCATGCTGGATTCTCAGGAGATGCAGATATACTTTCTATGTCTTTAGTTAGATGTAGAATATTTGTATTATCTGCTGTAGATATTTTTAGGATTTTAATACTGACCGCTTAGAATTCTGTCCTATCCTTTTCTATTTAGCTAGAAGTGCCTCTTTTGCTAAATCCTGTTTTTCTGCCTGCGTGTGTTTTTCCTCTTATACTCACAGTCAATATTTGTGGGGGGCTGCCTATCCTTTGGGGTTCTGCTCTGAGGCAAGATAGAATTCCCATTTCCATCCATAGGGGTATTTAGTCCTCCGGCTGTGTCGAGGTGTCTAGGACGTGTTAGGATATAGATAATGGCTGCACTCGTTTATTGTGCTAAAGCAAGGAAATGTGCAATACATGAAATGTGAACAGCATAATGGCTTGTGAAATTTATGAAAAAACACATGAGATTTTTAGCACAAAATTTGGCCAAAAGTTGTGAGCCCATTCACCAAACGTCAAGGTAATCTCAGATCGAATGGGTAACTAACCTGTCTGCCTAGTGAGTGCAGCCATTATCTATTTGCTATGTAAGACTTTTTGGTTATGCACCAGTTCAGACTAGATGGCTGTTCAGTCAGTTTTTCTATATTTACTATTTTTTAGGACGTGTTAGGTACATCCCACGGCTACTTCTAGTTGCGGTGTTAGTTTAGGGTTTGCGGTCAGTACAGGTATCACCTACTCCTGAGAAAGTCTCTCATGCGGCTCCAAGGTCACCGGATCATAACAGTACAACTGGTCAACAATGAGTTAAATGCATCTCAGAAGAAGGGAAGAAAGAGACATTTTTTTTTCTGTAGCCTGCTTTGTCTTTTCTTCCCTCTTTTCCTCTGGGTGACTGAGGAGTCTTGTGCTAGCATGGATGTTCAGGGATTAGTTTCTCGTATAGACCAGCTTGCTGCTAAGGTACAGGGTATTTCTGATTATATTGTTCAGACTCCGCTTTTAGAACCTAGGATTCCTACTCCTGATTTGTTTTTTGGGGACAGGTCCAAATTTTTGAGTTTTAAAAACAATTGTAAACTGTTTTTTGCTCTGAAGCCTCGTTCCTCTGGTGATCCCATTCAGCAGGTTAAAATTGTCATCTCCCTGCTGCGTGGCGACCCTCAGGATTGGGCATTTTCCCTGGAATCTGGGAATCCGGCTTTGCTTAATGTAGATGCCTTTTTTCAGGCTCTAGGATTATTATATGATGAACCAAATTCTGTGGATCAAGCGGAGAAGACCTTGTTGGCCCTGTCTCAGGGTCAAGAAGCGGCAGAATGGTATTGTCAGAAATTTAGAAAATGGTTTGTGCTGACTAAATGGAATGAGGATGCTTTGGCGGCAATTTTCAGAATTGTCTTTCTGAATCTGTTAAAGATGTTATGGTGGGGTTTCCCACGCCTGTTGGTCTGAGTGATTCTATGTCTCTGGCCATTCAGATTGATCGGCGCTTGCGGGAGCGCAGAACTGTGCGCGCTGTGGGGTTGTCCTCAGAGCAGATGCCTGAGCCTATGCAGTGTGATAGGATTCTGTCTAGAACGGAACAACAAGGATTCAGACGTCAGAATAGGTTGTGTTTTTATTGTGGCGATGCTTCTCATGTCATTTCAGTCTGCCCAAAGCGTACAAAGAGAATCGCTAGTTCAGTTACCATCGGAACTGTACAACCTAAATTTCTGTTATCTGTGACCTTGATCTGCTCATTGTCATCATTTTCTGTCATGGCGTTTGTGGATTCAGGCGCCGCTTTGAACTTAATGGACTTTGAATTTGCCAGGCGTTGTGGTTTCCCCTTGCAGTCTTTGCAGAACCCTATTCCTTTAAGGGGCATTGATGCTACACCTTTGGCTAAAAATAAACCCCAGTTTTGGACACAGGTGACCATGTGCATGGCGCCAGCCCATCAGGAAGATTGTCGTTTTCTGGTGTTGCATAATTTGCATGATGCTATTGTGCTGGGTTTTCCATGGTTGCAGATACATAATCCTGTGTTGGATTGGAAGTTTATGTCTGTGACTAATTGGGGTTGTCAGGGGGTTCATAATGACGATCCTGTGATGTCAATCTCCTCTTCCTCCTCTTCTGAAGTTCCAGAGTTTTTGTCTGATTTTCAGGATGTATTCGATGAGCCCAAGTCCAGTTCCCTTCCACCGCATAGGGACTGTGATTGTGCTATTGACTTGATTCCAGGCTGTAAGCTTCCTAAGGGCCGACTTTTCAACCTGTCTGTGCCTGAACATACCGCCATGCAGAGTTATGTTAAGGAGTCTTTGGAGAAAGGGCATATTTGGCCATCTTCTTCACCGTTGGGAGCGGGATTCTTTTTTGTTGCTAAGTAGGATGGCTCCCTAAGACCCTGTATTGATTATCGCCTCTTGAATAAGATCACGGTCAAGTTTCAATACCCTTTACCTTTGCTTTCTGATTTGTTTGCTAGGATTAAGGGGGCTAGTTGGTTTACTAAGATTGACCTTCGGGGGGCATATAATCTTGTTCGTATTAAGCAGGGGGATGAATGTAAAACTGCGTTTAATACGCCCGAAGGCCATTTTGAATACCTTGTGATGCCATTCGGGCTCTCTAATGCTCCATCTGTTTTTCAGTCCTTCATGCACAACATCTTCCGGACTTATCTTGATAAATTCATGATTGTATATTTGGATGACATTTTGATTTTTTCCGATGATTGGGAGTCTCATGTGGAGCAGGTCAGGATGGTATTTCAGATCCTTCGTGATAATGCTTTGTTTGTGAAGGGGTCTAAGTGTCTCTTTGGAGTGCAGAAGGTTTCTTTTTTGGGCTTCATTTTTTCTCCCTCATTTATTGAGATGGATCCGGTTAAGGTTCAGGCCATTCATGATTGGATTCAGCCCACATCCATGAAGAGCCTTCAGAAATTTTTGGGCTTTGCTAATTTTTATCGCCGTTTCATTGCTAACTTCTCCAGTGTGGTTAAACCTTTGACCGATTTGACGAAGAAGGGCGCTGATGTGACGAATTGGTCCTCTGCGGCTGTCTCTGCCTTTCAGGAGCTTAAACGCCAATTTACTTCTGCCCCGGTGTTGCGTCAACCAGACATTTCTCTTCTGTTTCAGGTTGAGGCTGACGCTTCTGAGATTGGGGCAGGGGCTGTTTTGTCTCAGAGGAATTCTGATGGTTCCTTGATGAAACCGTGTGCCTTCTTTTCCCGTAAGTTTTCACCTGCTGAACGCAATTATGATGTCGACAATCGTGAGTTGTTGGCTATGAAGTGGGCGTTTGCGGAGTGGCGACATTAGCTTGAGGGAGCTAAGCACCGTATTGTGGTCTTGACCGATCATAAAAATCTGATTTACCTCGAGTCTGCCAAGCGGCTGAATCCTAGACAGGCTCGATGGTCCCTTTTCTTTTCCCGTTTTGATTTCGTGGTCTCGTATCCTTCGGGTTCTAAGAATATTAAGGCTGATGCCCTCTCTAGGAGTTTTTTGCCTGATTCTCCTGAGGTCCTTGAACCGGTCGGCATTCTGAAAGAGGGGGTGGTCCTTTCTGCCATTTCCCCTGATTTACGACGGGTTCTTCAGGAATTCCAGGCTGACAAACCTGACCACTGTCCAGTGGGAAACTGTTTGTTCCTGATAGATGGACTAGTAGAGTGATTTCTGAGGTTCATTGTTCTGTGTTGGCTGGCCATCCTGGTATTTTTGGTACCAGAGATTTGGTTGGTAGGTCCTTTTGGTGGCCTTCTTTGTCGTGAGATGTGCGTTCTTTTGTGCAGTCCTGTGGGACCTGTGCGCGGGCTAAGCCTTGTTGTTCCCTTGCTAGTGGGTTGCTTCTGCCTTTGCCGGTCCCTGAGAGGCCCTGGACGCATATTTCTATGGATTTTATTTCAGATCTTCCTGTTTCCCAGAAGATGTCTGTTATCTGGGTGGTTTGTGACCGGTTCTCTAAGATGGTCCATTTGGTGCCTTTACCTAAATTGCCTTCCTCTTCTGATTTGGTTCCGTTGTTTTTTCAGCATGTGGTTCGTTTGCATGGTATTCCGGAGAATATTGTGTCTGACAGAGGCTCACAGTTTGTTTCTAGATTTTGGCGAGCCTTTTGTGCTAAGCTGGGCATTGATTTGTCTTTTTCCTCCGCATTTCATCCTCAGACAAATGGCCAGACCGAGCGAACTAATGAGACTTTGGAAACTTATTTGAGATGCTTTGTGTCTGCTGATCAGGATGATTGGGTGGCTTTCTTGCCATTGGCCAAGTTTGCCCTTAATAATCGGGCTAGTTCGGCTACCTTGGTTTCGCCCTTCTTTTGTAATTTGGGTTTTCATCCTCGTTTTTCTTCAGGGCAGGTTGAGCCTTCTGATTGTCCTAGTGTGGATTCTGTGGTTGACAGGTTGCAGCAGATATGTGTTGTGAATTTACTTTTTGGCTCCCTCTAGTGGCTACTAGTGATTTGACTCTGGGTTTGTCAGTCATTCCTTTTATGCTCACCTGGGTCGTTAGGTCAGGGGTGTTGCTATATAAGCTCCCTGGACCTTCAGTTCTATGCCTGGCAACGTTGATATCAGAGCTAATCTGTAGTGCTCTTGTCTACTGATCCTGGTTCCTGTTTGATTAAGCTAAGTCTGCTTTTTTGCTTTTTGCAATTCGTTATTGTTTGCATTTTTTGTCCAGCTTGTATATTATCTGTATCCTGACCTTGCTGGAAGCTCTAGGGCGGCTGGTGTTCTTCCCCCGGGCCGTTAGACGGTTCGGGGGTTCTTGAATCTCCAGCGTGGATTTTTGATAGGGTTTTTGTTGACCATATAAGTTATCTTACTATATTCTGCTATTAGTAAGTGGGCCTCTCTGTGCTAAACCTAGTTCATCTCTGTGTTTGTCATTTCCTCTTACCTCACCGTTATTATTTGTGGGGGGCTTGTATCCTATTTTTGGGGTCCTTTCTCTGGAGGCAAGAGAGGTCTTTGTTTTCCTCTTCTAGGGGTAGTTAGCTCTCCGGCTGGCGCGAGACATCTAGCGACCAACGTAGGCATGTTCCCCGGCTACTTCTAGGGTTGGCGTTAGGAGTAGATATATGGTCAACCCAGTTACCACTGCCCTATGAGCTGGATTTTTGTACTTTGCAGACTTGCTGATATCTCTGAGACCCTCGCCATTGGGGTCATAACAGTTTGCCAGGCCAGTACTAAATGTTAAATGCATTGCAGAAGTGGGATTATAAGAAAGAAAGTTCTGAGTTTTTTTCTCCCTCTCTCATTTTTTTTTTTTTTTTTTTTTTCTTTTCCCCTTTACCTTTGAGTGGCTTGTGATTGCTGCAGACATGAATGTCCAGACCTTGATTACAAGTGTGGACCAGCTTGCTGCTCGTGTGCAGGGCATACAAGATTATGTTACCAGAAATCCTATGTCAGAACCTAAGATACCGATTCCTGAACTGTTTTCCGGAGACCGATTTAAGTTTAGAAATTTCAGGAATAATTGTAAATTGTTTTTGTCCCTGAGACCCTGTTCCTCTGGAGACTCCGCTCAGCAAGTGAAAATTGTTATTTCTTTTTTACGGGGCGACCCTCAGGATTGGGCTTTCTCGCTGGCGCCAGGAGATCCGGCATTGGCTGATATTGATGCGTTTTTTCTGGCGCTCGGTTTGCTTTATGAGGAACCCAATCTTGAGATTCAGGCAGAAAAAGCCTTGCTGGCTATGTCTCAGGGCCAGGACGAGGCTGAGGTGTATTGCCAAAAATTTCGGAAATGGTCCGTGCTGACCCAGTGGAACGAGTGTGCATTGGCTGCAAATTTTAGAAATGGCCTTTCTGAAGCCATTAAGAATGTGATGGTGGGTTTTCCCATTCCCACAGGTCTGAATGATTCCATGGCCCTGGCGATTCAAATTGACCGGCGGTTGCGGGAGCGCAAAACCGCAAATTCCCTCATGGTGTTATCTGAACAGGCACCTGATTTAATGCAATGTGATAGAATCCTGACTAGAAATGAGCGGAAAATTCATAGACGCCAGAATGGCTTGTGTTACTACTGTGGTGATTCTGCACATGTTATCTCAGCATGCTCTAAGCGTCTTACTAAGGTTGTTAGTCCTGTCGCCATTGGTAATTTGCAACCTAAGTTCATTCTATCTGTAACTTTGATTTGCTCACTGTCATCGTATCCTGTCGTGGCGTTTGTAGATTCAGGTGCTGCCCTGAGTCTTATGGATCTGTCATTTGCCAAGCGTTGCGGTTTTGTTCTTGAGCCATTAGAAAATCCTATCCCTCTTAGGGGTATTGACGCTACGCCATTGGCAGAAAATAAGCCGCAGTTTTGGACACAGGTTACCATGTGCATGACTCCTGAACATCGGGAGGTGATACGTTTTCTTGTTCTGCATAAGATGCATGATTTGGTTGTTTTGGGGTTGCCATGGTTACAGACCCATAATCCAGTCTTGGACTGGAAGGCAATGTCAGTGTCAAGTTGGGGCTGTCATGGAATTCATGGAGATTCCCTGCCCGTGTCTATTGCTACTTCTACGCCTTCTAAAGTTCCGGCGTATTTGTCTGATTATCAGGATGTCTTCAGCGAGTCTAGGTCAAGTGCATTGCCTCCTCATAGGGAATGTGACTGTGCAATAGATTTGATTCCAGGCAGTAAGTTTCCTAAGGGAAGACTGTTTAATCTGTCGGTACCTGAACATACCGCGATGCGTTCATATATCAAGGAGTCTCTGGAGAAGGGGCATATCCGTCCTTCTTCTTCCCCTCTTGGTGCGGGATTCTTTTTTGTGGCTAAAAAGGACGGATCTTTGAGGCCTTGTATTGACTATCGGCTTTTGAATAAGATCACTATCAAATTTCAGTATCCTTTGCCGTTGTTGTCAGACTTGTTTGCCCGGATTAAAGGTGCCAAGTGGTTCACCAAGATAGACCTTCGTGGTGCGTACAACCTTGTGCGAATTAAGCAAGGAGATGAATGGAAAACCGCATTCAATATGCCCGAAGGTCATTTTGAGTACTTGGTGATGCCATTTGGGCTCTCTAATGCACCTTCAGTTTTTCAGTCCTTTATGCATGACATTTTCCGGAAGTATCTGGATAAATTTTTGATCGTTTATCTGGATGATATTCTGGTTTTTTCTGATGATTGGGACTCGCATGTGGAACAGGTCAGGATGGTTTTCAAGATTTTGCGTGAAAATTCTTTGTTTGTTAAAGGCTCAAAGTATCTCTTTGGTGTACAGAAGGTTCCCTTTTTAGGGTTCATTTTTTCCCCTTCTGCTGTGGAGATGGACCCAGTCAAGGTTCGAGCTATTCATGATTGGACTCAACCCTCGTCAGTTAGGAGTCTTCAGAAGTTCTTGGGTTTTGCTAACTTCTACCGTCGTTTTATCGCTAATTTTTCTAGCGTTGTTAAACCGTTGACGGATATGACCAAGAAAGGCTCTGATGTGGCTAACTGGGCTCCTGCTGCCGTGGAGGCTTTCCAGGAGTTGAAGCGCCGGTTTACTTCAGCGCCTGTTTTGTGCCAGCCTGATGTCTCACTTCCCTTTCAGGTTGAAGTGGATGCTTCGGAGATTGGGGCAGGGGCCGTTTTGTCGCAGAGAGGCCCTGGTTGCTCTACTATGAGACCTTGTGCCTTTTTCTCTAGGAAGTTTTCGCCGGCAGAGCGAAATTATGATGTGGGCAATCGGGAGTTGTTGGCCATGAAGTGGGCATTTGAGGAGTGGCGTCATTGGCTCGAGGGTGCTAAGCATCGTGTGGTGGTCTTGACTGATCACAAAAATCTGATGTACCTCGAGTCTGCTAAACGCCTGAATCCTAGACAGGCCCGCTGGTCATTGTTTTTCTCCCGTTTTGACTTTGTGGTTTCGTATTTACCAGGTTCTAAGAATGTGAAGGCCGATGCTCTGTCTAGGAGCTTTGTGCCTGATGCTCCTGGAGTCGCTGAACCTGTGGGTATTCTTAAGGAAGGAGTTATCCTGTCAGCTATTTCTCCAGATCTGCGACGTGTGTTGCAGAGATTTCAGGCTGGTAGGCCTGACTCTTGTCCACCTGACAGATTGTTTGTGCCTGCTAAATGGACCAGCAGAGTCATTTCCGAGGTTCATTCCTCAGTGTTGGCAGGGCACCCGGGAATTTTTGGCACCAGAGATCTGGTGGCCAGGTCCTTTTGGTGGCCTTCCTTGTCAAGAGATGTGCGGTCATTTGTGCAGTCCTGTGGTATTTGTGCTCGAGCTAAGCCTTGCTGTTCTCGTGCCAGCGGGTTGCTCTTGCCCTTGCCTGTCCCGAAGAGACCTTGGACACACATCTCTATGGATTTCATTTCGGATCTTCCGGTGTCTCAGGGCATGTCTGTCATCTGGGTGATATGTGATCGTTTCTCCAAGATGGTCCATCTGGTTCCTTTGCCCAAACTGCCTTCCTCTTCTGATCTGGTTCCTGTGTTCTTCCAGAACGTGGTTCGTTTGCACGGCATTCCTGAGAATATTGTGTCGGACAGAGGATCCCAGTTTGTTTCCAGGTTCTGGCGATCCTTTTGTGGTAGGATGGGCATAGATTTGTCGTTTTCGTCCGCTTTTCATCCACAGACTAACGGACAAACGGAACGAACTAATCAGACTCTGGAGGCGTATTTGAGGTGTTTTGTCTCTTCTGATCAGGATGATTGGGTGACCTTCTTGCCGTTGGCTGAATTTGCCCTTAATAATCGGGCTAGTTCTGCCACCTTGGTTTCGCCATTTTTCTGCAACTCTGGTTTCCACCCTCGTTTTTCCTCGGGACATGTGGAGCCTTCTGACTGCCCTGGGGTGGATTCTGTGGTGGATAGGTTGCAGCGGATCTGGAATCATGTGGTGGACAACTTGAAGTTGTCACAGGAGAAGGCTCAGCGTTTTGCCAACCGCCGCCACGGTGTGGGTCCCCGACTTCGTGTTGGGGATTTGGTATGGCTGTCTTCTCGATTTGTTCCTATGAAGGTCTCCTCTCCCAAATTTAAGCCTCAATTTATTGGTCCTTACAAGATATTGGAGATCCTTAATCCTGTATCCTTTCGCCTGGATCTTCCGGTGTCGTTTGCCATTCACAACGTATTTCATAGGTCCTTGTTGCGGCGGTACGTTGTGCCTGTGGTTCCTTCTGCTGAGCCTCCTGCTCCGGTGTTGGTTGAGGGCGAGTTGGAGTACGTGGTGGAGAAGATCTTAGATTCTCGTCTCTCCAGGCGGAGGCTTCAGTACCTGGTCAAGTGGAAGGGCTATGGTCAGGAGGATAATTCCTGGGTGGTCGCCTCTGATGTGCATGCGGCCGATTTAGTTCGTGCCTTTCACGCCGCTCATCCTGATCGCCCTGGTGGTCTTGGTGAGGGTTCGGTGACCCCTCACTAAGGGGGGGGGTACTGTTGTGAATTTACTTTTTGGCTCCCTCTAGTGGCTACTAGTGATTTGACTCTGGGTTTGTCAGTCATTCCTTTTATGCTCACCTGGGTCGTTAGGTCAGGGGTGTTGCTATATAAGCTCCCTGGACCTTCAGTTCTATGCCTGGCAACGTTGATATCAGAGCTAATCTGTAGTGCTCTTGTCTACTGATCCTGGTTCCTGTTTGATTAAGCTAAGTCTGCTTTTTTGCTTTTTGCAATTCGTTATTGTTTGCATTTTTTGTCCAGCTTGTATATTATCTGTATCCTGACCTTGCTGGAAGCTCTAGGGCGGCTGGTGTTCTCCCCCCGGGCCGTTAGACGGTTCGGGGGTTCTTGAATCTCCAGCGTGGATTTTTGATAGGGTTTTTGTTGACCATATAAGTTATCTTACTATATTCTGCTATTAGTAAGTGGGCCTCTCTGTGCTAAACCTAGTTCATCTCTGTGTTTGTCATTTCCTCTTACCTCACCGTTATTATTTGTGGGGGGCTTGTATCCTACTTTTGGGGTCCTTTCTCTGGAGGCAAGAGAGGTCTTTGTTTTCCTCTTCTAGGGGTAGTTAGCTCTCCGGCTGGCGCGAGACATCTAGCGACCAACGTAGGCATGTTCCCCGGCTACTTCTAGGGTTGGCGTTAGGAGTAGATATATGGTCAACCCAGTTACCACTGCCCTATGAGCTGGATTTTTGTACTTTGCAAACTTGCTGATATCTCTGAGACCCTCGCCATTGGGGTCATAACAGATATGGGCTCTTGTGGTGGACAATTTGGTGTTGTCTCAGGAGGAGGCTCAGCATTTTGCTAACCGTCGTCGGCGTGTTGGTTCCCGGCTTCGGGTTGGGGATTTGGTCTGGTTGTCTTCCCGTCATGTTCCTATGAAGGTTTCTTCCCCTAAGTTTACGTTTAAGCCTCGGTTTATTGGTCCTTATAGGATTTCTGAGATTATCAATCCGGTGTCTTTTCGTTTGGCCCTTCCGGCTTCTTTTGCCATCCATAATGTTTTCCATAGATCTTTATTGCGGAAATATGTGGTGCCCGTTGTTCCCTCTGTTGATCCTCCTGCCCCTGTGTTGGTTGATGGGGAGTTGGAGTATGTGGTTGAGAAGATTTTGGATTCTCGTTTTTCGAGGCGGAAGCTTCAGTATCTTGTCAAATGGAAGGGTTATGGCCAGGAGGATAATTCTTGGGTTTTTGCCTCTGATGTCCATGCTGCTGATTTGGTCCGTGCCTTTCATCTGGCTCGTCCTGATCGCCCTGGGGGCTCTGGTGAGGGTTCGGTGACCCCTCTTCAAGGGGGGGGGTACTGTTGTGAATTCTGCTCTTGGGCTCCCTCCAGTGGTTGTTTGTTATAGTGCAGTTGTCTCTGGGTTGTAATCCAGGGCAGGTGTTTCTGCTGATTGCAGCTCTATTTGGTATTTAGGTGTGCTGGATTCATTAGTCAGTGCCAGTTGTCCATTGTTCTTGGAGGGTTTACATCCCTGTCTGGTTCCTTCTGCTCTGATGCCAATTCAGCCAAGATAAGTGTCTGGTTTATTTTCCTGCAGCACACATGTAGTGTGCTTTTCAGTTCAGAACAATTCATTGTTTTGTCTTGTCCAGCCTAGACTTGTTTGGACTTTTTCAGTCATGCTGGATTCTCTGGAGATGCAGATATACATTCTATGTCTTTAGTTAGATGTGGAATTTTTGTATTTTCTGTTGTGGATATTTTCAGAGTTTTAATACTGACCGCTTAGTACTCTGTCCTATCCTTTACTATTTAGCTAGAAGTGCCTCTTTTGCTAAATCCTGTTTTCAGCCTGTGTGTGTCTTTACTCTTATATTCACTGTCAATATTTGTGGGGGGCTGCCTATCCTTTGGGGTTTCTGCTCTGGGGCAGGATAGAATTCCCATTTCCATCTATAGGGTTATTTAGTCCTCCGGCTGTGTCGCGGTGTCTAGGATGTGTTAGGTACACCCCACGGCTACTTCTAGTTGCGGTGTCAGTTTAGGGTTGCGGTCTGTACAGGTACCACCTTCTCCAGAGAAGGTCTAATGCGGCTCCAAGGCCACCGGATCATAACAATAACTTCACAATTGACTATTTTTTGGTTCAAAATAAAAAAAAAAGGTTCAAAACTCTGCTGTGCATAATAATTTGGAACCTGCATTTTGAGTGTTTATTTTTTTTTAAAAAAGATACTGTTTTCATAGGCAGTTTGTTCCAAAACATTGCAATTATACTAGAATAGTAGATGACTGGAAAATAACAATGACTGCAGTTCAGATAGGTAATTTAGAGAAAATATGAGGAAATATTATTTGCATAATAATTTGGAACACAGTGTAATACTAGTGAAAAAATACTGACAATGCCACTTCCACACATGTGTGATGCCACTAAATTCCCGGCTAATAACCGGGTAGACCCCCGCCCTAATTATAATAAAAACTCTAAACCTTTAATAATACATCTCTAAAAACATAGTAGAAACCCTAACAAATTAATACTAAATTTAAAAACATTATCCTAATACTACAGCAATGATAGTTAAAACTTGTTGCCACTGTGCGTTCTCCTATCAAAGAGTACCATGACATTTGACACGCAACTACTGACAATGCGCACTTAAAAAACACCCATATATAAATATGAATAAGAACAAAAAGTATTAATTATTAATTAATAATTATTATTATTTGCAATCACGGGAGGACACTCCCTTTTGCATCTGTGCACTATAGGCGCTGCCACCCCCTTTTCACATCACGGAGAACATTATCACAGCAGCTAACTGCCTACTTAGTAGACACGCCAGGTTGCAACAGTGAGGTAGGTGATGGATGTTCATTCACTCTACAGTCACATTTCCTCTTATCAGCGCGGCATCTTCATTTTGGGTGTCTATAAAATGTCAGCTCAGGGCACAAAACATATGCCATTACTCAGCCACAGATCTTGAAAAATGAAAACTCTATGGGTCTCGGAAAATTTGCAACAAACGTAAAAACTTGTTTTCAAACAAATTTCTGAATTCTTTTCCACCACTTAAATAAAAAATAATGAACTATACATGTTTGCTATCTGAATACTTATACTGGCCTGGGGAATCAATCATATTGCAAGGTCAGTTTTATCATAAAGTGAACATGGTAAATAAAAACTCCAAAAAACAATTGTAGAATTGCACTTTTTTTCCAATTTCACTGCACTTAGAATTTTTTTCACGTTTTCCAGTACACTACATGGAAAAATCTATGGAGTCATTCAAAAGCCCTCATATATCTATATTGATGGAAAAATAAAAAAAGTTTTGATTCTTGGAAGAAAGAGAGGAAAAAAACTAAAATGAAAAAAAAAAAAGGAAAATAGCCATGTTGTGAAGGTGTTAATGCAGGTGCTGTCACTGGTCAGATTTAAACCAACCTAATAACTTAGCATTGGAAGGCAGCAATGTCAACCACTGAACCACTGTGCAAAACCCAACAGTTTTTTCAATTAGGTATTCAAGATTAAATCCTACCTGGAATGGCCATGTGCACTCATACCCAATACAGAAAAAACATCCACTGTTTCTCTAGCAAAACGGCTTCTCGTTGTTTTGAACACAACTTTTGTGTGGCAACTCACATTGACCTTTTGAAATGTATTTACACCATATTTGGGATCTACGAGTTATCACTACTGTATAAGACCTAAGGAAAAGTGATGTTTATTACTCTGGGCAAATAAATACTTTAGGAAAAATTTGGATTTGAAATAATTGAAATAGTTTAAAAACTTTTCACATAGAAAATGTCCCCATACACACTCCCACCATGCATATAGCTGTGTGGGGTGATTCTCTCACAGTCCAGTGTTTTCTCATGTCTCTTACTGTTTATCTTCCTGTCAGGTGTTTTATCGGGCTGTCCAGCTGAGGAAGATTTGACCTGCCATTAATATGTTCCCTGGGCTGTACAAACTGTTAGTGTGTTTTCACAAGTGCACTGGACTACCACATGGCTACGATGTGATTAATAGCTCAATGAATCATTCAGTCATTGCGGGCATCCTACCACTTATGCACTTATGCCCCCTGGAAAATAAATATATAATAATTTCCTATGAGTCTGAATTTCCTATATTAGCATTATGATATTTGTGATCTTATGACCTACTTCGTATCATATACATATTTCTGCCTGCTGCACTTTTTCCACATATTTATAAGTACTCTTATTAAAGGGCCACTGTCACTCCCCTCCAGCCGTTATAAACTAAAAGAGCCACCTTGTGCAGCAGTAATGCTGCATTCTAACAAGGTGGCTCTTTTAGTTTTTGGTTCAAGTATTCCCAAAATAAAGCGTTTTGAAACTTATCCAAAATACCTGTCTTTATCCAGGGAGGCGGGTCCTCACTCCCCAGCTTGAACCGCTACTCTGCCGTCATTCAAATCTTCAGGGGCTTTCGGCGCCGCCCCCTCCGCGCTTTTTTCGCTTCAAAACCGGCACCTGCGCTGTGTTTAAGCTCTGGCCATCTGACGTCATACGTTGGTTCTTTCCCGGCGATTGCTAGGAGGAGGAGGCACGATCAGCTGAATACAGTATACAGACGCTGTAAGGCAGGGGACCTGGGTGACAGGCTGACACACGCAGTGCGCATGCCCAGGAATCCTAGCCCCGCACTGTGCATAATGCATAACACACTGCGGGGCTGGGATTCCCAAGGTGGGTGGCCGCAATGCCCGCACAGGCGCAGTCTGCAAGCCTGGCTGGGACGTCAGATGGCCAGAGCTTAAACACAGCGCAGGCGCCGGTTTTGAATCGAAAAAAGCACGGAGGGGGCGGCTCCGAAAGCCCCTGAAGATTTGAGTGACGGCAACGTAGCGGTTCAAGCTGGGGAGCGAGGACCCGCCTCCCTGGATAAAGACAGGTATTTTGGATAAGTTTCAAAACGCTTTATTTTGGGAATACTTGAACCAAAAACTAAAAGAGCCACCTTGTTAGAATGCAACATTACTGCTGCACAAGGTGGCTCTTTTAGTTTATAACGGCTGGAGGGGGGGGTGACAGTGGCCCTTTAAAGGCATTACAGCAAACAGAGCTAACAAAATGTAAAGTATTGAAATGGTTGTTTTAGGATGTCAACTCATATCCATCTGTTCTTTTAATTTAGCCCATGCGACATCATAGATCAGAGGTCTGCCAGGGGCTATTTCCATAGTTATACTGTAGCGCCCCCACTGCCACAAGGCCGAGGGGTACCCGGTACCGGGCCTCTGAGTCTCAGCTCTGGGGTTGTCACGGTGGCTAGGCCCGGTCCGTGACCCTGCTGAGGGGCGTACAGTAAATGATAGATGTGGATGGTGGTGGTGGTGCGGTGCAGTAAATAACGAGGACACCAGGTTGCAGTCTCTTTACCTCTTTACTGAAGGTCTCTGGGTCCTCAGTCCGGAATACGGTTCACCAGGCTGCGCAAGTCCGGCCGGTCCAATGGCACCTCCAGAGTTCTCTTTGCAGGTGGAAATCTGTGCCTACCTGCTAGCGCTATGTGTTGTGGTCCTTCCCTGCTGTGCTTACGGAAAGTCCCCACAACTGTTGTGTCCGTTTCTTAAGTTCCCTCACAACTCGATTAGATGATGTTCTGCTAATCCTCCGTCCCTCCCTGATGTTACGGTTAGGACGGCACCCATATGACGGGTAGGCTCGGAGCTCTTCCGGGACCCTAGAGTCGCCCCTCTCCACAAGTTGTCCCCCAAGACTGCATAGGTGATTTAGATGAGACAGCCCGCCTTTGACTGACTGTCCTGCCGTTGGTTTGAAGTATTGCCTGAAGCTGAATATAGTAATACTTCCTCGGCGTTCCGGCCGCCGGTTGTGCGCCTCAGTAGGAAGTTGCCTCGGTCTTACAGCACGACTCCTACTGGTATTCTCCTTCTTGCTTTGATCTCGTTTCTCACTCAGCACAATATATCTCGTTTCTGTTCCTTTCTTAGGGCACCGCCGCTATGCTGAGCAGGCACGGTCCCGTGACGTTCCTTCTTGTAGCCAGGCCTCTGTCAGGGTCCCAAACCTGACAGGGACCCTACCGAATCTTCCCCCACAACACCCTCTGCCACAAGGTGTTGCCTGGTTCCAACCCAGTCAGCTTTCTGCCCTAACTTCCTGCCTGACCCCCAGTTTACCCACAGTGGTGAGGAGTGGCCTAATAAATAGCACCCTTAGCTCCCCCTGGAGGCCCGACTGTGAAATGTATTGGTGTATGTGATACCTGGTCAGATGAACTCCTTCAGTGCCATCAGACGTACTATAGCCCCCCTTAGCGGCGGAGCCACAGTACTGCAATGACCAGGACTCTGGGGCGCTGCACTCCCCCCGGTTAAATCCAGTACTCCGGGACTGGGAAGAAAACAACAATACAGGTTAGCAAAAAGACATACAATTTTTGTGAGTGCAATAACAATAAGCATATTTAAACAGGGCTTCCCTTTATGGGAGGTGAGGACACTTGAACGTTACAAAACATGGTTAAATATTATAGCAACATGCTATAAATAACTTTCTTTTACCCAACCGGGTATTCTACTTAGTGCAAAATTTTAAGACATTAATTCAACATTGCCTTTAAGGATGTACACTCTAAATCCACTAAAGACCTTCTTATAACACATTATAAGGCTTGAGCAACTGTGCTACATTCTCCTACTTTACATCTGCAGGACCGCCTGTCCTAACGGCTCCAGACCTACTGCCTCTCATTTCTAACACAGGACCGCTCCTTTCTGCCCGAGCCTTCTGTCCTTCCACTACTATACACAGTATAGAACATGTTTTTCTTTCAGTTTGAGATCACTGAGCCATCCCTATATGGCTCCTAAGAGGACTCACCACTAACCCCTACGGGTTCACTTCCTGTCCTCATCCTTCCATTAACATTATTGAACATTTCTTACAATCAACTAGTTGGATACATATAACTTTTACACGTGAGCATCATCATCATTTTCTTTTTGTCAAGACATTATTGCCATCTATCTGTCTTAAAGCAATACCATTCTTTAAGTGCAACAAGTAAACATCCCCTTTAAGAGGGGATCCAGTTTGTATGAGGTAGCACATCTTCTCAAGCTACCAGTTCGTACTCAGCAAAGGCTCCGGTGTGGTATCTTCGCAAAGAGTCCTTCTTTAAGTAAAACCAGTAGGGAGCACCTTTAAGAAGGTGCAAACTATTTACAAGCAGTTTGTATCATGCACTGTTCATGATTGCGGCAGTTCTTGATAAGAAAGAAGAAAATAGAAAATAACCAAAAAGCAGTAGGGATCCCGGGTCAACAAAGGGATCCCTTTAAGAGTTAACCCTAAACGGGTTTAGCAGCAAAACAGTAGAACTTTAACTATTTACATTTGCAGTGCATTAATATCTTACTCTTGTGGTGCAGAAGGTGGTTTCCTTCCGGGCCTCACCAGTCCAACGGGTCGCGCTGCCGATCCAAGGAGCGGTTCCTGCCCCAGCAATGACAGGATCCCTCGCCGTGATGCTCTTCTCACTGATGGACCAGCACGCCCCCAAGGTACATGGTGGGTCCGGGTTCCCCGCTGCTCCGCAGGGACAGGTTCCGTTGCCTTTTCAGCAGGAGGTTCGTCTTCTGATGTTCCGGCAGCGGCCTGGAGTGCGACGCACCGCTAGACGCCCCGAGCTACCCAGCCAGCTTCACCGGTTTCCCTCCTCCACCTGGTGTAGGTCACAGCGTCACCTGGCTCCAGGTCGCGGGCGAACCTTCCTCCGCAGGACTCCACTTCCTCCCGGTCCACACGGACTTGTAACGGCTCCCCAATCTCCTGTATAACTCCCCTTCCGCGTCGGGAGTTAAAGGATACCACTACACCCCAGTGTGACGGCGGGGTTTCTTCTACGCTGGTCAAGTCAATCTGGGCTGCAGGCTGGGGCCGGCTCCGCCACGCCGTCATCAAGCGCCGCAGGTGTTCGGCCTCCGGCAAGATCCTCATGCCCTGTGTTTGCAGCGTACCTTCAGCCGCGGCCGGGTTGGGAGGAGCCGGGGACACCGGAGATAGACGGACCTCTGTGGGCTGGCCCAGCCGAACGAGCACGCGGGCATCATCCTCCAAGCGGCGTGCTATTTGTCGGGCCTCGGCTGCGGCCACACACTCCTCGGACATCTGCCAGTTAGGTCGACCCATCGGTGGTTCCGTGAGGGCCAGTCCCCGCAACGATGGCATCTCCGAGGCTGTGTCCGGTGATGTGGCTCCATGCCGAGTCAGGTCATCCCCACGCGGTGCTCCCGGCGTCGCCACCTTTATCTCCTCCCTAGCGTCTTCTTCCCGCGGTCTCTTTCGTGGGCGGCCCCGTCTCCATGGTCTCCACCCTCCAAACAGGATCAGGAGGCGGACCTTGGCTGTTGACGGACACGTCCTCAGGACACAGAAATATTTAGACTGGGCGGCCATTGTCCTTCGCGCTCTCCAGCTTGTCTACGCCCACTCCACGCCCCTCTTCTTCTCCTGCGCTCTCCTCAGCGCTGTGATGGCAGCGGATTTTGGCGGTAAATGGCGCAGCACAGTCCTTGCAATAAAGTACAGTCCAAGCACAATAAATCACAGTTCCAAGGCACACATGACCTGATTCTTCAGGCTTAAGTAGATCCTGTTTGTGACACCAAGTATGTAGCGCCCCCACTGCCACAAGGCCGAGGGGTACCCGGTACCGGGCCTCTGAGTCTCAGCTCTGGGGTTGTCACAGTGGCTAGGCCCGGTCCGTGACCCTGCTGAGGGGCGTACAGTAAATGATAGATGTGGATGGTGGTGGTGGTGCGGTGCAGTAAATAACGAGGACACCAGGTTGCAGTCTCTTTACCTCTTTACTGAAGGTCTCTGGGTCCTCAGTCCGGAATACGGTTCACCAGGCTGCGCAAGTCCGGCCGGTCCAATGGCACCTCCAGAGTTCTCTTTGCAGGTGGAAATCTGTGCCTACCTGCTAGCGCTATGTGTTGTGGTCCTTCCCTGCTGTGCTTACGGAAAGTCCCCACAACTGTTGTGTCCGTTTCTTAAGTTCCCTCACAACTCGATTAGATGATGTTCTGCTAATCCTCCGTCCCTCCCTGATGTTACGGTTAGGACGGCACCCGTATGATGGGTAGGCTCGGAGCTCTTCCGGGACCCTAGAGTCACCCCTATCCACAAGTTGCCCCCCAAGACTGCATAGGTGATTTAGATGAGACAGCCCGCCTTTGACTGACTGTCCTGCCGTTGGTTTGAAGTATTGCCTGAAGCTGAATATAGTAATACTTCCTCGGTGTTCCGGCCGCCGGTTGTGCGCCTCAGTAGGATGTTGCCTCGGTCTTACAGCATGACTCCTACTGGTATTCTCCTTCTTGCTTTGATCTTGTTTCTCACTCAGCACAATATATCTCGCTTCTGTTCCTTTCTTAGGGCACCACCGCTATGCTGAGCAGGCACGGTCCCGTGACGTTCCTTCTTGTAGCCAGGCCTCTGTCAGGGTCCCAAACCTGACAGGGACCCTACCGAATCTTCCCCCACAACACCCTCTGCCACAAGGTGTTGCCTGGTTCCAACCCAGTCAGCTTTCTGCCCTAACTTCCTACCTGACCCCCAGTTTACCCACAGTGGTGAGGAGTGGCCTAATAAATAGCACCCTTAGCTCCCCCTGGAGGCCCGACTGTGAAATGTATTGGTGTATGTGATACCTGGTCAGATGAACTCCTTCAGTGCCATCAGACGTACCATAGCCCCCCTTAGCGGCGGAGCCACAGTACTGCAACGACCAGGACTCTGGGGCGCTGCACTACCATCAGTCGGGGGCCATATAAAATTATCAGCTTGAAATTTACCCTGCTATATATGGTCAAGCATTTAATTAACTCCCCCCTGTTATGACTGGAACAGCTTCTCTTTGGTGTGACAAAGTTAGATGGTATTGATCTGAACTGCTTTTCCAGAGTTGTGTCAGTCTGGAGCACAGGCGACTCTTCGCAATGAATTTTGAAAATAACTCGCAACAATAAGTTCTGAACACAGATGTATATTACCCCGCAGGTATACTCACAGGGGGAAATCACGGCTCATGTTACATTTATAGAACTCAAGAAGTGGGGGACCTGAAGTATATAGATCTGATAAGAAACATCGAGGCTGCGGTATAAACGTCACATAGGGAAACTGAGACTGCTGTATATAAATCACACTAGAAATAGGCCCGATGCTATCGCATCAGGAGTGCGGTGAAATTAACAGATAGTAGACAAAATTGATGGAGAAGTTTGTGCTGTGTGAGGTAATCAAAAATCGTAAGTAAGCATGCGCGGGTACACCGTGCAGTTATGGCTGTTACTGAGAATAGTGGTGATGCATATCTGTCACTTGCACAGGCACAGTTCGTGGCCGTAAGGCTGTTACTGTGGCTGCACAAGTAAAACATAGATGTCACCGCTATTCCCCACGCAGGCGCAGTAACAGCCGCGTTGTTACCAAACATGCGCGGGTAGAGCGGGTAGAGCGCGCAGTTGTGGCTGTTACTGCACATGCACGGGAATAGCGGTGACATGAATGTCACTTGTGCAGGTGCAGTTCATGGCCTTGTGGCCACGAACTGCGCCTGTGCAAGTGACACTGCAGCGGTGCCTTATGGGATTTGGGGACAGCGGCTGGAATCCCAACTGGCGATTATATATCACATATGAGACACTGGGGCATATACATCACAGAGGTGGCAGGGAACCTCAGTTGTCGCCTCTCTCCTACACACCGAGCCCATGCAGCACCTCAGGAGTTCCCACGTTTTATGCTAGTTGGTTTGCGGATACCGTGTTGGTGCAGGAGAGACAGATGCTAACCACTACTTCTTCATCTTGAACAAAGCAAATTTACTGCTGAGACCTGTCTCCACAGTATACAGTTATACATCCCACTGTATATAGTCCTATTATTATGGCAGGCAGACTGAGGAAGGTCCATACAGGACCGAAACATCTCATGTTACTGTGACAAGACTGCATTAAAATATTACTGGATTGCAAAAACTAAGTTGAGTGCCAAGTTTATATTATCACATATTGGGCCTAGAAACCTACTTGTGCACCCTCACAGTAGTGCCTCCTTTTTAAAATTCCTTGCCACCGCCATCATTGTGTAGGGGGCGCATGCTGGTGTCAGGACTTCAATAAAATGACACTGAAGGTGGCACATGTGCAGATCGAGACTTTGACTCTGTGAAAAATTTACACAATGATGGTGGCGGTGGCGGTGGAGAATTTTACAAAGAAGGCAGGTTACTGAATAATTAGTGACCTGTACAAGAAGCAAAGGAGGCTGGTGTGGGGTGCTGAGACCCAGAAGAAGACCCTGCCCCCTTGTCCTGCCCCGAAGTACACTGGAGCACAGAAGACGTCATTTTATAAAAACTTCATAAGGTGAGTATTCAGCAGCCACTGAGCAGATCCCATCACATCATGTATCAGATTAATGAGCATCACAGCGCCAGTTTCTGATCCTATTGTCAAAGAGCTGCTAGCAAGAGATAAAAGGAAAAATATTAGAAGAATGGGGGCACATTTATATATTCCCTAGAATTGTCAGTAAACCTTATTTTCCAGTAGCCATTGCTAAGTCTCTTAGGTTCTGTCTGATGATCACCACATTGTGAATGTGCACCTACACATTGCATTTATACAAACATGTCACAGGTCCACCCCTCAGGGTGTCTGGGATGCAGTTACTGACAGCTCGGCCGTCCAATCTGGCATAGGGGTGTGCTGAAGCTGTCAGTACTTTGATTGACAGCTTGGCCATCCAATCTGTTACAGGGGAGGAATGTGTTGATTGACAGCTCAACTATCCAATCTGAGACTGAGGCGTTGGCTGTCTCCATGTGTTCATTATTCCAGTTAATGCTATGCTTCTTAACTGATCTGTGTCTCCCAAATCTCTGCCAGACATTCTTTCTGCCTGCGAGGTTTGTGCTTTCCTGTGCCTAGAGTTCTGTATGCTTGATCTGTTGCCTGACCTTGGACTTCATTCTGACCATCCGCCTGTTTAGCCCCTTCAGTTCTGATCTGTTGTCCTCCCGGTACTCTGACCTCAGAAAATTACCTGACTACGCTTTTGTCTCTTCCTTCTGTTTATGACGTACCCTCCTGGCTTCTGACCTTGGACTCCTTGACCACTCTGACTCATGCTTAGCCGTGAAAAGTGACTAGCATCACACATGTGTTCCAGCTCACTTTTTTGGTTTAATTTTTTGTACTTTGTACATAGAGAGGCATGTCTCCCCTTTTTTGGGCAGCATTGGCGTTACTGTCCCCACCTTCTGTCGATTTGAACATGAAGAGGAAGTCAGAGATCAGCCACAGCCCGGCCCTCACTTCCTCTACATGTTCAATTTGACAAAAGACAGAGACAGCGACACCAGCGCTGATTGGGCGCTGTGGTCACGTGTCACAGCAACCGCAGGAAAGTCCAGGGACTGCGAGTGCCAACGCCGGTGGAACGGTATCAGCACTGGTGGTGAGTGTAAGCTTTTTTTTGGGGGGGGACCAAGCATTTGATATGAGAAGGTGGTTGTCCTACTAGTGGACAACCCCTTTAATAAACCAGTTGTGGTCATTTTGGTAACAAAAAGTTAATGTTATTTAAAAAAAATATAATTATTTCTGTGAAACCTCATATCTACAGAAAAATCATTTTGACCTCTATTTTCATCACTTTGCAGAATTAAGTGCTGTTAAATTTGACCCAAGTGATAAATGATCCATTGTCAAAGTTATAAAGTGTCAGCGTGTTCCACAGCATTAAACAAATAGAGGGACAAACATTCAAACAATGGAGACATACAAGTCCCATTTCATGTTTTGTACCTTCAATGCCCCTGAAATCACATTTCTGCTTTTTTTTTTCCATTTCCAAAATGCATTACATTCCAGGAATATATGATAAAGAATTAGGAAATTACGAACTGCTGACAGAACCAAGACCTACATATAATCTGGGTTGTGCTTGCCCACTGAAGTGTTAGAGGATTCTCCAGAATTAGGAGTGATTAAAGAGAACCTGTCAGCAGTTTTGGCCGATATAAGATACGGCCGTCACAGTTCAGGGCTTATGTATAGCATTCTATAATGCTATATATCTGCCCTCAACCTGACCTGCAAGAGAAGAAAACTAACTTTTATTATACTCACCTGCGGGGTGGTCCGGTCTGAGGGGTGTCGCTCTTCTTGGTCCGGCGCCTTGCATCTTCTTACGATCCCCATCCTCCTGCTTGCTTTGTGTGGATGACACGTCCCTACATCATCCACACAGTCTCTTCGGCACCGTGCTCCTGCGCAGGCGTACTTCTCTGTCTTGTTGAGGGCAGAGCAAAGTCCTGCAGTGCGCAGGTTCTGGGTCTCTCTGACCTTTCCCGGCGCATGTGCATATTGCAGTACTTTGTTCTGCCCTCAACAGGACAGAGAAGTACGCCTGCGCCGGAGCCGAAGAGCTTGAGTGGATGAGGTAGTGATGCGTCATCCACACGAAGCAAGCAGGAGGACGGCGATCATATGAAGATGGCACCAGACAAAGACCAGCGACACCCCTCGGACCGGACCGCCCTGCAGGTGAGTATAATAAAGGTTATTTTTCTTCTCTTCCAGGTCAGGTTGGAGGCTTAAACATAGCATTATAGAATGCAGATTATCAGCCCTGAAAGGTGATGGCCGTATCTCATATCGGCCAAACCTGGTGACAGGTTCCCTTTAATGATTTTATTGTAGTAAAATAACCTATATGGTGCACACTGACATTAGACAATATCTGGACAACCCCTTCTCAATCCCTATGATTTCTCCTTGTAAAATAATAACAACTTTACTCACCCACCTCTGGTGCTGGCACCGATCCAATGGTGTTGGTGCTGGTTCTCCCTCGAATCACGTAACATTATTATGTCATGTGATCCCTGCAGCCAATCAGTGCTGGCTTTAGTCTCCCCATCTTTGGACAAATCTCATCCTTCCGGAGGAAATGAGAGCTGCTACTGTCTCACTTCATCTAAATGTATGTGATTTATCCAAAGGAGGGGAGAGTGAAACCAGCGCTGACTGACAGCACGGATCATGCGTCATGCGATCCCCGGGAGAGCCAGTGCTGACACCGCTGAAATGATGTTGGCACTGAAGGTGAATATTGGTGTTACTGTTTAACTAGGGGGGAAACGTAAGAATTGAGAAGGGGTTGTTCAAGCAGTGGGCAGCACCTTTAAATATCAGCAAGAATATAATTTGGAGATATCATTATTGTGTATATTCTATGATCCATTATGTGAGTACACAATGCCATTTTACTCAATAAAAGAAATCTATGAGCAGGTTTTTGCTATGTAATCTGAAAGCAGCATGAGGCAGAGACAGAGACCCTGATTCCAGTGATGCATTGCTTAGTTTACTTGGTGCAGCAGTTATAATAGAATCACAGTTTTCTCTGCAGCAGATCTAGCAGAACTCAGTTGTTGAGCTGTATATAATCTCATTCACACCACAGTTTTTGTGTGCATTATATATGTATAGTGATACCGCTACTAATAGCTTAGTTAGACTAGGATGCGCCAGGCCAGTTCTCCTCTAGTGATAATCTCTTGCTGATAAAACACTGATTTGTAATGAAACAGAAGAACACATCCTAGTAAGTAACACATCACTGGAATCAGGGTCTCTGCGCCTACATTATGATGCTCTTGGATTACATATCAAAAACCTGCTGACAGGTTAATAACCTTCTTCAAATACTCATAGACAATATTATTCTATGTACCCTGTAGAGTCTTAGTATAAACTATGTTATCACAAGTTTTCAAAATTGTTAAAATTAAGTGCAGGCCAGCAAAAAAATGGCCACGGCATTGGCAACTAACTTATTTGAATGGGTTTAGGTGTAAACACAATTCTTCCAGCTTTCCAGCGGAAATGTAGGGTACGATTTTTCCAGGTTCTTAATAGTCATACGGTTTGACCACAGACTTGAAAAGCTGAAAGCATTTTACAGCCTTTAGTAAATCTGCCCATTAATCTGGAATGAACATTTTACAGTTCTCTGGATTTACATCATAGCCACATTGTATCTTTAACAGGCTCTGGTTTGCACCTGCATTTCGAGGTTATAAAAACATGTTATGAACTATTGTGTTACTGCAAAAATATAACAAAGGCTCTAATATTTTGCTTTAAAAAGTGGCGTAAAAATATTATCAAATACAGATTTTGGCAAATACAGCTAAATATTTAATATATTTTCCATTACTTGGCAGTTGTGTTATTCAAATGTAAACCTGCTCTCTATGTTTTTGGATGAAAAGTATATAAAAAAAATTAGAATAATCCTAAAGACTAGTGAGGATTATGGGGTGTGACGGTCAAATCAAAGAGAATTTACAGCATGCGTCCTGAAATATTAATTGTGGTGTATAATGTGTTTGGAATCACTAAATTATACAGCATAATTGTGTCAGTAGATGAAAATGTGTTATTTTAGGGATATTTTACTAAATAAGGCCAACATGTGAACTATTAATCCTTGGAGCGATTCTGGAAAAATTTGGCACAAGTGCGCAATTCATTTTTATGTTCTGCTCTGCGTAGAAAGGCTGTCCACTACAGGACAACACCTTCTCAATCCCCTTGTAAAATAACAACACTCAAAATTACCTTCGGTGGCAATGTGGTTTCAGTGGCGTCTACACTGTCTCAGGGATCACGTAAGATTGTTATGTCACACAATCACTGGAGCCATTAAGTTTTGGCTTCACTCTTATGCCTTTCGGACAAATTACATCTGGAGGAAATGAGAGCTACTGCTGTTTTACTTCCTCCGGATGTTTGTGATTTGTCCGAAGGAGGGGAAAGTGAAGCCAGCACCGAATGGCCACAGTGATCGCCTGACATAACAATGTAATCCCCGAGAGAGGCAGTGCCGAAACTGCTGGAATGGCAGTGGCATCGGAGGCGAGTATAAGTGTTGTTATTGTACAAGGGAGAAACATATCGATTGAGAAGGGGTTGTACGAGTAGTGGATAACACCAATTACTTAACAAATTAATATGAAACTTTAAATTGTCCTAATTACTTGAAGCACTCTTTTATAAAAGTAAAATCTGACAGTGGTACAGGGACATCTGCTTGTTTAAAGAGGTTGTTTGATACCTTAAACTTGTTCTTTAGTAACTATCTTTAAAAACTGAGCATTTTATGTAATTACCAGTTTACAATTTCCCTCCTATTCCTTTGCTAACCTCACTTCCAGTTATTTTTTCAGTTTCAATGACATTTCGTTTGATAATTCTACCATGCTTATGGTAGTCTCTAACGGAACTTCATCCCTGAAGTTTGCTTTGTGGGCTGTTCCGGGACTATGCTGTCCCTCCTGCTTGCTTCTCAAGCTTGAGAAAGGTTCATACCTCAGAACCAAAACATTGCTACTACTTTGGAGTTCTGCCTCCATTCGTAACTACTTTTTGATGTAAACTATGGCAAAATAAGTCACAAATGATAACCTGTAACAAAAGAATTAAATTAAGGCCTCATTCACACGTCCATGTTGCACAAGGGTGTGCTATCCGTTTTGTTCTCGGATACAGCACGTACCCATTATAGTCTATGGTTCTATTCACATGCCCATATTTTTTCACAGACCATTTGTCTGTGCAAAACTCAGACACATGTCTGATTATTTTCCAGTATCACGAATGAAAAAAGCCAATACAAGTGTATGGATCCGTGAAAAACATATACAGCACACAGATGATATCCGTTTGCTATCTGTATAAGAGAAGCTTTGTAGTGTATTATTATTATTTATTATTATTATTTATTTATATAGCACCATTAATTCCATGGTGCTGTACATGTGAAAAGGGGTTACATACAGGGTTATAGATATCCTTAACAGTAAACAAATTTACATTGACAGACTGGTACAGAGGGGAGAGGACCCTGTCCTTGTGGACTTACATTCTTCGGGATAATGGGGAAGAGACAGGAGGTCGGGGTGCTGCAGCACTGGTGGTGGTGAGGCGGCAGCTCTGGTGGTTGGTGAGGCAGCAGCTCGGGTGGTTGGTGAGGTGGCAGCTCAGGTGGTTGGTGAGGTGGCAGCTTGGGTGGTTGGTGAGACGGCAGCTCGGGTGGTTGGTGAGGCGGCAGCTCGGGTGGTTGGTGAGGCGGCAGCTCGGGTGGTTGGTGAGGCGGCAGCTCGAGTGGTTGGTGAGGCAGCAGCACAGATGGTTGGTGAGGCGGCAGCTCGGGTGGTTAGTGAGGCGGCAGTTCGGGTGGTTGGTGAGGCGGCAGCTCGAGAGGTTGGTGACATGGCAGCAGCTCGGGTGGTTGGTGGAGCGGCAGCTCGGGTGGTTGGTGAGGCGGCAGCTAGTGTATTTATTTATCCATCAGTGAAGAACTATGATGACACACTAATGGTAAAAATGGACATTAGAACCAAACACTGATGACACACTGATCCAAAACAATGAGGGCATCGGTAAGATTGTTTCACATATGTGTTTAAACACAGATGCATGATTAAGGTGTAAGAGCAATTTTTCTTGTCCCTCCTCAAATTTGTAAGTGACAAGAAAACTGAACATTGTCCTGGTGTAAAGGAGTGGAAAATCTGCCCACACTTCCCCTTGAAGATCTTGTGATTATATTATGCATTACTATGTTTAAAATGTTGTATTATCTATTTTCTGCCCAGCAACAGTGAGTTGGCATCAGACAGGGTTAACTGCTGGAGACCAGCCCAGGTTGGGAGGAGTTACATGGGCACACAGGAAGGCAGTTTTCTGTTTGTTGGCAGATAGACAGTACTCGAGAAGGCACAGACCTATGGTCGAGCTGCATGCAGACTTGCATAGAAATGAGATTGTGTGCAATGAGGGGGACCCACATATATCAGATAGTATGTTCTGAAGGAAAGGAAAGATTAAATGGCAGCAGGATCTCAGGCAGGGAACCTAGTGGAGACAAAGGGGAGGACGCGGTCTTTAACCCAGGCTAGAAGGCCTAAAGGGGTGAAACATCACCCACGTGATCAGGAGGATAAAGTCCTTATTACAGGCCAGGAGGCATGAGTGAATGGTGCAGAGTAGGGTTGAGCGAAACGGGTCGTTCATTTTCAAAAGTCGCCGACTTTTGGCAAAGTCAGGTTTCATGAAACCCGATCCGACCCCTGTGCGTGGTCGGCCATGCGGTACGCGACTTTCGCGCCAAAGTCGCATTTCAATGACGCGAAAAGCGCCATATCTCAGCCAATGAAGGTGAACGCAGAGTGTGGGCAGTGTGATGACATAGGTCCTGGTCCCCACCATCTTAGAGAAGGGCATTGCAGTGATTGGCTTGCTGTCTGCGGCGTCACAGGGGCTATAAAGGGGCGTTCCCGCCAACCGCCATCTCACTGCTGCTGCTCTGAGCTTAGGGAGAGGTTGCTGCCGCTTCGTCAGAAGCAGGGAGAGCGTTAGGCAGGGTCCATTAACCACCAAACCGCTTGTGCTGTAGCGATTTCCACTGTCCAACACCACCTTCGGTGTGCAGGGACAGTGGAAGCTACATTTTTTTTTTTTCCTCAGCGCTGTAGCTCATTGGGCTGCCCTAGAAGGCTCCCTGATAGCTGCATTGCTGTGTGTACGCCACTGTGCAAACCAACTGCTTTTTTCAAAGCACAAATCCTCTTGTTCCTTCCTTTCTGCACAGCTATCTTTTTTGTTTGTCCACACTTTTTATTTAATTTGTGCATCAGTCCACTCCTTATTGCTGCCTGCCATACCTGGCTGAGATTACTGCAGGGAGATAGTAATTGTAGGACAGTCCCTGTTTTTTTTTTTTTTTTGTGGGAGATTAAGATTGGCATTTCTGCTAGAGTGCCATCCCTGTGTGTGCCATCTCTCACTCAGTGGGCTATAGAAAGCCTATTTATTTTTTTGCTTGATTTGGGTTCTAAAATCTACCTGAAAAAAAATCACTACATCAATCAGTGGGAGAAAAATATTGGCCTCAGGGCTTGTGTGCCACTCCTGACTCCTGTGTGTGCCATCTCTCACTCAGTGGGCCATAGAAAGCCTATTTATTTCTTTGCTTGATTTGGGTTCTAAAATCTACCTGAAAAAAAATCACTACATCAATCAGTGGGAGAAAAATATTGGCCTCAGGGCTTGTGTGCCACTCCTGACTCCTGTGTGTGCCATCTCTCACTCAGTGGGCCATAGAAAGCCTTTTTTTTTTTTTATTATTTGGTTTCTAAATTGTCCGTGAAAAAATCATTTTATCTTATTTGTTTTCTAAAGTCTCCCTGAAAAAAAATAAAAAAAATAAAACAGTGGGAGATTAATATTGACAGTTGTGCTTGAGTGACAGTCCTGCGTGTGTGGCATCTCTGTGATTTGGTGCCACAGAAAACAGAGTGTGTAACATTGGGCCTGATTTTCCTTGTGGTCTCACCAACCTGTAAAGGGATATTGAAATCATACTGAAGTTATAGCTCACCGTGTAAGTTGTTTGACAGCAACAAATAAAGTTACTTTGGTTAAGTTTTTAAAACAATGAGGAAGTCTGGTGCAAGAGGTCGTGGCCGTGGGCGTTCATTGTCAGCTGGTAATGATGGTAGTGGTAGTGGAGCATCAGGTGGTCGTGGGGATAAAAATATTACACCTAAGTCTGGAGCTGTGGAGACAGGTTCGTCATCTGGCTACACAAGGCCTCGAACGCTCTCTTTTCTGGGAGTAGGAAAACCGCTTTTAAAGCCGGAGCAGCAACAGCAAGTTTTGGCTTACCTTGCAGACTCAGCCTCTAGCTCTTTTGCCTCCTCTTCTGAAACTGGTAAATGTAAAAACAGCGCGTCGCTTGTGGATGTTCACGGTCAGGGACAAGTCGCTTCCTTGTCCTCTTCAGTAAAAACAACAACAAGAGAGAAGGATGCAGCAGGCGACACAACGGGTTACTCGATGGAGCTCTTTACACATACCGTCCCTGGCTTAGAAAGTGAAACACTTAACAGGCCATGCCCATTACAAGTAGATTCTGACATGGAGTGCACTGATGCACAGCCACAGCCAGAGTACTATGCTGCTCCTTTGACTCAGACCACAACATTGCCCTCTCACGGTACTGATCCACAATCAGACCCTGATGAGACTATGTTGCCCCGCCACGATCGCTATACCACCGACCGACACGGTGACACAGACGAAGTTGCACACGAGCTCGAAGAGGAGGTAATAGATGACCCAGTTGTTGACCCCGATTGGCAGCCATTGGGGGAACAGGGTGCAGGCGGCAGTAGTTCAGAAGTGGAGGTGGAGGAGGGGCCGCAGCAGGCATCAACATCGCAACAGGTTCCATCTGCCTGTCCCGTATCTGGGCCAAAACGCGTGTCAAAGCCAAAACCTGTTGGAGGACAGCGTGGCCATCCGGTTAAAGCTCAGTCTGCAATCCCTGAAAAGGGATCCGATGCTAGGAAGAGTGCCGTCTGGCATTTTTTTAAACAACATCCAATTGATCAGCGCAAAGTCATCTGTCAAATATGTTCAACTAGCTTAAGCAGAGGTCAGAATCTGAAAAGTCTCAATACTAGTTGCATGCATAGACACTTAACCACCATGCATTTTCAAGCCTGGACTAACTACCAAACGTCCCTTAAGGTTGTAGCACCCTCGGCCAATGAAGCTAGTCAGCAACGCAACATCCCTTCCGTCACTGTAAGGCCACCATTTTCCACACCACCGGCAGTATCTGTGCAGGTTTCTTTGCCAGCCAAAAGCAGTCAGGGTATCACCAGTTTTGTAGGAGGAAATATTGCATCTAGGGCACCGGCGGAAACAATACCGTCTCCAACCGTCTCTCAGTCTGCCATGTCCACCGGCACACCCGAAAGTTCCACGATCTCCAGCTCTCCAGTCCAGCTCACCCTACATGAGACTCTGGTTAGAAAAAGGAAGTACTTATCCTCGCATCCGCGTACACAGGGTTTTAACGCCCACATAGCTAGACTAATCTCGTTAGAGATGATGCCCTACCGGTTAGTTGAAAGCGAAGCTTTCAAAGCCCTGATGGAGTACGCTGAACCCCGATACGAGCTACCCAGTCGACACTTTTTTGCCAGAAAAGCCATCCCAGCCCTGCACCAGCATGTTAAACAGCGCATCGTCCATGCACTCAGGCAATCTGTGAGTACAAAGGTGCACCTGACTACAGATGCATGGACCAGTAGGCATGGCCAGGGACGTTATGTGTCCATCACGGCACACTGGGTGAATGTGGTGGATGCAGGGTCCACAGAGGACATCAATTTCGGGACAGTTGTGCCTAGCCCACGGTCTAGGAAACAGTTGGCTGTAGGCGTTCGCACCCCCTCCTCCTCGTCCTCCTGCAGAAGCTACAGCTCTTCCACAGACCGCAGTCGGCCAACCACTCCATCGGCAGATGACACTGTTGCACACCAGTGGTCCCATTATGGGCCAGCTACTGGCAAGCGTCAGCAGGCTGTATTGGCTATGAAGTGTTTGGGCGACAACAGACACACCGCGGAAGTTCTGTCCGAGTTCTTGCAACAAGAAATGCAGTCGTGGCTGGGCACAGTAGATCTTGAGGCAGGCAAGGTAGTGAGTGATAACGGAAGGAATTTCATGGCTGCCATCTCCCTTTCCCAACTGAAACACATTCCTTGCCTGGCTCACACCTTAAACCTGGTGGTGCAGTGCTTATTGAAAACTTATCCTGGGTTCTCCGACCTGCTCCTCAAAGTGCGTGGACTTTGCTCACATATCCGACGTTCGCCTGTACACTCCAGCCGTATGCAGACCTATCAGCGGTCTTTGAACCTTCCCCAGCATCGCCTAATCATAGACGTTGCAACAAGGTGGAACTCAACACTGCACATGCTTCAGAGTCTGTGCCAACAGAGGCGGGCTGTTATGTTTTTGTGGGAGGATACACATACACGGGCAGGCAGTAGGATGGCAGACATGGAGTTGTCTGGTGTGCAGTGGTCGAAGATACAAGACATGTGTCAAGTCCTTCAGTGTTTTGAAGAATGCACACGGCTGGTTAGTGCAGACAACGCCATAATAAGCATGAGCATCCCCCTAATGTGTCTGCTGATGCAAAGTTTGACGCACATAAAGGATCAGGCGTCTGCACCAGAGGAAGAGGAAAGCCTTGATGACAGTCAGCCATTGTCTGGTCAGGGCAGTGTACAGGACGAGGTAGCGGGCGAAGAGGAGGTGGAGGATGAGGAGGATGATGGGGATGAGTATATTTTTAATGAGGAAGCTTTCCCGGGGGCACTGGAAATTGGTTGCGTGGCAAGGCCGGGTTCTGGTTTTTTGAGGGACACAAGGGACGTAGATTTGCCTGAAACTGCCCCTCAACCAATCACAACCGGAGATTTGACAACTGGAACTTTGGCCCACATGGCGGATTATGCCTTACGTATCCTAAAAAGGGACACACGCATTACGAAAATGATGAACGATGACGATTACTGGTTGGCCTGCCTCCTTGATCCACGCTATAAAGGCAAATTGCAAAATATTATGCCACATGAGAACTTGGAACTAATATTAGCAACCAAACAATCAACTCTTGTTGACCGTTTGCTTCAGGCATTCCCAGCACACAGCGCACATGATCGTTCTCACACGAGCTCCAGGGGCCAGCAGACTAGGAGTGTTAGGGGTGCACACATCAGAAGTGGCGTTGGACAGAGGGGTTTTCTGACCAGGTTGTGGAGTGATTTTGCTATGACCGCAGACAGGACAGGTACTGCTGCATCAATTGAAAGTGACAGGAGACAACATTTGTCCAGTATGGTTACTAACTATTTTTCATCCCTTATCGATGTTCTCCCTCAACCGTCATTCCCATTTGATTACTGGGCATCAAAATTAGACACCTGGCCAGAATTGGCAGAATATGCATTGCAGGAGCTTGCTTGCCCGGCAGCTAGTGTCCTATCAGAAAGAGTATTCAGTGCTGCAGGTTCAATATTAACCGAAAAAAGGACTCGTCTGGCTACCCAAAATGTTGATGATCTAACATTCATTAAAATGAACCACAACTGGATTTTGAAATCTTTTGCCCCACCTTGCCCGGCCGACACCTAGCTTTCCTATGAAAAGCTCTTGCCTGTGGACTACTGTGAATTACTTTTCTAATGTCTAATTTGCTGCAGCTGATTGTCCAGCATACGACATGTTTACACCTCCCTAAATGGCCAAACTCCCCACACGGGGCCGTTTTATCGCGACTTGGCGCAAGCACCCGTGAGACTGCTGTTTGTCTGAAGAGGTGGGTGTGCTCGCTTTTGGTCGACGGCATTGCTACTGGGTCCCTCATAGTACAATAAAGTGTCTCTGGTGGTGGTGGTGCGCACCCAACGTCAGACACAATGTTGTAACATGAGGGGCCCTGGGCCTGTACCGCCGGCCACAAGAGAGTTCACCCACCCCCAGGTCAAACATTGCTCTACCACTTCCACAGTTATCTCTCACACTTCCACCAATGTTTAGTCTATGCGCTGACATCCTTCCATACCTGCCACCAGGGCCGGACTGGGACCAAAAAGCAGCCCTGGCACAAAAAAAATTCACCAGCCCACATACAATGAATTACATACACTTCATATATGATGTACACCGCACACATGCTGGACAACACAACCTCATTATATACACATCAAATAGTCACACAGACACACATACATGTACACAGCACACATGGTGGACAACACAGACTCATTAAGTACACATTAGTCATTATTACACACACACGCAAACACTACAGATACCACACACATTACACACACACTACAGATACCGCACACAAGTATTTCACTAAAGATACTGCACACACATTACACACACTACAGATACCGCGCACACACATTACACACACTACAGATACCGCACACACTACAGATACCGCACACACATTACACACACTACAGATACCGCACACACTACAGATAACGCACACACATTACACACTCACACACTAGATACTGCACACACACTACAGATACCACACACACACACACACACTACAGATACCGCACACACATTACACACTAACACACTACAGATAACTCACACACATTGCACACACTACAGATACTGCACACACTACAGATAACGCACACACATTACACACACACACACACTACAGATAACACACACATTACACACACTACAGATACCGCACACATTACACACACACACTACATATACTGCACACACAAGCATTACACTACAGATACCGCACACACATTACACACACACTACAGATACCATACACTCATGTTTTACACACTCACAGACTACACACACACTTCTGTGGTGCAGAGCAGGCTGATGTCCATGCGCAGCTCTTCAGGTTCTCCCGCTCACAGCAGCTCTGTCCCGGCACCTCCCGCGGGCTCTCCTTCTCTGCCGGGAATGAAAGCAGAGAGATCAGAGCAGGAGATAATGTCACCGCGCTGACTGCGTGCTTCCAGTGAGAGCTAGGGAAGCAGTTTCGCAGGCAGTTATTACCTTTCAGCTCGCATGCTGCTGTTCTCTGCCACTGTTCTCTGACGCTGGTACTTGCCACTCAGCCAGCATGCGCCGATCGAGCGGCCCACTACATGCATCGGCCCTTCTGGCATTTGCCCGAAGTGCCCGATGCTCAGTCCGGCCCTGCCTGCCACTGACAATACCATTGTGTTGACATGTATGATGGTACTTAACATAGTCAGGGGCAGTGTCCTCTATTTACCACAGTAAATACTTTGCGCTAAATTAGTAGGTCTGAAACAACGCAGAGGATCCCACCCTTGAACCTAATGATTGCACCCTTTAGTGTTTTTGTTTTGTTTTAATGCGAGACATTCACATTTATTTGTTGTTTTGGACTACTAACTGGCAGACACTCATTACAATCGGCCTCCGTTGACCAGACCACTGCTGCCCATGTACCCCTGGAACCTATTTTACAGTGCATAGAGCCTGCCCATTTTATTATGTTAGGCCTTCGAAGCCTGTCTGCGGTCCCTCCTTCCACTAGGCCTCCACTGACCAGACCACTGCTGCCCGTGTACCCCTGGAACCAATTATAAAGTGCCTACAGCCAGCCCATTTTATTATGTTAGGCCTTCGAAGCCTGTCTGCGGTCCCTCCTTCCACTAGGCCTCCACTGACCAGACCACTGCTGCCCGTGTACCCCTGGAACTAGGGTTGAGCGACTTTCATTTTTTTAAGATCGAGTAGGGTTTTGGGAAACCCGATTTTGTCCAGAGTCGAGTCGAGTGCAGTCGGCCGATTATCGCTAAAAGTCGGGGATCGACCGAAACACGAAACCCAATGCAAGTCAATGGGGAAGCATAGTCGGCAGTGAGTGGAGGCCAGGAAAACACCTACAGTGCCCATTTTAATGCCAAAAACATCCATTCTTGTTTCTGAAGCTTGCCAATCTTAATTAACTGTATAATAATAGTTGGGCATAGGGAATTGGGGGAAAGTTGTGGGGGGAGTAGGGCTGGCTCAAGTTTTTCGTGGGCCCAGGAAATGCGGACTACGTCACGGCGGTGTTGCAGGGAAAGGTAAGTATTTAAAAGTTGCAAGTGCTGTGATCCTGAGCAAGCAGGGGGGGGCCCACTCGTTCGCATTGCCACTGGCACAGGGCCCCTCAAAGTACGGCGGTGTGTTTGCATGGCGGGGGCGCCTCCCACCAGCAGCGACACTTTTGCGTACTCTGAGGGGCCCTGTGCCAGTGACGTCGCCAACGAGTATGCCCCCCCACCTGATGAAGGAACCTGCACTTTCATCTGCACCTTCCTCTTTGTCCCTGTGTAAGGTGGTATAACATGCGGGAAGGGGAACCTTACTTTCAGCAGGGACAGATTCTGGCTGTGTAGAGTACAAGGGGAATGTAGTGGTCTAGGTCAATGTACCAGCAGACTCATTTAGCAGTGGCTGGGCAATGGGCAGGATGAGGAGGAAACAGATATAGGGCCAAAGAATAAAGTAGGCTACATGCAGTTCAAAATTGGTAACAGGACTAAACAGGCGGCATTGCTTTGTTCAGTGGAGTAGCAAACCCAAGAGCAGCAGACACTGTTTCAAGGGCCTAACCACACTAGTAGGCCAAATGCAGTTTAATATCTGATAGTATAGGGCGAAAGCCAGAATGTGGAAGCTCAGCTTTGTTCAGTTGAGGACAACACCAGGGAGGGGCAGACACCTTTAGTAGGCCGGAAAAGCCTATTGCATTTTTTAAAATGGTAATTTGGAGCAGAAGGTTGAAGCTCAGCTTTATTTAGTTGAGGGCAACACCAGGCAGGGGCACACAGACAGACACCTTTAGTAGGCCGGAAAAGCCTATTGCATTTTTTAAAATGGTAATTTGGAGCAGAAGGTTGAAGCTCAGCTTTATTTAGTTGAGGACAACACCAGGCAGGGGCACACAGACAGACACCTTTAGTAGGCCGGAAAAGCCTATTGCATTTTTTAAAATGGTAATTTGGAGCAGAAGGTTGAAGCTCAGCTTTATTTAGTTGAGGACAACACCAGGCAGGGGCACACAGACAGACACCTTTAGTAGGCCGGAAAAGCCTATTGCATTTTTTAAAATGGTAATTTGGAGCAGAAGGTTGAAGCTCAGCTTTATTTAGTTGAGGACAACACCAGGCAGGGGCACACAGACAGACACCTTTAGTAGGCCGGAAAAGCCTATTGCATTTTTTAAAATGGTAATTTGGAGCAGAAGGTTGAAGCTCAGCTTTATTTAGTTGAGGACAACACCAGGCAGGGGCACACAGACAGACACCTTTAGTAGGCCGGAAAAGCCTATTGCATTTTTTAAAATGGTAATTTGGAGCAGAAGGTTGAAGCTCAGCTTTATTTAGTTGAGGGCAACACCAGGCAGGGGCACACAGACAGACACCTTTAGTAGGCCGGAAAAGCCTATTGCATTTTTTAAAATGGTAATTTGGAGCAGAAGGTTGAAGCTCAGCTTTATTTAGTTGAGGGCAACACCAGGGAGGGGCAGAAGCCGTTAGTAGGCCCTAACCAAAGTTGAAGGCCAAATGCAGTTTAATTTCTGATACTATAGGCCGAAAGCCAGAAGGTGGAAGCTCCGATTTAGACAGTGGAGGACAATTTGAATTAGGGACTGCAGACAGACTTAGTAGGCTGTCCCCTGTGGACCATGCATCCACCACATTAACCCATTGCGCCGTAATGGACACGTAATCTTCCGTGGCCATGCCTACAGGTCCATGTGTCTGTTGTCAGGTGCACCTTTGTACTCACAGATTGCCAGAGTGCATGGACAATGCGGTCTTCTACATGCTGGTGGAGGGTTGGGATGGCTTTTCTCGCAAAAGAAGTGTCGACTGGTTAGCTTGTAGCGTGGTACAGCGTAGTCCATCATGGCCTTATTAATAGTAAATAAAATATATAACTAGGCTCTATGAACTTTTAAATAGGTTCCAGGGGTACACGGGCAGCATTGGTGTGGTCAGTGGAGGAGTATTGCAAGTAGGGGCTGCAGACAGGCTATCAAAGGCCTAAAATAACAAACAGTAGGCAGTCATGGCAGTTTTACATCGGTTACATGGATACACAGGCAGGCACTCCAGGCAGCATTGTGGTCAGTGGAGGAGTATTGCAAGTAGGGGCCGCAGACAGGCTATCAAAGGCCTAAAATAACAAACAATAGGCTCATTGCAGTTTTACAGCGGTTACATGGATAGACGGGCAGGCAGCTTGGTGGTGAGTGGAGGAGTATTTAAAGTAGGGACCGCAGACAGGCTATCAAAGGCCTAACATAACAAACAATAGGCTCATGGCAGTTTTACAGCGGTTACATGGATACACGGGCAGGCAGCTTGGTGGTGAGTGGAGGAGTATTTAAAGTAGGGACCGCAGACAGGCTATCAAAGGCCTAACATAACAAACAATAGGCTCATGGCAGTTTTACAGCGGTTACATGGATACACGGGCAGGCAACTTGGTGGTGGTGAGTGGAGGAGTATTTAAAGTAGGGACCGCAGACAGGCTATCAAAGGCCTAACATAACAAACAATAGGCTCATGGCAGTTTTACAGCGGTTACATGGATACACGGGCAGGCAACTTGGTGGTGGTGAGTGGAGGAGTATTTAAAGTAGGGACCGCAGACAGGCTATCAAAGGCCTAAAATAACAAACAATAGGCTCATGGCAGTTTTACAGCGGTTACATGGATACACGGGCAGGCAGCTTGGTGGTGGTGAGTGGAGGAGTATTTAAAGTAGGGACCGCAGACAGGCTATCAAAGGCCTAACATAACAAACAATAGGCTCATGGCAGTTTTACAGCGGTTACATGGATACACGGGCAGGCAGCTTGGTGGTCAGTGGAGGAGTATTTAAAGTAGGGACCGCAGACAGGCTTCAAAGGCCTAACATAAGAAAATGGGCTGGCTGTAGGCACTTTATAATTGGTTCCAGGGGTACACAGGCAGCAGTGGTCTGGTCAGTGGAGGAGTATTTAAAGTAGGGACCGCAGACAGGCTATCAAAGGCCTAAAATAACAAACAATAGGCTTATGGCAGTTTTACAGCGGTTACATGGATACACGGGCAGGCAGCTTGGTGGTGAGTGGAGGAGTATTTAAAGTAGGGACCGCAGACAGGCTATCAAAGGCCTAACATAACAAACAATAGGCTCATGGCAGTTTTACAGCGGTTACATGGATACACGGGCAGGCAGCTTGGTGGTCAGTGGAGGAGTATTTAAAGTAGGGACCGCAGACAGGCTATCAAAGGCCTAAAATAACAAACAATAGGCTCATGGCAGCTTTACAGCGGTTACATGGATACACAGGCAGCTTGGTGGTGAGTGGAGGAGTAGTGCAAGGAGTGTCTGTCCCAGTACTCCCAAAATATAAATAGATGTTAATGTCTCGCAAAACAACCACAACAAAAAAAAAGGTGGCATACTTAGGTACAGGGGTGGGCTCATCTACTGAGTTTCTGACATAGTAATTTGGCAGTAACTATTTAATGGTGCCAATATAGGACACAGACACAGACTACTTTAAGTTGCATCATAGATGTCTACAAATTTGTATTGTCAGTGCCAGACATTGAATGATGTCAGCGAATAGACTAAAGATTGGTGGAGCTGTGAGACATAATTTTGGACGTGGTAGAGCACATTTTGAGCTGGGGTAGGGGGGAACTCTCTTGAGGCCGGCGGGACCGCCCCAGGGCCCCTCATGTTACAACGGTGTGTCTGACGTTGGGTGCGCACCACCACCGCCAGAGACACTACATTGTACTATGAGGGACCCAGTAGCAATGCCGTCAACCAAAAGCGAGCACACCCACCTCTTCAGACAAACAGCAGTCTCACGGGTGCTTGCGCCAAGTCGCGATACCACGGCCCCGTGTGGGGAGTTTTGCCATTTAGGGAGGTGTAAACATGTCGTATGCTGTACAATCAGCTGCAGCAAATTAGACATTAGAAAAGTAATTCACAGGCAAGAGCTTTTCATAGGAAAGCTAGGTGTCGGCCGGGCAAGGTGGGGCAAAAGATTTCGAAATCCAGTTGTGGTTCATTTTAATGAATGTTAGATCGTCAACATTTTGGGTAGCCAGACGAGTCCTTTTTTCGGTTAATATTGAACCTGCAGCACTGAATACTCTTTCTGATAGGACACTTGCTGCCGGGCAAGCAAGCTCCTGCAATGCATATTCTGCCAATTCTGGCCAGGTGTCTAATTTGGAGGCCCAGTAATCAAATGGGAATGACGGTTGAGGGAGAACATCGATAAGGGATGAAAAATAGTTAGTAACCATACTGGACAAATGTTGTCTCCTGTCACTTTCAATTGATGCAGCAGTACCTGTCCTGTCTGCGGTCATAGCAAAATCACTCCACAACCTGGTCAGAAAACCCCTCTGTCCAACGCCACTTCTGATGTGTGCACCCCTAACACTCCTAGTCTGCTGCCCCCTGGAGCTCGTGTGAGAACGATCACGTGCGCTGTGTGCTGGGAATGCCTGAAGCAAACGGTCAACAAGAGTTGATTGTTTGGTTGCTAATATTAGTTCCAAGTTCTCATGTGGCATAATATTTTGCAATTTGCCTTTATAGCGTGGATCAAGGAGGCAGGCCAACCAGTAATCGTCATCGTTCATCATTTTCGTAATGCGTGTGTCCCTTTTTAGGATACGTAAGGCATAATCCGCCATGTGGGCCAAAGTTCCAGTTGTCAAATCTCCGGTTGTGATTGGTTGAGGGGCAGTTGCAGGCAAATCTACGTCACTTGTGTCCCTCAAAAAACCAGAACCCGGCCGTGACACGCAACCAATTTCCTGTGCCCCCGGGAAAGGTTCGGCATTAAAAATATACTCATCCCCATCATCCTCCTCGTCCTCCACCTCCTCTTCGCCCGCTACCTCGTCCTGTACACTGCCCTGACCAGACAATGGCTGACTGTCATCAAGGCTTTCCTCTTCCTCTGGTGCAGACGCCTGCTCCTTTATGTGCGTCAAACTTTGCATCAGCAGACGCATTAGGGGGATGCTCATGCTTATTACGGCGTTGTCTGCACTAACCAGCCGTGTGCATTCCTCAAAACACTGAAGGACTTGACACATGTCTTGTATCTTAGACCACTGCACACCTGACAACTCCATGTCTGCCATCCTACTGCCTGCCCGTGTATCCTCCCACAAATAAATAACAGCACGCCTCTGTTCGCACAGTCTCTGAAGCATGTGCAGTGTTGAGTTCCACCTTGTTGCAACGTCTATGATTAGGCGATGCTGGGGAAGGTTCAAAGACCGCTGATAGGTCTGCATACGGCTGGCGTGTACAGGCGAACGTCGGATATGTGAGCAAAGTGCACGCACTTTGAGGAGCAGGTCGGAGAACCCAGGATAAGTTTTCAATAAGCACTGCACCACCAGGTTTAAGGTGTGAGCCAGGCAAGGAATGTGTTTCAGTTGGGAAAGGGAGATGGCAGCCATGAAATTCCTTCCGTTATCACTCACTACCTTGCCTGCCTCAAGATCTACTGTGCCCAGCCACGACTGTGTTTCTTGTTGCAAGAACTCGGACAGAACTTCCGCGGTGTGTCTGTTGTCGCCCAAGCACTTCATAGCCAATACAGCCTGCTGACGCTTGGCAGTAGCTGGCCCATAATGGGACAACTGGTGTGCAACAGTGTCATCTGCCGATGGAGTGGTTGGCAGACTGCGTTCTGTGGAAGAGCTGTAGCTTCTGCAGGAGGACGAGGAGGAGGAGGAGGAGGGGGTGCGAACGCCTACAGCCAACTGTTTCCTAGACCGTGGGCTAGGCACAACTGTCCCTAAATTGATGTCGCCTGTGGACCCTGCATCCACCACATTCACCCAGTGTGCCGTGATGGACACATAACGTCCCTGGCCATGCCTACTGGTCCATGCATCTGTAGTCAGGTGCACCTTTGTACTCACAGATTGCCTGAGTGCATGGACGATGCGCTGTTTAACATGCTGGTGCAGGGCTGGGATGGCTTTTCTGGAAAAAAAGTGTCGACTGGGTAGCTCGTATCGTGGTTCAGCGTACTCCATCAGGGCTTTGAAAGCTTCGCTTTCAACTAACCGGTAGGGCATCATCTCTAACGAGATTAGTCTAGCTATGTGGGCGTTAAAACCCTGTGTACGCGGATGCGAGGATAAGTACTTCCTTTTTCTAACCAGAGTCTCATGTAGGGTGAGCTGGACTGGAGAGCTGGAGATCGTGGAACTTTCGGGTGTGCCGGTGTACATGGCAGACTGAGAGACGGTTGGAGACGGTATTGTTTCCGCCGGTGCCCTAGATGCAATATTTCCTCCTACAAAACTGGTGATTCCCTGACCCTGACTGCTTTTGGCTGGCAAAGAAACCTGCACAGATACTGCCGGTGGTGCGGAAAATGGTGGCCTTACAGTGACGGAAGGGATGTTGCGTTGCTGACTAGCTTCATTGGCCGAGGGTGCTACAACCTTGAGGGACGTTTGGTAGTTAGTCCAGGCTTGAAAATGCATGGTGGTTAAGTGTCTATGCATGCAACTAGTATTTAGACTTTTCAGATTCTGACCTCTGCTTAAGCTAGTTGAACATTTTTGACAGATGACTTTGCGCTGATCAGTTGGATGTTGTTTAAAAAAATGCCAGACTGCACTCTTCCTAGACTCGGATCCCTTTTCAGGGATTGCAGACTGAGCTTTAACCGGATGGCAACGCTGTGCTCCAACAGGTTTTGGCTTTGACACGCGTTTTGGGCCAGATACGGGCCCGGCAGATGGAACCTGTTGCGATGTTGATGCCTGCTGCGGCCCCTCCTCCACCTCCGCTTCTGAACTACTGCCGCCTGCACCCTGTTCCCCCAATGGCTGCCAATCGGGGTCAATAACTGGGTCATCTATTACCTCCTCTTCGAGCTCGTGTACAACTTCGTCTGTGTCACTGTGTCGGTCGGTGGTATAGCGTTCGTGGCGGGGCAACATAGTCTCATCAGGGTCTGATTGTGGATCTGTACCCTGAGAGGGCAATGTGGTGGTCTGAGTCAAAGGAGCAGCATAGTACTCTGGCTGTGGCTGTGCATCAGTGCACTCCATGTCAGAATATACTTGTAATGGGCATGGCCTGTTAAATGTTTCACTTTCTAAGCCAGGGACGGTATGTGTAAAGAGCTCCATGGAGTGACCCGTTGTGTCGCCTGCTGCATCCTTCTCTCTTGTTGTAGTTTTTGCTGAGGAGGACAAGGAAGCGACTTGTCCCTGACCGTGAACATCCACAAGCGACGCGCTGCTTTTACATTTACCAGTTTCGGAAGAGGAGGCAAAAGAGCTAGAGGCTGAGTCTGCAATGTAAGCCAAAACTTGCTGTTGCTGCTCCACCTTTAAAAGCGGTTTTCCTACTCCCAGAAAAGAGAGCGTTCGAGGCCTTGTGTAGCCTGACGACGAAACTGGCTCCACAGCTCCAGACTTAGGTGGAATATTTTTATCCCCACGACCACCTGATGCTCCACTACCACTACCATCATTACCAGCTGACAATGAACGCCCACGACGACCTCTTGCACCAGACTTCCTCATTGTTTTAAAATCTTAACCAAAGTAACTTTATTTGTTGCTGTCAAACAACTTACACGGTGAGCTATAACTTCAGTATGATTTCAATATCCCTTAACAGGTTGGTGAGACCACAAGGAAAATCAGGCACAATGTTACACACTCTGTTTTCTGTGGCACAAAATCACAGAGATGACACACACGCAGGACTGTCACTCAAGCACTAATGTCAATATTAATCTCCCACCTAATTTATGTATTTTTTTTTTTCAGGGAGACTTTAGAAACCAAATAATAAGAAAAAAAATAAATAAATAAATAGGCTTTCTATAGCCCACTGAATGAGAGATAGCACACACAGCAGTGGCACACAAGCCCTGACTGAGGTCAATATTTTTCTCCCACTGATTGATGTAGTGTTTTTGTGTTGAGGTAGAATTTAGAACACAAATCACGGAAAAAATAAATAGGCTTTCTATGGCCCACTGAATGAGAGAGAGAGGTGGCACACCCAGGAGTCAAGACTGGCACACAAGCTGAAAGGGCAATATTACTCTCCCACTGTTTTTTTATGTATTTTTTGTTTTTTAAGGGAGACTTTAGAAACCCAATAATATTAAAAAAAATAAATAAATAGGCTTTCTATGGCCCACTGAATGAAAGGGAGAGAGGTGGCACACCCAGGAGTCAAGACTGGCACACAAGCTGAAAGGGCAATATTACTCTCCCACTGTTTTTTTATGTATTTTTTGTTTTTTAAGGGAGACTTTAGAAACCCAATAATATTAAAAAAAAAAAAAAAAAAAGGCTTTCTATGGCCCACTGAATGAGAGAGAGAGGTGGCACACCCAGGAGTCAAGACTGGCACACAAGCTGAAAGGGCAATATTACTCTCCCACTGTTTTTTTATGTTTTTTTTTTTTTCAGGGAGACTTTAGAAACCAAATAATATTAAAAAAACCAAAAAAATAAATAGCCTTTCTATGGCCCACTGAATGAGAGAGAGAGGTGGCACACCCAGGAGTCAAGACTGGCACACAAGCTGAAAGGGCAATATTACTCTCCCACTGTTTTTTTATGTATTTTTTGTTTTTTAAGGGAGACTTTAGAAACCCAATAATATTTAAAAAAAAAAATAAATAGGCTTTCTATGGCCCACTGAATGAAAGGGAGAGAGGTGGCACACCCAGGAGTCAAGACTGGCACACAAGCTGAAAGGGCAATATTACTCTCCCACTGTTTTTTGTATGGTTTTTTTTTTTTTTTCAGGGAGACTTTAGAAACCAAATAATATTAAAAAAACCAAAAAAAAAATAGCCTTTCTATGGCCCACTGAATGAGAGAGAGAGGTGGCACACCCAGGAGTCAAGACTGGCACACAAGCTGAAAGGGCAATATTACTCTCCCACTGTTTTTTTATGTATTTTTTGTTTTTTAAGGGAGACTTTAGAAACCCAATAATATTTAAAAAAAAAAAAAAAATAGGCTTTCTATGGCCCACTGAATGAGAGGGAGAGAGGTGGCACACCCAGGAGTCAAGACTGGCACACAAGCTGAAAGGGCAATATTACTCTCCCACTGTTTTTTGTATGTTTTTTTTTTTTTTTTCAGGGAGACTTTAGAATCCAAATAATATTAAAAAAACCAAAAAAATAAATAGCCTTTCTATGGCCCACTGAATGAGAGAGAGAGGTGGCACACCCAGGAGTCAAGACTGGCACACAAGCTGAAAGGGCAATATTACTCTCCCACTGTTTTTTTATGTATTTTTTGTTTTTTAAGGGAGACTTTAGAAACCCAATAATATTTAAAAAAATAAATAAATAGGCTTTCTATGGCCCACTGAATGAGAGGGAGAGAGGTGGCACACCCAGGAGTCAAGACTGGCACACAAGCTGAAAGGGCAATATTACTCTCCCACTGTTTTTTTAGGTTTTTTTTTTTTTTTCAGGGAGACTTTAGAAACCAAATAATATAAAAAAAAAAATAAAAAAAAAAATAGGCTTGCTATAGCCCACTGAATGAGAGATAGCACACACAGCAGTGGCACACAAGCCCTGACTGAGGTCAATATTTTTCTCCCACTGATTGATGTAGTGTTTTTGTGTTGAGGTAGATTTTAGAACACAAATCACGGAAAAAATAAATAGGCTTTCTATGGCCCACTCAGTGAGAGATGGCACACACAGGGATGGCACTGTAGCAGAAATGCCAATCTTAATCTCCCACAAAAAAAAAAAAAAAAAAAAAAAAAACTGTCCTACAATTACTATCTCCCTGCAGTAATGTAAGCCAGGTATGGCAGGCAGCAATAGGAGTGGACTGATGCACAAATTAAATAAAAAGTGTGGACAAACAAAAAAGATAGCTGTGCAGAAAGGAAGGAACAAGAGGATATGTGCTTTGAAAAAAGCAGTTGGTTTCCACAGTGGCGTACACACAGCAATACAGCTATCACGGAGCCTTCTAGGGCAGCCCAATGAGCTACAGCGCTGAGGGGAAAAAAAAAAAAAAATAGCTTCCACAGTCCCTGCACACTGAAGGTGGTGTTGGACAGTGGAAATCGCTGCAGCACAAGCGGTTTGGTGGTTAGTGGACCCTGCCTAACGCTCTCCCTGCTTCTGACGAAGCGGCAGCAACCTGTCCCTAAGCTCAGATCAGCAGCAGTGAGACGGCGGTCGGCGGGAACGCCCCTTTATAGCCCCTGTGACGCCGCAGACAGCAAGCCAATCACTGCAATGCCCTTCTCTAAGATGGTGGGGACCAGGATCTATGTCATCACGCTGCCCACACTCTGCGTTCACCTTCATTGGCTGAGAAATGGCGCTTTTCGCGTCATTGAAACGCGACTTTGGCGCGAAAGTCGCGTACCGCATGGCCGACAAGCACAGGGGTCGGATCGGGTTTCATGAGATGCCGACTTAGCCAAAAGTCGGCGACTTTTGAAAATGATCGACCCGTTTCGCTCAACCCTACCTGGAACCAATTATAAAGTGCCTACAGCCAGCCCATTTTATTATGTTAGGCCTTCGAAGCCTGTCTGCGGTCCCTCCTTCCACTAGGCCTCCACTGACCAGACCACTGCTGCCCGTGTACCCCTGGAACCAATTATAAAGTGCCTACAGCCAGCCTATTTTATTATGTTAGGCCTTCGAAGCCTGTCTGCGGTCCCTCCTTCCACTAGGCCTCCACTGACCAGACCACTGCTGCCCGTGTACCCCTGGAACCAATTATAAAGTGCCTACAGCCTGCCCATTTTATTATGTTAGGCCTTCGAAGCCTGTCTGCGGTCCCTCCTTCCACTAGGCCTCCACTGACCAGACCACTGCTGCCCGTGTACCCCTGGAACCAATTATAAAGTGCCTACAGCCAGCCCATTTTATTATGTTAGGCCTTCGAAGCCTGTCTGCGGTCCCTCCTTCCACTAGGCCTCCACTGACCAGACCACTGCTGCCCGTGTACCCCTGGAACCTATTTTACAGTGCATAGAACCTGCCCATTTTATTATGTTAGGCCTTCGAAGCCTGTCTGCGGTCCCTCCTTCCACTAGGCCTTCACTGACCAGACCACTGCTGCCCGTGTACCCCTGGAACCAATTATAAAGTGCCTACAGCCTGCCCATTTTATTATGTTAGGCCTTTGAAGCCTGTCTGCGGTCCCTCCTTCCACTAGGCCTCCACTGACCAGACCACTGCTGCCCGTGTACCCCTGGAACCAATTATAAAGTGCCTACAGCCAGCCCATTTTATTATGTTAGGCCTTCGAAGCCTGTCTGCGGTCCCTCCTTCCACTAGGCCTCCACTGACCAGACCACTGCTGCCCGTGTACCCCTGGAACCTATTTTACAGTGCATAGAACCTGCCCATTTTATTATGTTAGGCCTTCGAAGCCTGTCTGCGGTCCCTCCTTCCACTAGGCCTCCACTGACCAGACCACTGCTGCCCGTGTACCCCTGGAACCTATTTTACAGTGCATAGAACCTGCCCATTTTATTATGTTAGGCCTTCGAAGCCTGTCTGCGGTCCCTCCTTCCACTAGGCCTCCACTGACCAGACCACTGCTGCCCGTGTACCTCTGGAACCTATTTTACAGTGCATAGAACCTGCCCATTTTATTATGTTAGGCCTTCGAAGCCTGTCTGCGGTCCCTCCTTCCACTAGGCCTCCACTGACCAGACCACTGCTGCCCGTGTACCCCTGGAACCTATTTTACAGTGCATAGAACCTGCCCATTTTATTATGTTAGGCCTTCGAAGCCTGTCTGCGGTCCCTCCTTCCACTAGGCCTCCTCTGACCAGACCACTGCTGCCCGTGTACCCCTGGAACCAATTATAAAGTGCCTACAGGCTGCCCATTTTATTATGTTAGGCCTTCGAAGCCTGTCTGCGGTCCCTCCTTCCACTAGGCCTCCACTGACCAGACCACTGCTGCCCGTGTACCCCTGGAACCTATTTTACAGTGCATAGAGCCTGCCCATTTTATTATGTTAGGCCTTCGAAGCCTGTCTGCGGTCCCTCCTTCCACTAGGCCTCCACTGACCAGACCACTGCTGCCCGTGTACCCCTGGAACCTATTTTACAGAGCATAGAGCCTATTTTTTTATTTTATTTAATATTAATAAAGCCACGATGGACTACGCTGTACCACGCTATGAGCTACCCAGTTGACAATTCTTTTGCGAGAAAAGCCATCCCACCCTTCCACCAGCATGTTAAAGACCACATTGTCCTTGCATTCTGTCAATCTGTGAGTCCAAAGGTACACCTGACAACAGACACATGGACCTGTAGGCATGGCCACAGAAGGTTACGTGTCCTTTGTGGCGCAATGGGTTAATGTATTGGATGCATGGTCCACACAGGGGACAGCCTGGTAAGTCTGTCTGCAGTCCCTAATTCAAGTTGTCCTCAAATGAATAAATCTGAGCTTCCACCTTCTGGCTCTCATTAAGTGCTGTTTTTTAAAAGATTGTTGGTTCCGGCCTACTAACGGTGTCTGCCCCTCCCTGGTGTTTGCTCTCAACTGAATAAAGCTGAGCTTCATCCTTCTGGCTCTCATTAAGTGCTGTGTTTTCAAAAATTGGTAGTCAGGGCCTACTAACGGTGTCTGCCCCTCCCTGGTGTTTGCTCTCAACTGAATAAAGCTGAGCTTCATCCTTCTGGCTCTCATTAAGTGCTGTGTTTTCAAAAATTGTTGGTTAGGGCCTACTAACGGTGTCTGCCCCTCCCTGGTGTTGTCCTCAACTGAATAAAGCTGAGCTTCTACCTTCTGGCTCTGATTAAGTTTTTTTTTTTTTTTTTTTTAATTGCTGGATGAGGCCTAATACCTCTGTTTGCTGCTCCCTGGTGTTTGTCCTCAACTGAATAAAGCTGAGCTTCAACCTTCTGGCTCTCATTAAGTGCTGTTATTTTAAAAATTGGTGGTTAGGGCCTACTAACGGTGTCTGCCCCTGCCTGGTGTTGTCCTCAACTGAATAAAGCTGAGCTTCATCCTTCTGGCTCTCATTAAGTGCTGTGTTTTTAAAAATTGGTGGTTAGGGCCTACTAACGGTGTCTGCCCCTCCCTGGTGTTTGCTCTCAACTGAATAAAGCTGAGCTTCAACCTTCTGGCTTTGGGCCTATAGTATCAGATATTAAACTGCATTTGGCCTTCAACATTGGTTACGGCCTACTAACGGTGTCTGCCCCTGCCTGGTGTTTGTCCTCAACTGAATAAAGCTGAGCTTCAACCTTCTGGCTCTCATTAAGTGCTGTTTTTTTAAAAATTGGTGGTTAGGACCTACTAACGGTGTCTGCCTCTCCCTGGTGTTTGCTCTCAACTGAATAAAGCTGAGCTTCATCCTTCTGGCTCTCATTAAGTGCTGTGTTTTCAAAAATTGTTGGTTAGGGCCTACTAACGGTGTCTGCCCCTCCCTGGTGTTGTCCTCAACTGAATAAAGCTGAGCTTCTACCTTCTGGCTCTGATTAAGCTTTTTTTTTTTTTTTTTTTTAAATTGCTGGATGGGGCCTAATACCTCTGTTTGCTGCTCCCTGGTGTTTGTCCTCAACTGAATAAAGCTGAGCTTCAACCTTCTGGCTCTCATTAAGTGCTGTTATTTTAAAAATTGGTGGTTAGGGCCTACTAACGGTGTCTGCCCCTCCCTGGTGTTTGCCCTCAACTGAATAAAGCTGAGCTTCAACCTTCTGGCTTTGGGCCTCTAGTATCAGATATTAAACTGCATTTGGCCTACTAGTGTCTGCTGTTCCTGGGTTTGCTACTCCACTGAACAAAGTAATGCCGCCTGTTTAGTCCTGTCCTGTTACCAATTTTGAACTGCATTTAGCCTACTTTATTCTTTGGCCCTATATCTGTTTCCTCCTCATCCTGCCCATTGCCCAGCCACTGCTAGATGAGTCTGCTGGTACATTGACCTAGACCACTACATTCCCCTTGCACTCTACACAGCCAGAATCTGACCCTGCTGAAAGTAAGGTTCCCCTTCCCGCATGTTATACCACCTTACACAGGGACAAAGAGGAAGGTGCAGATGAAAGTGCAGGTTCCTTCATCAGGTGGGGGGGGCATACTCGTTGGCAACGTCACTGGCACAGGGCCCCTCAGAGTACGCAAAAGTGTCGCTGCTGGTGGGAGGCACCCCCGCCGTGTAAACACACCGCTGTACTTTGAGGGGCCCTGTGCCAGTGCCAATGCGAACAAGTGTGCCCCCCTGCTTGCTCAGGATCACAGCACTTGCAACGTTGAAATACTTTCCTCTCCCTGCTCCACCGCCGTGACGTAGTCCACGATTCCTGGGCCCACTAAAACCTTGAACCAGCCCTACCCCCCACAAATTTGCCAAATGACCCCCAAGTTCCATTGAACAACTATTATTATAAAGTTAATTAAGATTGACAAGCTTCAGAAACAAGAATGGATGTTTTTGGCATTAAAATGGGCACTGTAGGTGTTTTCCTGGCCTCCACTCACTGCCGACTATGCTTCCCCATTGACTTGCATTGGGTTTCGTGTTTCGGTCGATCCCCGACTTTTAGCGATAATCGGCCGACTGCGCTCGACTCGACTCTGGACAAAGTCGGGTTTCACAAAACCCGACTCGACCTTAAAAAAATGAAAGTCGCTCAACCCTAGTGCAGAGCTTAGCTCGGGGAAAAAAGCAGGGGACAAACTCCTTAAGACAACTAAGATGAAGGAAGGATTCCTAATCTTAGTAAAATACCGTAGGTCTTAAGCAAACGATTATCTATACCAGAGAAGAAGCTAGAGAGTTGCCATACTGGGACATGAGTCTCATGAGGAGAGATGAAGATGCAGTGGCACAGCAAGGAGCACGTGGTCCTCATCAAATGGACACTGAAAGTAATAGTGAGCAGTCAACTGATGTACCTCAGCCATTGAGGTCCTCACAAATAAACATGGAGATGAGGCTAGCTGTGAGGGTCTGTAGCAACACACCTCAACCCAATTGTTCCTCACAGTGGAAGATGGGACCTACTGCAACTTGTAATGACAGTAATGTACTGCCAAATGCATAGTTCCTGTCTCTACATAATGCAGAAGTAGCGATCATGAAGTGTTGTGCCTGCTTTCCGATGTATACTGTAAAAGTCAGAAGGACGGTAAAACCTAGGATTTACCGGTCAATCTGGACATTCACCGAGGCCGTCGGTAAAAGCTCAAAATGAAAAGTAAAATTGGACTTTTACCGGTGAAGTCTTGGTAAATGTTAACATTTCTCAACAGCGTTGGTAAAAGTCAGATGTATTCCATATAAACGAACGATTTTGGACTTTTACCTGGGCGATTTGGTAAATCTTTACATTTACCAGCATGTGTTGGTAAAAGTAACTTTGAGTCACAGAATTCTGACTCTGACAAGCAGATGATGGTGGTAAAAGTTAACTAAACGCAATTTTCGACTCTGATGAAGGCCTTAATCGTTAGAAATATTTTTATTCTTCAAAATGCAAATGCAAATGAACAAAGACAAATAGGAAAATGCAAATAGAGAACATTTATGTTGCAAAATACTTCTCAAAAATGATAAATTAACGCAAATACAAGAATAACGCAACTTCAAAACTATGTAATTCTGTAATTGTAGGAAAATACTTCTCAAAAATGACAAATTAAGGCACCCTTCTAAGCTACATTTACCAAGAAGCCGTGGTAAATCTGCACATTTACCAACTGCGCTTGGTTAAAGTCAGATGTTCCATCTTCACACCAGATATTTCTGACTTTTACCAACACTGTTGAGAAATGTTAACATTTACCAAGACTTCACCGGTAAAAGTCCAATTTTACTTTTCATCTTGAGCTTTTACCGACGGCCTCAGTGAATGTCCAGATTGACCGGTAAATCCTAGGTTTTACCGTCCTGACTTTTACAGTAACATATATACATTTTATCAAATTCTTGTTAAGTAAAGAAAAGTTTCTTTTTGGACTCTGGACTCCCTCATTCATCTCTTCCTCACCTGGTCCTGGCCTGCTAAGTCGATCTGCAGTATACAGTCTGCAGAGGCGTATTGCCAAGATAGCACCAGCACACAACTAGCCAGGACCCCCATTTTCCTGTAGCATGGCATGGATACTCCCCTTGCCCACGGCTACTGCCCCACACCACATTACACTGGTTTTTCATGAAGTTCATTGAATGATGATGCAGATTTACAATTTGAAGAATTTAAGCTTATGCTGCCACAAATAACCAAAGATTTTAGGGTGATGCTATGCCAAGTCTGTGCATTTCCATAACATAATCCACATTGGTACACATTGTCACTGAAAGGTCTTGAGGATATTTACTTTCACAGCTTTAGGGTGCATTTACACTGACTGATTATCAGGAACAAGCATTTCTAGGAACACTCATTTTCCGTTAATCGTCCAGTGTAAACAGGCTGTCAATCACTGGACGAATTAACAAAATTCATTCTCCACAACACATGATCCTGTGTAAACAGGACACACGCTGTTGAGAAAAATAACAGTTATATGCAAATAACAATTGTATTAATGATTGTTTTGCGCAAATTGGAATATTGGTCGCCTTGTCTAAACAGGGTTTTAACACTTTCCTGACTGTACTATATTCTTTTATTCCATTTCTGTTTTGTTCTCCCCTTCTTCCAAGAGCCATTACATTTAAATTTTTCTTTTTACACGAGGGCTTGGTTTTTTTGCCCGGCAAGTTGTAGTTTTACAGGTCACCATTCATTTTACCATTCAATATCCTGGAAAACAAGCAAAAAAATCCAAGTACAGTGAAATTTAAAATGCTGCACCAAAAAAAGTTACAAAGTTACTTTAATATTGGGGTAGAATAGAGCAGAAAATCAGTCTTAAGCAGCAGTGTTGTATCTAAACACCAAATTTATCAAATATCCTACAACGCTTTGAAATTTGGTGCAAAGTAGACAAGGCTGTCTACATGAAAAAATTGCTATAAATTATCCCGATTTTCATGCTTGTTATTGGTGATAATCCAGTAAAATCAGTTCATGTTTCTCTCTCTTTATGTTTGGTACCAATACTTTAACATAAGAAGCAATGGGGCTTGCAATGATAACCTGTGTGAAAACTTTGTGTTTTGCAGATGTTGCGACCTGTGGCTGAGGCTCATCCTGGGAGGTAGAGGATTGCACACACTGGTCATTGGCCGCTGATAATGGGTACAATTATCTGCTCAATAGGACTGGAGACAAAGCACTAATAAACGGCTTTCATTAACTAATGTAACCGTGAATACAGTCCTAATGGAAGAGTGTAAATCCTCCTGGCTTCCCACATCAGTGAATGCAGTGAAAGTGCTTGAGATAAGGACAAACAGAAGCTTACAAAACAACTGTTACATTGCTGCTATATTCTCCAGCTCTGACTAAGATCCTCATTAACCTCCTCAATGTGTTCTTGTGTTCTTCTGTTCCTTAGAACTACTGGAATCTGTCTGAGGTCTCATAGTTTACACGTCCAAGTCCTGATAATGGGTTACATACAAAGCTTGTAATGCATTCCATTATTATTCATCAGTAAAGGTTACTTTTTTTCTTTTCTTTTTCCTTTTTTATTTTGCAAATATCACAGCTTTTGTTTCCATTTTGACAACAAACATCACAAAGTTTTGTGTTCCTTGTATTTTGGCTGACAAATCTTATACATTAAGCCGAGCACTAAAGGGATTTAAGATTGCCATACAGAGGTCTGTATCTAGTACTGAGATGACGATTAAACCAACAATTAATGAATATATTCTCGTCAACACTTAGAACCTGGCATCAGAAAAGTTATTGAATAGTTCAAAATAAATGTATTTATTATAAACACTTGTCCACACGTTTATAGCTAAAATAGGACTTTGAAGTGCAGCCCTAGCCCCCCGCGCTGAGAATGCTTCAGTTTTTGGATAAAACCTCCACTGCTGGGTGAAAGTTACAAAAATTACACTCATTTTCATGGTGACATTATGTGGATCCAAATCAGAATCTACATCAGTATCTACAGTACATGGTACCCAGCTTACAAAGTGGCAGGTATTTTTGCATATGTGCGAAAATTAATGTACTTAGTAATATAAATCCACACAATCTAGAGATAAAATACTTTCACGCTATACCGCTAAACTAGCACTCGTCACCAACAGAGTAAAATGACAGGTTGGTCGAGTCAGGAAAACCTACGGTTCACAAAAATAGCACACGGTTTTAGTGAATATGGAGTTTAGGTTTCACGTAAGCAATATGTCCTTCTTTGGCTTCTGTTGTAACAGGAGAGAAAAGTAAAAAATGGACCTATATATGTACACACGTGGTCAAAATTGTTGGTACCCCTCGTTTAATGACAGAAAAACCCACAATGGTCACAGAAATAACTTGAATCTGACAAATGTAACAATAAAACATTGGACTATTGTGAAGTAGCCTTCTATGAGCCCTGACCTAAATCCTATTGTGCATCTTTGGAAAGAGCTGAAACATGCCGTCTGGAAAAGGCAACCTTCAAACATGAGACAACTGGTGCAGTTTGCTCTTGAGGAGTGGGCGAAAACACCTGTCGAGAGGTGCAGAAGTCTCAATGACAGTTACAGGAATCGTTTGATTGCAGTGATTGCCTCAAAAGGTTGTGCAACAAAATATTAAGTTAAGGGTACCATCATTTCTGTCCAGGCCTATTTCATGAGTTTTTTTTTTTAATTCTATGGAAACATGATTGAAAAGCAATGTCTGACTTTCATTTGTTCATTATTATAGATTTTTAATTTATTATTACTTTTGTTAGATTCAAGTTATTTCTGTGACCATTGTGGGTTTTCCTGTCGGTAAACGAGGGGTACCAACAATTTTGACCACGTGTGTACATGTATTGGTATCTGTTATTTCTGTCAGAGGCCATAATGTCAAAACGGCTATCTTGGGTAGACTTGGCACAAGCTACTCCATTTGGCAGATTCTAGAGAAACCCCAACACCCTTTAACCCTTTAACTCCTATACAGGGATCTGGTTTTACCACAGAATCCAGTGGATAGCTACCATGGAAAGGCTGATGCTCAAAGGCTGAAATGGTTGCCAAGCAGGATCAAAGCCAAGAAGTCGCATCGAGGACAAAATCAGGAGGCATACGGGTATCCAGAATATAAACGGGAGGCAGAACACGGGAAAGACAAAACAGATAACAAGAGCTAAGGCAGAGCAAAGTCAGAGAGAGCAAAGTATTAGCTAAATAAACTAATAACTGGCAACTAGAGTCAGTCTGCTGGGGTTTAAATAAAGGAGAGCATTGCCCATGGCTCAGCAGTGTTGCTAATTACCTACCAGCTCACTGCAGCAAAACACAACTTAAAAACAAAGGGGAAATGGACTCAGCACTCTGAAACTTAAGCATCCACATGCTGCTCGTGTCCAGCAGTAACAGTATTATTACTGCTGCGCTGCCTAGTGACCAGGGCATGGGTTACAGCAGCAAGTTCAGACACAGATGTTACAGCGTCTGGCTGGTAACTGTAAGGAATAATGTAGTATTCTAGGAAAGAAAAGTGGATCAGCAGACTGAATTTCAATAAAAAAAAATTCTACTTTATTTCATTCTTTTAAAAAACTTAGTCCAGACAGATGATAAAATCATGTAGCATTCTTACGTGTTTCTGGCTGAATGAAATAAAGAAGAATTTTTTTATTGAAATTCAGTTTGCTGATCCAATTTTCTTTCCTAACTTATCTGATGGTCAAATGGAATCTGGATCCTGACTGCAGTATCATAGACTATCTACCATATAATACACTGTGAGGCACCATTCCCCTTTTTTTGTTTGCTTTTTCTATTTGGAACGTAGTGTTCTGTTTTATTTCATACAGAGGTGTCCAGTAAAAAAGCATGTAAGAATGCACTGCATTCTAGGTTTTTTATTTCAACATGGCAGCCAATAGGCAATTGATACCACAATATGCATATATGATGACATCACTGGGATTCATCGATCAAATGTATATAGTGAGAAATTCTCTTGACGTATTCTTGATGTACTCATCTTTTTCGAGATTCTAATACACTACACCCTACAGTATGTTGGGAGGAAGGAGTAAAAAAAGAAGCAAACCTATTTTGCGGGTGGTGCTGACGCGTTTCGCTGTGTGATGTATTGAAATGTGTAGATGCTTGTATGTGTGCTGCATGTTGCTGTCTCACCTTTATGTGAACTCTCCATACACTGCTGTGCACTGACTAAATAGCCCCTGGCTCAGCTACAGTTCCCTCAAGTGTTTGCTTTGGCAGCTTCCAAGTGAGTACAAACATTTCTTCCAAGCAGATCAATCACTTTGGCACCAGGATAGAACGGTAAAATGCTGTGGCTATATGGAAAAGGTCTGAAACAAACCATGTGTGTCACTGACCCAGCCGCATGTACCAGACAACTGCAGCTAAAATTCAGGTTCCTGCTGTTTAAAAAAAGACTTTGTACAGCAGAAGTCAATGTACACATGTATACATACTGTAGTATACCAATACTGCATCCCTATTGTGGTAACACTGGAGAGACAATTTATACTGTACTTTCACACTGTCCCCTTATCAAAAGGACAGGGGAGTAAGTATAAAGGGATGGAGAGCAGCAGTCACTGCTGGGACTGTCTGCCACAGAAGCGGACACCACTACTATTGCTGTCCCGTGATAGGGTGGGCTTTTGCTTTGCACTGTATTTGGAATTGGGACCAAGAAGCTTTGAAAAAGAGGGAACCAAGATTGCACATGCACTGCTGCTCCATCCATTGTTTATGAGACAATAGGCGAGTACATTGTTCACCGATCCTCAAAAGTCGCATAGATAGTGGTGCATGTCACATCTTTGATCAATTCAATCTCGGAAATCGTAAGAACGGGTCTCAGAGCCAACATTCTAGGATATTACTATATTATATTAACTTTTTAGGGACAAAGTTATTTTGAGCATTGAAGATATAGCAATTTTTATCAGTTTTTTTATTATTGCATTCCAAGTCCCATAATTCTTTAATTTTTCCAGCGTTGTAGACATTTATTATCTTTTTTTTTTATTGGGAAATATGTATTTTTTGTGGTATAATTTCTGGTAACTATAATGATGAGGGGAGATTTAGTAAGCCATGTCAAGAGCAGTAGCATAGCTAGCGGGGGGGGCAGAGGGTGCGGGTGCACCGGGCCCAATGCTCTGAGGGGGCCCACCCGGAGCTACGCTACTGTAACTGTATCGGCGTGTGCAGTGCGCCGATACAGTTACTTTCTGCAGCAGAGCAGGGAGAATCGATCTCCCTGCTCTGCCGCCTGGCCGCTGTGGGGCCCCTGAGCAGGCGTGGGGGCCCAGTGACAGCAGTGGGCCCCCCGCCATCATCGGAAGATTAGCTGTACCTGCATTTAGCTGCGCTCTTTCTCCCATCATCCCCCTGTTAGTGTCAGCATCTGACGTCGCCGGCACTGACAGCGGGCACGATGACGTCACTGCCCGGCGCACGCTGTCAGGAGATCAGCGGGAGCAGCGCAGGAACCAGGAAGAAGAGAGGTGAGTATTTATTTATTTTTTTTTTATGGGGTGCTGCTTTATACTACAAAATCTGCCTATGGGGGCTGCCTTATTACAGGGTCGGCCTATGGGGGGCCGCCTTATTACAGGTCTGATTATAGGGGTGCTGCCTCATTACAGGGTCTGACTATGTAGGGGCTGCCTTATTACAGGGTCTGCCTATGGGAGGCTGCCTTATTACAGGGTCTGCCTATGGAGGGCTGCCTTATTACAGGGTCTGACTATGGGGGGGCTGCCTTATTACAGGGTCTGTCTATGGGGATCTGCCGCCTTATTACAGGGTCTGCCTATGGGGATCTGCTGCCTTATTACAGGGTCTGTCTATGGGGGGCTGCCTTATTACAGGGTCTGACTATGGGGGGGCTGCCTTATTACAGGGTCTGACTATGGAGGCTCTGCCTTATTATAGGGTCTGACTAAGGGGGCTGCCTTATTACGGGGTCTGCCTATAGGGATGCTGCTTTATTACAGGGTCTGCCTATGGGGGGGCTGCCTTATTACAGGGTCTGCCTATGTGGGGCCGCCTTATTACAGGGTCTGATTATAGGGGTGCTGCATCATTACAGGGTCTGACTATGGGGGGGCTGCCTTATTACAGGGTCTGCCTATGGGAGGCTGCCTTATTACAGGGTCTGACTAAGGGGGCTGCCTATTACAGGGTCTGACTATGGGGGTGCTGCCTTATTACAGGGTCTGCCTATAGGAGTGCCACCTTATTACAGGGTCTGCCTGTGGGGGCTGCCTTATTACAGGGTCTGACTATGGGGGCTGCCTTATTACAGGGTCTGACTATGGGGGCTGCCTTATTACAGGGTCTGACTATGGGGGTGCTGCCTTATTACACAGTCTGACTATGGGGGTGCTGCCTTATTACAGGGCCTGCCTATGGGGGTGCTGCCTTATTACAGGGTCTGCCTATAGGGGTGCCGCCTTATTACAGGGTCTGACTATGGGGGCGCTGCCTTATTATAGGGTCTGACTATGGAGGCTGCCTTATTACAGGGTCTGCCTATGGGAATCTGCCGCCTTATTACAGGGTCTGCCTATGGGGATCTGCCGCCTTATTACAGGGTCTGCCTATGGTGGGCTGCCTTATTACAGGGTCTGACTATGGGGGGCTGCCTTATTATAGGGTCTGATTATGGAGGTGCTGCCTTATTACAGGGTCTGACTAAGGGGGCTGCCGTATTACAGGGTCTGACTATGGGGGTGCTGCCTTATTACAGGGTCTGCCTATAGGAGTGCCACCTTATTACAGGGTCTGCCTGGGGGGCTGCCTTATTACAGGGTCTGACTATGGGGGCTGCCTTATTACAGGGTCTGACTATGGGGGCTTCCTTATTACAGGGTCTGACTATAGGGTGCTGCCTTATTACACGATCTGACTATGGGGGTGCTGCCTTATTTCAGGGCCTGCCTATGGGGGTGCTGCCTTATTACAGGGTCTGCCTATAGGGGTGCCGCCTTATTACAGGGTCTGACTATGGGGGCGCTGCCTTATTACAGGGTCTGACTATGGAGGCTGTCTTATTACAGGGTCTGCCTATGGGGATCTGCGCCTTATTACAGGGTCTGCCTATGGGGATCTGCCGCCTTATTACAGGGTCTGCCTATGGGGGCTGCCTTATTACAGGGTCTGACTATGGGGACTGCCTTATTACAGGGTCTGACTATGGGGGGCTGCCTTATTACAGGGTCTGACTATGGAGATGCTGCCTTATTACAGGGTCTGACTATGGGGGCTGCCGTATTACAGGGTCTGACTATGGGGGTGCTGCCTTATTACAGGGTCTGCCTATAGGAGTGCCGCCTTATTACAGGGTCTGCCTGTGGGGGCCGCCTTATTACAGGGTCTGACTATGGGGGTGCTGCCTTATTACACGGTCTGACTATGGGGGTGCTGCCTTATTACAGGGCCTGCCTATGGGGGTGCTGCCTTATTAGAGGGTCTAATACATACAGCAGTGTTGCTTCTAGGTGTTCCCTTACTGAATTTCTTCTTTTTGTTACTTTGCTGTTATATATGTATTGATTGGGTTTAATAAAAGTATATTTATATCTTTTTTACAAAAAAGATTTGGACGTGTACTCTGTTATTCTTATGGTATTTACTTATTACAGGGTCTGCCTATAGGGGTGCCGCCTTATTACGGGGTCTGACTATAGGGGCGCTGCCTTATTACAAGGTCTGACTATGGAGGCTGCCTTATTACAGGGTCTGACTATGGGGGTGCTGCCTTATTACAGGGTATGACTATGGGGATTGCCTTATTACAGGGTCTGACAGAAAAAAAGACTGGCACATCTAAACTAGTGTGAATAGGTGCATACCAGGAGCAGCTACCTCCATACACAAATATACAAAAAAGGTTGCACTCTACATACATGTCTGTATGCCTGGGTGAATGTGGACACCTCTGTCCAGCAAAGCCTACATATGTGTTGGCCGGAACCAAGTGTGATAAGATGTAATTAAAAACCAGATGGTGACGGGAGGAGTGCTCAGTCAGTAAGCTAACATAGAAATGACAGAAAAAAGACTGGCACATCCAAACTAATGTGAATAGGTGCATACCAGGAGCAGCTACCTCCATACACATTGCTGTCATTTCTATGTTAGCTTACTGACTGAGCACTCCTCCCGTCACCATCTGGTTTTTAATTACATCTCATCACACTTGGTTCCGGCCAACCCATATGTAGGCTTTGCTGGACAGAGGTGTCCACATTCACCCAGGCATACAGACATTGGCCTTCGGTAAGTGTTCACATTTGGACAGGGAGGTCAGGGACCCATCAGTTTAATGAGACCACCTTGACGATGGTTGATGGGCTCACACTATTTGATTAAATCAAATTCTGTGCAAAGCGTCTCTTAAATATTTTCCTAATGTTCAAAAGCCATTTTGCTATTCATATTTCATGTATTTCACATTAGACATGCTTTGGCACGATATAGTGCAACCTTTTTTGTATATTTATATGATTACAGGGTCTGACTATGGGGGCTGCCTTATTACAGGGTCTGACTATGGGGGCTGCCTTATTACAGGGTCTGCCTTTAGGGGTGCTGCCTTATTACAGGGTCTGACTGACTATAGGGTGCGGCGTCATTACAGGGTCTGACTATGGGGGGCTGCCTTATTGCAGGGTATGACTATGGGGGCTGCCTTATTATAGGGTCTGACTATGGGGGTGCTGCCTTATTACAGGGTCTGACTGACTATAAGGTGCGGCCTCATTACAGGGTCTGACTATGGGGGGCTGCCTTATTACTGGGTCTGCCTATGGGGGCTGCCTTATTACAGGGTCTGCCTATGGGGATCTGCCACCTAATTACAGGGTCTGCCTATGAGGGGGGCTGCCTTATTACAGGGTCTGACTATGGGGGCTGCCTTATCACAGTGTGTTACTATGGGTGTGATGCATTATTACAGGGTCTGACTATGGGGGCTGTCTTGCTACAGGGTCTGACTATGGGGGTGCTGCCTTATTACAGGGTCTGTCTATAGGTGTGCCGCCTTATTACAGGGTCTGCCTATGGGGAGCTGCCTTATTACAGGGTCTGACTATGGGGGCTGCCTTATTACAGGGTCTGACTATGGGGGCTGCATTATTACAGAGTCTGACTATGGGGGTGCTGCCTTATTACAGGGTCTGCCTATAGGGGTGCCGTCTTATTACAGGGTCAGACTATGGGGGTGCTGCTTTATTACAGGGTCTGACTATGGGGGTGCTGCCTTATTACAGGGTCTGCCTATAGGGGTGCGGCCTTATGACAGAATCTGTCTATGGGGGGCTGCCTTATTACAGGGTCTGACTATGAGGGCTGCCTTATTACAGGGTCTGACTATGGGGGCTGCCTTATTACAGGGTCTGACTATGGGGGCTGCCTTATTACAAGGTCTGACTATGGGGGCTGCCTTATTACAGGGTCTGAGTATGGGGGTGCTACCTTATTACAGGGTCTGACTATGGGGATCTGCCGCCTTATTACAGGGTCTGCCTATGGGGATCTGCCGCCTTATTACAGGGTCTGCCTATGGGGGATGCCTTATTACAGGGTCTGACTATGGGGGGGCTGCCTTATTACAGGGTCTGACTATGGAGGTGCTGCCTTATTACAGGGTCTGACTAAGGGGGCTGTCGTATTACAGGGTCTGACTATGGGGGTGCTGCTTTATTACAGGGTCTGCCTATAGGGGTGCTGCCTTATTACAGGGTCTGACTATGGGGGTGCCGCCTTATTACAGGGTCTGCCTAGAGGGGTGCCGCCTTATTACAGGATCTGCCTATGGGGGGGCTGCCATATTACAGGGTCTGACTATGAGGGCTGCCTTATTACAGGGTCTGATTATCGGGGCTGTCTTATTACAGGGTCTGCCTATAGGGGTGCCGCCTTATTACAGGGTCTGCCTGTGGGGGCGCTGCCTTATTACAGGGTCTGACTATGGGGGCTGCCTTATTACAGGGTCTGACTATGGGGGCTGCCTTATTACAGGGTCTGCCTATAGGGGTGCTGCCTTATTACAGGGTCTGCCTTTGAGGGTAGTGCCTTATACTACAGAGTCTGCCTATGGGGGTACTGCCTTATTACAGGGTCTGCCTATATGGGGGTGCTGCCCCCATATATGCATATGTATATATGCTGCCTATGGGGGCTGCCTAATGCTATAGAGTCTGCCTGTGGGGAGTGCATTATACTACATTGTGGACTATTTGGTGCATTATGCTACTGTGTATGGAGGCTATCTAGGGAGCCATCATACAGTGTGGAGATTACAGTGTGGGGTCATTATACATTGTTGGAGGCATCAAACAGTTTGGGGGCTACTAAGGAGTCAGTATACTGTGTGGGTAGTACTATACAGTGAGGGGGCATTATACTGTGTATAAGAGAGCATCATGCTGTGTATAGGGGAGCTGTACAGGGGGGAGACTCGGACATTATTAAATGTAAAGTGGGCACTTATTGTTATGGGGAACTCAGGTTACTGTGACTATCAAAGGGTACACAGGGCAATATTACTTTCTAGGGAGCAAAATATGGGCACTGTTTTCTAGGGCACTTGCACCCAGCATTGCTATATTATAGAGGATTACTTTAGAATTTAGAGGGCACAGAGAACCACACAGCAGGTGCAGTAATAGAGTCACATACGGCAGCAGCGGCTCAGTATCGGGGTATCAGGTGGAGTAATAGGGTCACATATGGCAGCAGCGGCTCAGTATTGGGGTATCAGGTGCAGTAGTAGGGAACATATGGCAGCAGCGGCTCAGTATTGGGGTATCAGGGGCAGTAATAGGGACACATACGGCAGCAGCGGCTCAGTATTGCGGTATCAGGTGCAGTAATAACATCACATAAGGCAGCAGCGGCTCAGTATTGGGGTATCAAGTGCAGTAATAGGGACACATACAGCAGCAGCGGTTCAGTATTGGGATATCAGGTGCAATAATAGGGTCACAGATGGCAGCAGCGGCTCAGTGTTGGGGTATCAGGGGCAGTAATAGGGACACTTACGGCAGCAGCAACTCAGTATTTGGGGTATCAGCAGGATGAGGACCGCTCCTGCTACTGTTGCTGCTGCTAAAAGTGAACTTGTCAGTTAGTTAGACAGAATCTGGACATGTGTGAAATAATTAGCTAGATAGAATCTGGACCTGTGTGAAATAAATCTTCCAGCATCTAACTAGATTGTGCTAAAACTGTGTTGCAGTCTCAGGAGGCCCCATTTGCTAATCCAAATTGTTTGGGATAAAATGTGTTGCAGTGAGAAATCAGAAGGCCACATTTCCTCTAAAAAATCATTAGGCCTAATATTGGGGTTCAGCCAGGAGGCCCAATTTGCTAATGCAAATAGTTTGTGATAAAAATGAAGTGTGTCACGGACGTTGTTTGTGGAACCACTGTGCCACGGACCATGGAGAGCATGGAGGGGTGTGACTAAGCGAACACCTGACTGTTCACTAGATCCTCTGATGGTGAGGTTAGACTTGGCTCCCGATGAATGCTAGGTGTCACTCCAGGACAGACCAATGGATGCGCAGCAGCTGGACCCAGAGGACAGACTGGAGGCAGCAGCTGGCAGAGTTTGTATTAGAATGCAACAGACAGTTCACATTCGAGTGCAGCAGACAGAGCACGCATCAGAGTGCGCAGGCAGAGTTTGTATCAGAGTTCAGCAGGCTGTGATTGTATCAGAGTGCAGCTGACATGATCTGCAGTAGAGTGCAGCAGGCAGGGTCTGTATTAGAGTGCAGCAGGCAGGATCTGCAGTTGAGTGCAGCAGGAAGGTTCTGCAGTTGAGTGCAGCAGGCAGGATCTTCAGTTGAGTGCAGCAGGCAGGATGTGCAGTTGAGTGCAGCAGGCAGGAACTGCATTAGAGTGCAGCAAGCAGGGTCTGCAGTGGAGTGCAGCGGGGACTGGTATGCAACCTTACACACAGCGTCAGACTGGAGCACCCTGGGCCCACCAGAGAAAATCATTCTTGGGGCCAACTATGTAGCTACATAGAAATAAATACAAGACCGCCAATTGTGCAGTAAAAAGCGCTAATATCAGGGTATAATATAAGGTAGTTCAAGTCTTAATTATGTAGCAAGGGTTGGGGTAGCCCCCTCACAGAATATAATGTAGCCCCTCATAAAATATAATGCAGTCCCCTCTCATAGAATAAAATGCAGCACCCCACAAAATATAATGCAACCACCTCAGGTATAACGCAGTCCCCACCATAGAATATAATGTAGCACCCTCATAGGGTATAATGCAGCCCCCCTCATATAGTATAATGCAGCCCACCACAGAATATAATGTAGTCCACTGACAGAATGCAGCTGTGGCGCCCAGGGTCCTGGTCATCACAGTGGTATTGCTTTCCTCTTGGGGAGAGTGATGCTACGTTTGGAGGCAAGAAAGGATAACTGCAACCAGGTATCACAAACATGCAACACATTCACACTCCGGGCCACCAGGGTGAGCTTTTGCTCGTATTTATTAGGTCTCTCTCTCTCTCTCTCTCTCTCTCTCTCTCTCTCTCTCTCTCTCTCTCTCTCTCTCTCTATATATATATATATATATATATATATATATATATATATATGACCGGATCATGCAGCTTTATATGAAAATCCCTATTTATTATAATTTCCAGACCAGAAATAACAAGCACTTTTCACCTATTGTGTTCCCCCCCATTTCCTTGTAGATTGTAAGCTTGCGAGCAGGGACCTCACCCCTAATGTCACTGTTTAAATTGTTAAATTGTCTTAACTTGTACTGAATTTGTCTGTACATGTCCCCGCTTAATTGTAAAGTGCTGCGGAATATGTTGGCGCTATATAAATAGCACCTCTCACCATACCACCATCTACACACCGGGAAGCCCTGGGGACATATTTCACCTGTGGGAAGGTATACCATCTAGCTGTCATAACATCACCCCAGCGGACCCCTTAAAGCAGCGTCGGTCACCCTGACCGAATTCCACAGGTGGTGTCACGAACATAAACTTTATCCCTTTAAAGACCTTTCCCTTTTATACGGACATCCCAGGGCCACAGACCGGGTCAGCCACCGTGACATCCCCTTTGAACTGACCGGACCCAGTACTGAGTACCCCACGGCCCTTGGGGGCGATCCACAGCCCCACCACAGAATATAATGCAGCCCCCCATAGAGTATACTGTAGCCCCCTCATATAGTATGATGTAGCCCCTCATAATATAATGTAGTCCCCGGAGAATAATGCAGTCCCCCCACAGAATATAATGTAGCCCCCTCATAAAGTATAATGCAGCCCCTCTCCACCCCCATCATTGTCCTCATCACCACCTCCATCATTGCCTTCTCCCCCACCACCCCTATCATTCTCCCCATCACCTCCATCGCTGCCCATTCCACCACCTGCATCATTGCCTCCTCCCCCACCATCATTGTCCATTTCATCACCTCCATCATCACCTCCGTCATTGCCTTCCCCCACCACCATCATTGCCCATCACCTCCATCATTGCCTCCCCCACCATCATTGCCCATCACCTCCAACATTGTTTCCTCCCCACCACCATCATTGCCCATCACCTCCATCATTGTCTCCCCCCACCAATATCATTGTCCTTCACCACCCCTCACACACACACACACACACACGCAGGCACACACACGCAGTCACACAGCACAGCTCACCTCCCCGCCACACGCAGTCACACAGCACAGCTCACCTCCCCGCAGCAGCAGTTTGCCCCAGCTGGAAGCTTTCTGACTGAGACAGCGCACTGGATGATGACATAATCCAGCTGGGCTGTCTCAGACAGGAAGCAGGATGCCGGGATGTGAGCTGCTCTGTGAGTCTGTGTGCCTGCGTGTGTGTATGTGTGCGGTGCTGTGTGTGCGTGTGTGTGTGTGGTGCTTGGATGGGGTTTTACATGCGGGCAGTGTTAGCTGCAGCCTGCGGCTAATGCTGCCCGATATTAAAGAGAAATGGTATTCACACCTCTCCATGCCCATAGGAGTGTGGGGAAGCGTGAATATTCATTTTGCTTTAGCAGCGGGGACAGGATCCTGTCTCTAGCTGCTGCTACTGGCACGGGATGGGCCCCCTTGACTCAAGGGCCCCATAGCCACTAAGGACATGGCTAGAGGACTGGCTGAAAGCATGCAGAGCATGAGGAAGGGAAGAACTGTCTGCAGGATGGGTGAGTGAAGAGACATGTTGAAGACCCTGCCTGTAAGAGCGGGGATCCGGAGTGGTGCTAACAGTACTTCCCCTTTACGTCCCCTCCTCTTCAAGCCATCTAGGAAGTTCTGGAGAAGAATCGAAGAGTGAATATTCTTGATCTTTCTTTGGCACCAAATCCTCTCCATTCAACGAGGAGGAAGGTCTTGCCTCTCACCCTCTTCATGGCCAAGATGTTCTCCATTTCAAAAACATCATCCGAGGCTGTTGGCATGGTCGTGGTACTGAGATCCTTGAAGAAGGGACTCAGGATGACAGGCTTCAGTAGAGATACATGGAAGGAATTTGGTATCCACAGAGAAGGAGGCAGCTTCAATTTTTAGGAGACCTTGTTGATTCGCTTCAACACCTCGAAAGGCCTGATGCCATACCTTGTCACCAGAACAGAAGCACGGAGGATCCAGACGCCTTTTGTCTGCATGTCTCTTCACACGGGTGGAGGATGCTTCTAAAGTGGCTTTGGTGTCCTCCCACAACTGCTAACATAGAGAAACTCAAAAAAAACATCATAAAAAGCAGACTCACCAAAACACTGTGAGATGACAAATGCCCTCACTGATAAAGGCTGGAGCAGCACAGGTGCAAGCTTCTGATGCATTCTTTTTTATTGCACTTTTTATCATTTTTTGCAGGGTGCAGCTAGGCCCCTTTATGTTGGCTTGGTGTTTGTATGGTGCATATATATTGTGCTGGACAGCCTGCCTGCTATTACTTTGAGAGTGATCAATAGGCTGTTATCCAGACACTGTGCATCACACTTACCTGAGTGACTAGCGTGTTATGCAAGCCCTATCTGTGTGCATTTTTGCTACTAGGCAGCCAACCCCAGGGCTGCCATCAGGGCATGACAGCCATGACTGGCGTATGGGGCCCGGTGAGCAGAGGGGGCCCGCATCGGGCCCCGTCTCATCTGCTCACCGGGCCCCCCCCTGCAGGCGCTGCAGCACACTATTGACGTGTGGGCCCGTGCCCGCACGTCAATAGTTAACAGCGGCCGCCAGCCAGTCGGAGGCTGGCAGCTGACTTGAGCGGCCGCAGTGCGCAGCCGCACTTCGCCGGCGTCTGACGTCATTGTCAGCCGCTGGCGAGTGCGTCCTTCACCTGCGTGGAGGAAGAGAGCTTTGCCCGCCGCAGGAGCATGGCAAGGTAAGAACTCTTTTTTTTTCTTTGAGCGCGGCGATCCAGGGGGGGCCCGGGGCAGAGATGCTGGACATGGGCAGAGATGCTGGACACAGGGGCAGAGATGCTGGACACAGGGGCAGTATCCTGGACACAGGGGCAGAGATGCTGGACACAGGGGCAGAAAGCTGGACAAGGGAATTATGCTGGACATGGGCATTATGCTGGACACAGGGGCAGAGATGCTGGACACAGGGGCAGAAAGCTGGACACGGGCATTATGCTGGACACAGGGGCATTATGCTGGACACAGGGGCAGTATGCTGGACACAGGGGCAGTATGCTGGACACGGGGGCAGTATGCTGGACACGGAGGCAGTATGCTGGACACGGGGGCAGTATGTTGGACACAGGGGCAGTATGCTGGACACAGGGGCAGTATGCTGGACAATGGACACAGGGGCAGTATGCTGGACACAGGGGCAGAGATGCTGGACACAGGTGCAGAAAGCTGGACACGGGCATTATGCTGGACACAGGGGCATTATGCTGGACACAGCGGCAGTATGCTGGACACAGGGGCAGTATGCTGGACACAGGGGCAGTATGCTGGACACGGGGGCAGTATGCTGGACACAGGGGCAGTATGCTGGACACGGGGGCAGTATGCTGGACACGGGGGCAGTATGCTGGACACGGGGGCAGTATGTTGGACACAGGGGCAGTATGCTGGACACAGGGGCAGTATGCTGGACAATGGACACAGGGGCAGTATGCTGGACACAGGGGCAGAGATGCTGGACACAGGTGCAGAAAGCTGGACACGGGCATTATGCTGGACACAGGGGCATTATGCTGGACACAGCGGCAGTATGCTGGACACAGGGGCAGTATGCTGGACACAGGGGCAGTATGCTGGACACGGGGGCAGTATGCTGGACACAGGGGCAGAATGCTGGACAAGGGCAGAATGCTGGACACAGGGGCAGAATGCTGGACACAGGGGCAGTATGCTGGACAGTGGACACAGGGGCAGTATGCTGGACAGTGGACACAGGGGCAGTATGCTGGACACAGGGGCAGAATGCTGGACACGGGCAGAATGCTGGACACAGGGGCAGAATGCTGGACACAGGGGCAGTATGCTGGACAGTGGACACAGGGGCAGTATGCTGGACAGTGGACACAGGGGCTGAATGCTGGACACAGGGGCAGAATGCTGGACATGGGCAGAATGCTGATACGGGGTATGATGAAAAACATGGGGGCATGACTGGAGACAGATGGGGAAGGATTGGAGACAGATGGGGCAGAATGGAGACACAGGAGGCATGATTGGAGACAAGTGGCAGGATTGCAGACATGGGGGCATGATTGGAGACACGGGGGGCAGGATTGAAGACAGATTGTGCAGGATCATGGGGCAGGATGGATATGATGGAGACAGATGGGTCAGGATGGGGAGATCATATGGGGCAGAATGGATACTCATGAGAGCAGGATGGGAGAACATATGGCTGACGCCAGGAATGAGACACACGTTGGCCAGGATGGGGAATATTATTACCATAGGGACTAATTTAGGGATATTATTACTGCAGTGATGTATTTATTTTATTTTTTGAGGATACTGTTTTAAATGAGGGGGTGGTCCTGTTACTGTGTAGAGTGATACTATGTCGCCTCTTTTTCTTCATGTGGTGTAATGTAGAAGTTGGGAAAAATTAAGTAATGTGTTCTGCAAGCGGAGCTCGAGATAACTGTGTTATTTCCTGCAGAGACAAGTCCTGGCTGGATGAAGTGATGGCGGTCTGTGCTGGATGAAAGATGAAGGACTTCACCTAGAGACGTCACTGGTGAGTCAATGTTACCTATACACTGACACTATACACTGTATACTATATACAGAGGTCCTGTGTACAATGTCACCGGTGATCACTGTATTACCTCTACACAGACACTGCATACTAAGTACAGATCTCCTGTGAATACTGGCACTTATGGTGATAGTATGGTGCTTTTTTTTTTTTTATTACTGTTCAGAATTGTAGTATTCAGTCACTATGTGGTGGTAATATGTGGTCTGGTCATGGTGCGGTGGTATTTGTTCCTTGTATGTGATATTATTCGGTCACTGGTGGTAATATGTGGTCTGGACATAGTGTTGCGGTATTTGTTCCTTGTATGTGATATTATTGGTCATTTTAAAAATTGAAAAATAAATAAATCTTTATTTTTATATAGCGCTAACATATTCCGCAGCGCTTTACAGTTTTGCACACATCATCATACATAAAAATATACCTAAATTGTATTGCATATTTTAACAAATATTTAGTAGGTTATAGTAGAGTAGGGCCCGGCCAAAAGTGTCTACCGTGTTATGGTGGTGGCTTAAAAAATCTTTTGGCCAAAACAAAAGCTGCCGGCTATATGTGTGATCTGGTGATGGGAACTGTTAATGTGTGATAGGTGAGAAGTGGAGTTTTTTCAAGAGAGAGCGGTGGGACTGTGAACAGTTTGAGGGGTGGAGCATGGAGGCGGGGCTGGGGTGGAGCCTGGGCAGAGTCTCAAGGGGGCCCCGAAAATTTTGCCACTATGGGGCCCCGAAATTTCTAGTGGCAGCCCTGGCCAACCCCTCCATTATTTAGATGAGTGGGTGGTTGTTCTCATCAGTAGCATGTGCTGTGCTGCTCCAGCCTTTATCAGTGGGGGCCTGCTGCATCCTGCTAGTGTATTGTTTTGGTGCACAGGATTTTCACAAAATCCTTGGAGAGGACATCTGCTGCAGGGACATCAGAAGGAACCCTCACCGAGAGGGAAACCTCGGGTTGCCGACAGAACACAATATGGAACGGAGATTCTCCCGAGGCTTCACCAACGTGATTGTAAAACGAGAACTTAGCCCAGGGAAGCAATTTCACCCAATCATTATAGTGGGCATTGACGAAGTGTCGCAGGTAATTGCCCATGACCTGGTTGACACACTCCACTTGCCCATTGGACTGGGGGTGATAGGCCGATGAGAAATCCAGATGTTTACAGAGAGCTTGCCACAATCTGGAAGTGAACTGCAAACCTTGATCGGAAAAAAGTGACCAGGAAATCCGTGCAGGCGGAAACTATGTTTCATGAAGTTGTCAGCCAGTTCAGGAGCGGGCAGAAGAGCAGATAACGGGGTAAAGTGTGCCATTTTGGAGAAGCGATCCACGACTACCCAGATGACGGTGTAACCCTCGGATACTGGCAAATCCATAATGAAGTCCATAGCTAAGTGCTGCCATTGACCAGAAGGTACGGGTAACGGCAGGAGAGAGCTGGCAGGGGACTTTATTGCGGGCACAAATCGGACATGCAGCCACATAAGCATAGATCTCTCTCCTCTTGGACAGCCACCAGTAGTGGCGAGAAATCAACTGTCTTCGTTTGTCCCGCGGGACCAGCCACCTTGGACAAGTGGCCCCAAGACACAACTCACTCCTTCTCTGATTCAGCCACAAGGGTCTTCCCTGGAGGAATTCGTGACAGACTGACTGGAGCAACACTGACCATCTTAGATGGATCAATAATAAATTGTGGATCCTATTCTTGATCCTCGGACAGAAAAGAGCAAGAGAGGGCATCTCCTCTGACGTTCTTGTCACTGGACCTGAAATGTAAAAGAAAGTTAAAGTGGGCAAAAAAATTAAGACCACCTAGCTTGGTGTGGATTAAGTCTCTGTGCAGACAGGAGATTTGCCAGGTTCTTATGGGTGTGTAGATGACCACAGGATAGACTGCACCCTCCAGCAGGTAATGCCACTACTCCAGAGCCATCTTAATGTTGAGTAAGTTTCGGTCCCTGATAGAGTGGTTATGCTCAGGAGCGGAGAAGGCCTTAGAAAAGAAACCGCAGGACAAGCGGCATCCTGAGGAGGCCTTCTAGGTGAGCACAACTCCAGCCCCTAACGAGGATGCGTCCACCTCTAGGAAGAACTGTTTGTTCAAATCCAGGTGATGCAGAACGGGAGCAGTGGAGAAGGACCGTTTAAGAGAGTGGAAGGCCTCTTCAGCCTCGGAAGACCAGTTATTCGGAGCGGCTCCCTTTCGGGTCATAGCAGAGATAGGAGCAGTCAGTGTGGAGAAGTGATGAATGAATTGCTGATAGTAATTAGCAAAGCCAAGGAATCGGTGAATTGCTTTGACCCCCATGGGCAGCGGCCATTTAAGGATGGAAGAAGCTGTCAGGAACCATCCTGAGTCCAGTATCCGAGATAATGTAACCCAACAAGGGAAGAGAGGACTGTTCGAAAACACATTTCTCATACTTGGCGTAGAGGCGATTCTCCCTCAGACGCTGAAGAACCTGCCGAACTGCTCATCTGTGGGAGGCCAGATTCGAGGAAAATACTAGAATATCGTCTAAATACATGACTTCGCAGGAATAAAGCAGGTCCCGGAAGATGTCGTTGACAAATTCTTGCAAAATTGCCGGTGATTTACTGAGACAAAAGGGCATCACTCGATATTCATACTGCAGTGTCTGTCCCTGATGTTAAAAGCCTTCTTCCATTTGTCTCCCTGGCGAATGCAGATTAGGTTGTAGGCGCCTCCTAAGTCTAATTTGGTGAATATCCTGGTACCTCTTAATCACTCGAACAACTCAGGAATCAATGGGATAGGGTATTTATTCTTGACCGTGATCTGGTTGAGACCAATATAGGGTCGGAGTGATCCATCCTTCTTCTTAACGAAGAAAAACCTGGCCCCAGCAGGAGAGGAGGATTTCTGAATGAACCCCCTGGCCAAATTCTCCTGAATGTATTCCGACATAGCTTGAGTCTCAGCTGGGGACAGAGGGTAAATTTGGCCTCTAGGGGAGGTAAATCTGGGAATCAAGTCAATAGGGCAGTCATACGGCCTGTGGGGCTGCAAAGTCTCTGCATCCTTCTTGTCAAAAACATCTGTAAAGGACCAATAGGCCGATGGCAAACCACGCAGCGTTGCCGGACAAGACGGGGAGTTAACCGGACATACTGGAGCCAGACACTTCTGAGTGTCCCCAGCGGAGCACCTCTACAGTTCTCCAGTCCAACACAGGTTCATGCTGCCATAGCCATTGTAGGCCTAAGAGAAAGGCATGAAACATGTGGGAAAGAATATAGAAGGCAATATTCTCAGTATGAAGCATCTCAATACGGACCTCTAGTGGCTCATTAGCCAGACGAACCATATCCTGAAGAGTTCTCCCATCGACAGAGGTAATTGCCAGGGGGTTCTTGAGAGGATGAACTGGGATTTGGAACCAATCCATCACCGCATGGAGGATAAAATTTCCGGCTACCCCGGAATCCAAGTATGCCGACTCAACAAATTGGGATTCACCGGATGTCATGTCTACCGTAAGGGTCAGAGGTAGGGAGATGTCCTTTCATCTAGGGAGACCTCTCCTACCACCCCTAGATACTGGAGCTTCTCCGGTCTCATTGGGCAGACTCGAATGGAGTGACCCATAAACTCCACAATACAGGCACTGCCTTTAGCGCGACGATCCCTCAGTCACTGTCTAGCAAGGGCAAGGTGGTCGATCTGTATGAGTTCCGATGAGTCCTCGACAAGGGAGGGCAAAGGAATAGGCCGTCCTTGAAAAGACTGAGCCAAGCGAGGCAGTTCTCTTTCATGTGCCACCTCACTAGCACGCTCACGGAAGTGGAGGTCTATACGGATAGCGAGGGAGATTAGGTCATTGAGGGTAGTTGGTAGGTCTCGTCTGGCTAGCTCATCCTTAAAATCTCTGGAAAGCCCCTCCCAGAATGTCGCCACCAAAGCTTCATTATTCCATCCGAGTTCGGATGCAAGTTCGGAGTGCAAGTACCCTCTAAGGATATACTGTAAAACTTCAAAGTGCAAACCAATATGCTATTGTTACTCTTTCTACACATGCAGGACTATCTATCAACCCCTACGGGCTCACTGCATTTTTCTTCAATTTATTTAACCTCAATTTCATTCAAAGTACATCTATTCTTAACTACATACTACCAGCTATGTAAATATTATTACTATCTAACGGCTCAATACTTTCAAACATCATCACTTTTAAGGAAAGGGCAACAAACTAACATTCCCTTTAAGGGTAAACCCAAGTCTTTTCAGAGGTAGTGCAAAGTAATCACATCATTAGTTTCCAAGTTTGTTTAAAAGCAATATGACGTGATATGAGGGACCCGTTACGAACCCCCAAACGTTGGTCTTGGTTGGGCTACAAGACGTGTAATCTTGACCTGGAGTTCTGCCGCACCAACGGGTTTTTCTTCAGGTCTGAAAGGCAAAGTTATTTTTACAGCATAATTAACAGCAGTTTCTGTTAAGAAGCAGTCTCTGTAAAAGCCTCCTATGTAAAACCAGTAGAAAGCACCCTTAAGAAGGTGCAAACTATGTACAAGGACAGTCTGTGATCATGCAACAGTCCATGATTCTGCAGTTCTTTGAACGTGTGCAAAACAGATGCAACCAAAACTAAGGATCCCTTTAAACAGGAGATCCCTTTAAGAGTTAACCCTGGATCGGTTCAAGCAGCAAAGAAACAGTTAACTATTTACATTTGGTGTTTCGAGGTTTGTTTAAACCATTCAGGAGGTAGTACCGGTGGGGGTAGCCCCTTTGGATACTGGAGACCACCTAGTAACACATAGGGAGCTCCCTCACTCCAGTTGGGGGTCTGAGTGCCCACTGTGTTCCGTTCAGGTTTAGCTGAAGCACAGGCCACCACAGGAGTTAACCCTTTTGCCACAACAGTGGTAGTAGTTGTGACGGTGCATGTGGAGGTCCTGATGATGGTACATGCCGGAGTAACAGTTGTGGTTGTGGTGGTAGCAGTAGCCCGTACGCATGGGGACGAGGTGGTTACGGGAGTTAGCACAGCTGGAGCTCCGGTAGGATGTGCCACAATGTCTCTCTTCTCATGCACATTTAAAGCAAACCAGCCTTTCTCACCGAAATGTCTGGTGTAGGTAACGGTGTCCCCCGGGTACAAGTCCCGGTCTGGGTGGCCTTCCCAGAGGTGGGATTCCACGTCCCTCCTATTTACAAAGACCTCGGCATACAGTCCTTGCTCCTTGATGAAGCCCCATCCCCCTTGGAGTTTGAAGGCTACGACTGTGCCCTGCTTACGCGGGGCCTGGTGGGTGGTGCGGTCCTTGCGGGCCTTGGCCTTGACTGCTAGGTCGCGTTGATCATGAGCCTTGCATTGGGCCTGGTGCCTCTCCTCAACTTCCTCCCACTTGCAGGCAAGTTGGGCCTGGTAGTCCTCCCAACTCAGAACCTTGACAGTCTCTCCCTTGTGTCGTTCTTCTCCAGGGAACCCCATGAAGTCGGACCCAGGATTCACCCAGCGGTACACAGTCCGCTCTGTGTATACCACCGGCCAGGTGGTGGGCTCGATTGGGGCTTTTAGGAATTGCCCCATGCCAGTGGCCTGGTCCCAGGGCTTGAGATGCTGAAGCCAATGGGTACCGCAGGGACGTGGCACCGCTACAGGGCCTATCAGTAGTCCCTCTGTCACTGGGGCAGGGTCGGCGTGCTTACCGGCCGCAGCGGTGTCCACCATGTCGGCTGGCTCCGCCGGCGTCGTCGTCTGCGGTGGTTCTGGCAACGGCTCCGGGAGCGGTGCAGGATGCGATGTCGATGGCGGTGCTGGCTGCAACTCTGGGGGCGATGCCGGTGGGTCCCCCGCAGACCGTGTCCCGTATGAAGCATTGGTCTTCACCCGCAGCTGCAGAAGCTGATCAATCAGCTCATCCACTCCGGCCTGCAGGGAGTTGGCATCAGCGGTGGAGGCCTGGTTATGGTGCCCCTCCGGGTAGCTGGGGGAGTCCTCTGCACCGACCCCATGCTCTGGTTCCGGGCAGCTGGCCATGGCATCCTCCACGTGGCTCCCTTCTTCTTGGGTGGTTTCATTTTTGTTGTCTCTGTCCGCTGACGGACTCATCCTCAAGGTACAGAGATATTTGGACTGGGCGGCTATTGTTCTTCGCGGTTCTCAGTTTGTTCACGCCCACAACTCCATGCCCTTCTTCTTCTCCTGCGCTCCTCATGGTGCGGTAATGGCGGCGGTTTTGGCGGGAATTTTGGCGGTCTTTTGCAATACACAATCTTTAAGCACAAAACAGTTCAAATACAATTCTGGCACAGTTCTTAGGCACACATGACCCGATTTTCAGGCTTAAGTAGATCCTGTTCGTGATGCCAAGAATTTGGAGCGCCCCCATGCAAGGGCAATGGGGTACTCTGCACCGGGTCCTTCAGTTCAGGAGATGTCACGGTGGCCTGACCCGGTCCATGGCCCTTTGAGGGATGTCCAATAAAGAGAAGAGATTTATGGTTTTGGGAAAGGTCTTTAAAGGGATAGTTCGTGACGCCACCTGTGGTATTCGGTCAGGGTGACCGATGCTGCTTAGGGGTCCGCTGGGGTGATGTTATGGCAGCAAGATGGTATACCTTCCCACAGGTGAAGTGTATCCCCAGGGCTTCCCAGAAGTGTAGGTGGTGATGGTAGATGATGCAAGGTGCAGAGAATAACGAGGACACAAGGTTGCAGTCTCTTTACCTTTACTGAAGGCTTCAGTGTCCACAGTCCAGAGCACCAGATCAGAGGGTCGGCTGAGTCCAGCCGGTCTGAAGGCAAATCCAGAGTCCCCTTATCCAGGTGGAATTCAGTAGCCTTCCTCTATCGCCTGTGTGTTGTAGTGCCTCCCTGCTGAGCAACTCGGTAAGGTCCTCACAACTGTTGTAGATGTTAAGTCTCTTTCTCTCTGTCCCCCAGATGGTATGGATAGGACAAACCCGTATGACTGATGGTCTGTGGCTTTTTATAGGGACCCTAGAGACGCCCCAGCCCCCACAAGTTGCCACCGTGCCTCCTGGGTATAAGGTCGGGCAGCTAACATGGAATTAACTGTCCTGCCAGTCTCTGAAGTAAAGCATAGAGATCCTTACTCCCTCGGTATTCTGGCCACCAGGATTCCTGCGCTTCAGAAGGAGGCAGCCTCTCACAGGACAGAACTCCTTCTGATTTCCTCTCCTTTTGCTATGACTTAGTTTCTCACTCACTGCAATACACTTCCTTTCAATGTCTCTTTCTTAGGATGCTGCCGCACGTGGGGCAGGCGTAGCTCCGTGGACCCTCGTCCTCCGCAGACCGAAGTCTGGATCTGGCTGGAGCTCACTCCAGCCAGCCTCTGCCAAACTCCGTCTGGTTCTGACTGACTAACTTCCTATCCAAACTGCCAGTTTTATCTAACTGTGAGGAGTGCCCTAATAGATAGAAGCTTAGCTCCCCCTGGCGGCCTGGAGTGTGAAGTGTGTTGTGTGTGGTTGTGATACCTGGACAGAGGATCTCCTTTATTGCCTCCAGATGTAACATCATTCCCCCTGGTGGAAGAATAACATTACTGCAATGACCAGGACTCTGGGGCGCTGCAGAACCACTGTGCCATGGACTGTGGAGAGCCTGGAGGGGCGTGACTAAGCAAACACCTGACTGTTCACTAGAGCCTCTGATGGTGAGGTTAGACTTGGCTCCCAATGAATGCCAGGTGCCACTCCAGGACAGACCAAAGGACGCGCAGCAGCTGGACCCAGAGGACAGACTGGAGGGAGCAGCTGGCAGAGTTTGTATTAGAATGCAGTAGACAGTTCACATCAGAGTGTGGCAGACAGAGTTCGTATCAGAGTGTAGCAGTCTGTGATTGTATCAGAGTGCAGATGACAGGATCTGTATTAGAGTGCAGCAGGCAGGGTCTGTATTAGAGTGCAGCAGGCAGGATCTGCAGTTGAGTGTGCAGCGCCCCAGAGTCCTGGTCGTTGCAGTACTGACGCTCCGCCGCTAAGGGGAGTGATGGTACGTCTGATGGCACTTAAGGAGTTCAGCTGACCAGGTATCACAGACACCAATACACTTCACAGTCTGGCCTCCAGGGGGAGCAAAGGATACTATGTATTAGGCCACTCCTCACAATCTGGTAAAACTGGGGGTTAGATAGGAAGTTAGACAGAAGCTGACTGGTTTGGAACCAGGCAACATCCTGTGGCAGGGGGTGTTGCAGGGGAAAGATTCAGGGGGTCCCTGTCAGGGGTGGGATCCTGACAGAGGCCTAGCGAACAAGACAGAGCGTTAAGGAGCCGCGCCTGCACTACATTGCGGCGGTATCTCAAGAAAGGACAAGAAGCGAGGTTTATTGTGGAGAGTGAGAAACGAGATCACAGCATAAAGGAGATAACACCAGTAGGAGTCGTGCCGTAAGATCGAGGCAGCATCCTACTGAGGCGCATAGCCGGTGGCCGGAACGCCGAGGAAGTATTGGGCTCCAAACATTACTTCAAACCAACAGCAGGACAGTTAATTATAGGTTGGCTGTCTCACCTAAATCACCTAAGCAGACATAGGGGGCAACTGTGGGAGAGGGGCGTCACTAGGGTCCCGGAAGAACTCCAGGCCTACCCGTCATACGGGTGCGTCCTAGCCATATCATCTGGGGGACGGAGAAGAACATCAGAACAGATATAAGTTGTGGGAAAGAACATCAGAAGCAGACACAACAGTTGTGAGGACTATCCCGTGGTGCTCAGCAGGGAAGTACTACAACACACATGCGCTACAAGGTAGGCACAGATTTCCACCTGCAAAGGGAACTCTGGAGGTGCCTTCGGACCGGCCGGTCTCAGCCAGCCCTGTTAACAGTACTCTGGATTGAGGATTCTGAAGCCTTCAGTAAAGAGGTAAAGAGACTGCAACCCTGTGTCCTCGTTATTCATCGCGACCTGCACCACGTACCATTATCTCATCTTTCATTGGACGCCCCTCAGCAGGGTCATGGACCGGGCCTAGCCACCGTGACAACCCCAAGACTGAGACAGAGAGGCCCGGTACCGAGTACCCCACGGCCCTGCGTCTGGGGGCGCTCCAAGTGCAGCAGGCAGGATCTTCAGTTTAGTGCAGCAGGCAGTATCTGCAGTTGAGTGCAGCAGGCAGGAACTGCATTAGAGGGCAGCAAGCAGGGTCTGCATTGGAGTGCAGTGGGGACTGGTATGCATCCTTACACAACTTAGACTGCGAAATAGGAAGGTTGCTCAGGCATCTTCCTAGTGGGGAGGAAGCAATATATACATAAGCACTGTCTGCAGCATGGGTGAGTGAATAGACATGCAAAGACCCTGGCTGTCAGAGCAGGGATCCGGCATGGTGCTAACACAGTGAAAAATCAGAAAGCCACATTTCTTCTTAAAAATCGTTAGGTCTAATATTAGGGTTCAGCCAGGAGGCCATATTTGCTAATCCAAATTGTTTGGGATAAAAGTGTGTTGCAGTGATGAATCAGAAGGCCTCACTTCCTAATCAAAATCGTTTGGGCTAATACTCAGGTGCAGGAACTGGAGGCCTCATTTCATATTCAAAATCATTTGGTATAATACTCTGGTGCAGGCACCAGACCTCATTCCATAATCAAAATTATTTGGGATAATACTCTGGTGCAGGCACCAGGCCTCATTTCATAATATAAATCCTTTGTGCTAATAATGTGTTTCAGACACCAGACTGTTGTGAATTCTGTTTTTGGCTCCCTCTGGTGGCTACTGGTGGTACTGGTTGACTTTGGTCTTGTGTTTCCAGTGCACCTGTTTTCATCAGGAAATTGGGAGTTTCCTATTTAGTCTGGCTTCTCAGTCACTCTAGTGCCGGCAATCAATGTTACCAGAGCATCTCTGTTGCTTGCTACCTGCTCCAAGTCTGCAATTCAGCTAAGTTGAAATCTTTGGCTTTTTGTGTTTGTTTTGTCCAGCATGCATTTATATTTCTCGTGCTGCTGGAAGCTCTAGTGATCTGAAATTACTACTCCGGTGTCATGAGTTGATAACGGAGTTAAGGTGGTTTCAGGATGGCTGCTTAGGGTTTTGAGGTAACCGCAAAGTTCTCTTTTGTATTTTCATCTATCTAGTCAGAGGGCCTCACTTTGCTGAATCTATATTCATACTGCGTTTGTGTTTTCCTCTTACCTAACCGTTATTACATGTGGGGGGCTACTATAACTTTTGGGGTTTCCCTGGAGGCAAGCCAGGTCTGTGTATTCCTCTTATAGGGGTAGTTAGCTCTCCGGCTGGCGCGAGGTGTCTAGGGATACAACGTAGGCACACCCCCTGGCTACTTTTATTTGCGTGTTAGGTTCAGCATCGCGGTTACCTGAGATACCATCTTCCTAGAGCTAGTCCGTTTTTGCCCATGTCCCTGCCATTGGGAATCATGACACCAGACCTCATTTCATAATCCAAATTGTTCGGCCTAATATTCAGGTACAGGCACCAGACCTCATTTCATAATTTAAATAGTTTGGGCTGATACTCTGGAGCAGACAACAGACCTCATTTCATAATCCAAATCGTTTGGGATAATACTCTTGTGCAGGCATCAGACCTCATTTCATAATCCAAATAGTTTGGGATAATAGTCTGGTGCAGGTACCAGACCTCATTTCATAATCAAAATCATTTGGGATAATGATGTGGTGCAGGCACCAGGCCTACGTTCATAATATACTCCTTTTGTGCTAATAATGTGCTGCAGGCACCAGACCTCATTTCATAATCCAAATCGTTTGGGATAATTATCTGTTGCCTGCACCAAACCTCATTTCAGAAACAAAATCGTTTGGCATAATCGTCTGGTGCCTGCATCAGACTTCATTTCAGATTCAAAATCGTTTGGGATAACACAGTGGTGCATTCACCAGGCCTCATTTCATAATCCAAATCATTTGGCCTAATACTCAGGTGTCGGCAGCAGACCTTACTTCATAATCAGAATAGTTTGGGCTAATACTCTGATGCAGGCACCAGACCTCATTTCATAATCCAATTCATTTGGGATAAAACTGTGTTGCAGTGAGTAATCAGGAGACCCCATTTGCTCTTAAAATTGTTAGGCCTAATATTGAGGTTCAGCCAGAAGGCCCTACTTGCTAATACAATTATAAAAGCCAAAATAGGAAGCCAAAGTCATAAATACAAATTTACACAAAAAACTTTATTTAATATTTTAAAAAAACACTCCTTTAAATATTTTAAAAATGGAGACAACACATGTCAGAAAAACTACACAAAGTAAGCCACGGATGACATATCACCGTTATACCATTAATTGGTCACTCCAAAGAGCTGCTGACCTCCCCTATTGCTTTAAGTATGTGGACTCTAATTTTACCCACTGACTTTAGTCCTATGGTGGACATAACACAATGTCTATGCTATATATAGGTATAAAGTGCATAGTGCTTCACTAGACATTAAGTAATAATCAGTCCACAAGTTGTTAACATGAACATAGGTCAAATCCTATGGTGAGCCAAGCTATGTCATAGTATCACAGTATACTACTGGTTTAAGTAACCAAATCCCATATTAAACAAATACATTAGAGGTTTAGATGTCATACATGACCTGCACGTGTAGTCCTGAGCCCCAACGCACGTTTCGCGTTAGCTTCGTCCGGGGGAATGTGTGCCTAGATGAAATATTTCATCTAGGCACACATTCCCCCGGACGAAGCTAACGCGAAACGTGCGTTGGGGCTCAGGACTACACGTGCAGGTCATGTATGACATCTAAACCTCTAATGTATTTGTTTAATACGGGATTTGGTTACTTAAACCAGTAGTATACTGTGATACTATGACATAGCTTAGAATACAGATGAAGAAAGGACAGCGCCACTCCAGAATGTGAAGAAAGCAGGTCTTCGGACCGAAACGTTGCCGCAGGAGGCAGATTAAAATGTAAATTGGTTTCTTCACATTCTGGAGTGGCGCTGTCCTTTCTTCATCTGTATTCTGAATTGTGGACTGGGTTGGACCCCCTGGTAAGGACGTGCGCTTCTGAGTCCTGAGAGACTATGCTATTTTAGGGTGCGGCCCTACAACTATTGAAAAATATTTACTATGACATAGCTTGGCTCACAATAGGATTTGACCTATGTTCATGTTAACAACTTGTGGACTGATTATTACTTAATGTCTAGTGAAGCACTATGCACTTTATACCTATATATAGCATAGACATTGTGTTATGTCCACCATAGGACTAAAGTCAGTGGGTAAAATTAGAGTCCACATACTTAAAGCAATAGGGGTGGTCAGCAGCTCTTTGGAGTGACCAATTAATGGTATAACGGTGATATGTAGTGTTGAGCATTCCGATACTGCAAGTATCGGGTATCGGCCGATACTTGCTGTATCGGAATTTCCGATACCGAGATCCGATACTTTTGTGGTATCGGGTATCGGGTATCGCAACAACATTAATGTAATAATGTGTAAAAAAGAGAATTAAAATAAAAAATATCGCTATACTCACCTGTCCGACGCAGCCGGGACCTCAGCGAGGGAACCGGCAGCGTTGTTTGTTTAAATTTCGCACTTTTACTTGGTTACGTGAAGTCCCGGCTTGTGATTGGTCAGGGCGGCCATGTTGCCGGGACGCGGACCAATCACAGCAAGCCGTGACGAAATTACGTCACGGCTTGCTGTGATTGGTCCGCGTCCCGGCAACATGGCCGCCATTAACCAATCACAAGCCGTGACGTCACGGGAGGCTGGACATGCGCGTATTTTGAAAAGCGCGCGTGTCCAGCCTCCAGTGACGTCCCGGCAACATGGCCGCCATTAACCAATCACAAGCCGGGACGTCACGGGAGGCTGGACATGCGCGTATTTTGAAAAGCGCGCGTGTCCAGCCTCCAGTGACGTCCCGGCAACATGGCCGCCATTAACCAATCACAAGCCGGGACGTCACGGGAGGCTGGACATGCGCGTATTTTGAAAAGCGCGCGTGTCCAGCCTCCAGTGACGTCCCGGCAACATGGCCGCTATTAACCAATCACAAGCCGGGACGTCACGGGAGGCTGGACATGCGCGTATTTTGAAAAGCGCGCGTGTCCAGCCTCCCGTGACGTCACGGCTTGTGATTGGTTAATGGCGGCCATGTTGCCGGGACGCGGACCAATCACAGCAAGCCGTGACGTAATTTCGTCACGGCTTGCTGTGATTGGTCCGCGTCCCGGCAACATGGCGCCGTGACCAATCATAAGCCGGGACGTCACTGGAGGCTGGACACGCGCGCTTTTCAAAATACGCGCATGTCCAGCCTCCCGTGACGTCACGGCTTGTGATTGGTTAATGGCGGCCATGTTGCCGGGACGCGGACCAATCACAGCAAGCCGTGACGTAATTTCGTCACGGCTTGCTGTGATTGGTCCGCGTCCCGGCAACATGGCCGCCCTGACCAATCACAAGCCGGGACCTCACGTAACCAAGTAAAAGCGCGAATTTTAAACAAACAACGCTGCCGGTTCCCTCGCTGAGGTCCCGGCTGCGTCGGACAGGTGAGTATAGCGATATTTTTTATTTTAATTCTTTCTTTTACACATTAATATGGTTCCCAGGGCCTGAAGGAGAGTTTCCTCTCCTTCAGACCCTGGGAACCATCAGGAATACCGTCCGATACCTGAGTCCCATTGACTTGTATTGGTATCGGGTATCGGTATCGGATTGGATCCGATACTTTGCCGGTATCGGCCGATACTTTCCGATACCGATACTTTCAAGTATCGGACGGTATCGCTCAACACTAGTGATATGTCATCCGTGGCTTACTTTGTGTAGTTTTTCTGACATGTGTTGTCTCCATTTTTAAAATATTTAAAGGAGTGTTTTTTTAAAATATTAAATAAAGTTTTTTGTGTAAATTTGTATTTATGACTTTGGCTTCCTATTTTGGCTTTTTTGGTTTATTCTGTAGTTATGGAAGTGTCATATACATAGGCCGGTTCTTTTCTTATATGAAAATTTGCTAATACAATTAGTTTGGGATGAAACTGTGTTGCTCAGGCACATTATCTAAGAAAATAAATAGTGATTGCTCATTTAGTGACAGGAGACTGACAGGTGTGGGCATAAGGCTGTGAAACAGCAGGTTAAAAAAGGGGAAGAGTACATATAACATGAGTGGGAAAAAGCCAGGTCATTGTGGAGGGGGGAATAGGCTTGGTATTTGATGTCTTCGTGGGTTAGGTGTTAATGTTAATGAAAGTTCAACTGAACAAACACCATCTCGTCCTATCCAAAGATCACTGACATCTGTTACTGGCTGGCCTACTCAACTCCCTTTCATTGGCAGCCGAACAGCGATACACCTTGTAGATAAGGCTCATGTGCTCTAGTGGATGGCAAACTCTGCATTAACTGGCATCTCCTCCTCTTCTTTTACCTTAACATCACAAACAGTACAATCTTCAAAGGTGTTTTACCACGTCACAAATTTTAAAATGCCCAACTAATTGTGGGGAATCACAGGCCATTCTACAGAGCTGTTCACGCATTCTATTCCATGGGCAGCAGAGGTCTGCTCCAAAGAATCACAGAATCCTGAGGAGGAAAGCATCTGCACCAATGCCCAAAATATTTTTCATGTTGGATCTGGGGTCGGATGAAGTAAAGGCCCCGTCTCACATAGCGAGATCGCTAGCGAGATCGCTGCTGAGTCACAAGTTTTGTGACGCAACAGCGACCTCCATAGCGATCTCGCTATGTGTGACACGTACCAGCGATCAGGCCCCTGCTGCGAGATCGCTGGTCGTGTCGGAATGGCCTGGACCTTTTTTTGGTTGTTGAGGCCCCGCTGACATCGCTGAATCGGTGTGTGTGACACCGATCCAGCGATGTCTTCACTGGTAACCAGGGTAAATATCGGGTTACTAAGCGCAGGGCCGCGCTTAGTAACCCGATGTTTACCCTGGTTACCAGCGTAAATGTAAAAAAAAACAAACAGTACATACTCGCCTTCTGATGTCCGTCAGGTCCCTTGCCGTCTGCTTCCTGCTCACACTGACTGCCGGCCGTACAGTGAGAAGTGAGAGCACAGCAGTGACGTCACTGCTGCGCTCTGCTCTCACTGTACGGCGGCTCAGTCAGAGCAGGAAGCAGACGGCAAGGGACACCGAAAGGCGAGTATGTACTGTTTGTTTTTTTTGGTAACCAGGGTAAACATCGGGTTACTAAGCGCGGCCCTGCGCTTAGTAACCCGATGTTTACCCTGGTTACCCGGGTGCTGCAGGGGGACTTCGGCATCGTTGAAGACAGTTTCAACGATGCCGAAGTCGTTCCCCTGATCGTTGGTCGCTGGAGAGCTGTCTGTGTGACAGCTCCCCAGCGACCACACAGCGACTTACCAACGATCACGGCCAGGTCATATCGCTGGTCGTGATCGTTGGTAAATCGCTTAGTGAGACGGGGCCTTAAGTCTGAGCAGAATCCAGACCCTCGTCACCAGACATTAGTCCCCAGGGGTGGAGGTGATCCTGATGAGAATAAGATACCAGAGGCGCAAGCAGACTGTAGTGTGTAGGAAAAGGAGGAGGGTGACTCTCAGGGTGAGGAGTGGGAGAACAGAATGGATGAAGATGAGGTTGTAGATCCCACTTGGTGTGAACCCAGAGGCTCGCAGTTGAGTAGCTCAGTGGTGGAGGTGGAGGAGTAAGACGAGGAGGTTATGTTGAGGCTTCCCGCACATACACGGAGTGATGTAGCCACAGCAAGAACTGCATCCTCATCCACAACTATGGCTTTGGCCTGCATCGGTCAGTAGTCTACAGTTTGCAGGGGCTGCAAAGGTTGCATACCTGGGCCTTTTTTGACACTGCAAAGGATGACCCAACTCACATTATCTGCCAGATTTGCAAGAAAAGACTCGGTAGAGGCTTAAAATTGCAAGAATTTGACTACTGGATGCATGAACCAGCACATGCGTGATCAACATGCCTTAGTCTGGGAATCTCACTGCATTAAAATGCGGACTAGTGGGCTTCACCAATCACCAGCCATCCTATCAACCACATCTACTGCTTCTTCCTCCTCTGTTGCCATGCCAAGTGTTATCACACAGGCCTTCGGCTGCAGAAACTCAAGTTGTTTCCCTCCTGTAGTCGGGGTGAGTGTGAGCCCGCCAGCTGTTAAGGAAGTGGAGATGGCTGCTGTTTTTGTTTCACCGAGCTCAACACATCTTTCTCAATCCACCATAACATCTCCGCCTGCACCTTACTCACAGTCCCCTATTCCACAGTTCAATCTACTCTACCCTCTCTTAGCACAGCAGCTAGCCCTTGGTCCAAAGTTATGGTCACATAAAAGAATGTTCCCTCCAACAAATGCCAAATCTAAGAGCTTGAACTACACTATCTCCAGTCTGTTGGCCACGGAAATGCTGCCTTTCCAACTGGTGGATACAGTTTCTGAAAGTTCATGGCTGTCACAATCCCCCAGTACCAGTTGCTCAGTCGCCATTACTTCTCTAAGAAAGCTGTACCTGCGCTACACCAGCAGGTCACAGACAGCATCACCCATTGTAAAAATATATGCCTGCCAGCGTGCATTTCACCACTGGCACCTGGATGAGCAAACATGGGCAGGGGCATTACAGATTGCTAACTGGGCACTTGGTGTCTCTGGTGGCTGTGGGAGCAGGCGGTCAAGGGGTGCTCCACACGTCTTGGAATTTAGAAGGATTGCAGGACAAACCTCTGTATCTAACACTTCCTTCACTGCTACTGGCTACTCCACCCCCTCTTGGGACTCCAACTGTGCCCTCAACCTCTCCCTTAATGAGACACTCCTTCTAACAGTGCAGAGAGAATCCCCCCACCTCTGTACTGCACACCCAGGGATCACCGCAATCAGGCAGTGTTAAAATGAATATGCCTTAGAGATAACAGTCATGGAGCTAAAGAGTAATGGACAGATAACCAGGCTGAGTTAAAGTACCATCTCACAAAACGATTTACCAACGATCACAACCAGCGATATGACCTGGCCGTGATCGTTGGTAAGTCGTTGTGTGGTCGCTGGGGAGCTGTCACACAGACAGCTCTCTCCAGCGACCAACGATCAGGGGAACGACTTCGGCATCGTTGAAACTGTCTTCAACGATGCCGAAGTCCCCCTGCAGCACCCGGGTAACCAGGGTAAACATCGGGTTACTAAGTGCAGGGCCGCGCTTAGTAACCCGATATTTACCCTGGTTACCAAAAAAAACAAACAGTACATACTCACCATCTGATGTCCGTCAGGTCCCTCGCCGTCTGCTTCCCGCTCTGACTGAGTGCCGCCGTACAGTGAGAGCAGATCACAGCAGTGACGTCACCGTTGCGCTCTGCTCTCACTTTACGGCCGGCAGTCAGTCAGAGCAGGAAGCAGACGGCGAGGGACCTGACGGACATCAGATGGTGAGTATGTATTGTTTATTATTTTTTACATTTACGATGGTAACCAGGGTAAACATCGGGTTACTAAGCGCGGCCCTGCGCTTAGTAACCCGATGTTTACCCTGGTTACCAGCGAAGACATCGCTGAATCCGTGTCACACACACCGATTCAGCGATGTCAGCGGGACCTCAACGACCAAAAAAAGGTCCAGGCCATTCCGACACGACCAGCGATCTCACAGCAGGGGCCTGGTCGCTGGTACGTGTCAAACATAGCGAGATCGCTACTGAGGTCGCTGTTGCATCACAAAACTTGTGACTCAGCAGCGATCTCGCTAGCGACCTCGCTATGTGAGACGGGGGCTTTAGAGCAATGGCTGTATCCGCTGAATCTGTAGCCAGGGAAGGTCGTGTGCATTAATGGTGCAAACCTGGTGGTGGCCCTATGCCAAGGCAACCTCACACATGTGCCTTGCATGGCTCATATCCTCAACTTGGTGGTACAGCAAACTCTGACATTATCCCAGCCAGGACACCCTGCTCCAGAAAGCAAGGTCACTGTGTGCTCACTTCCGCCGATTGCACCCCACATGCCATCAACTTGCATTGCTACAGAGGCCTATGATTTGCAGTGTTCTGACACATGGGAATTCCCCTCTGCACATGTTGCAGCGAGTGTGGCAGCAGCGATGAGCACCGGATAAGGATCCCCTTTCTGTTGTCCGTGGTTAGCGGGAGGGATCAGAGGAAGCAACCTTGAGTGTTACCCCGCCACCAACACACCATGGATTTGGACCTCAAGGAAGCGCCCGACACGAGTGCCCTCTTGCTGCACTATCTTCAACATGATGCCTTTGTTCTTAGGGTTAAAAATAGTGCTGACTACTGAGTTTCCTCTCGGTTAGATCCACGTTACAAGAGTAAATTTTGGCAGATGCTTTTCCCCCTGGAAAGGGATGCGCTCATGCTGGAGTATCAAAACACACTTGTAGTTAATCCTAGGAGTGTTTTTGCCCAAGTCAGCAGTGAGGCACACAATGTGCATCACAGTTCTAGACTTCCAAACCCAGGAACGTCAAGGCGTCATTGCAAAAACATTGGCAGCAGCAGTGTAAGTGGCATAAGCAATTTCTGTGAGGTATTGCACACGTTTTTTAGACCAGCCAGTAGATCAGCAGAACAGAGTACAAATATGATGCGTTGTGAGTGCCTGGAGAGGATGGTGCAGGGATATCTTGAGCTCAATAATATATGTCATCAGGGGGAATTTGGACCCTTTTGCATTAAGGTCTTCAAAAAAATATAAGGGTATGTTTCCACGTTCAGGAAACGCTGCGTGTTTGACGCTGCGTTGAGCTGCAGCGTCAAACACGCAGCGTCCAGATGTTACAGCATAGTGGAGGGGATTTCATGAAATCCCGTCTCCACTATGCATTAAAAGACGCATGCGGCACACCCGCGAAAACGGACATGCGGCGCATCTTTTAAGAATGCAGCATGTCCTTACAATGAGCAAAACACACAAGAACACCACAGGTGACCTGCCAGTGACCTCAGGTGCAGATTTGGTCAGGATTTTACCTGCATAAAATCCTGACCAAATCCTGATGCAATCCTGAATGTGGGCACATACCCTGAGGGTATGTGTCCACTTTCAGGATGGCCGGCAGTTTGGACGGAGCGGTAAACTCGCTCCGCCCCCTTCTGGAGACGCGATGATGCCGGATGTGTTCATTGCACACATCCGGAATCATCGCACCCCACACATAGGGCCCTGTGTTTTACCTTGCGGCGGCACAGCATCGCCGCAAGGTAAACGGAAATGCTGCGATCTAAAAAGACGCGCCGCATGTCCGGAATCGCAGTGCCGCCGGGTGCATGTTACCACGCATAGTGGAGATGGGATTTCATAAAATCCCCTCCACTATGCTGTAACATCTGGACGCTGCGGATTGAACGCTGCGGCTCCACACAGCGTTCAATCCGCTGCTATTCCGGATGTAAAATGGCACGTGGACACATACCCTAAGAGTGGCCTGATCTCGCCTGTCATGCCTTGGAGGTTTTGTCAAGCCCAGCAGCCAGCATTCTCTCAGAACTTGTTTTCAGCACTGCTGGTGGTATCCTGACAGATAAGCGCATCCGGCTGTCCCCTGAAAGTGTAGTCCACCTAACTTTCATCAAAATGAACAAGTCATAGATCTCCAATGACTTTTGCACCCCAACTGCAAACTGGGTGGACTAGGCGATGGTGTAGTTTTTAGTGTTATGCATTGATCTCGCGTTATTGCAGTCTGTACCACCTTTGTCATGGCTTCTGTGTCTGCTGTTGTTAATGCTGCTGATATTACAAATATTTTTTTTAAATGTGGAGACTCGAAGTTGGGTCTTCATCTGGTGGGTTGCCAGTAGTGAAAGGTGTGTCAGAGGTTTATTAGACTGTTTCCTCTCTGTGCAAATTGATGCCACTTTAGTGGTGTGTGACAATAGTTTTTTTTAAATGTGAAGACTCAAAGTTGGGTCTCCATCTGGTGGGTCGCCTTTAGAGGAAGGTGTGTCAGAAGGGTATTATACTTTTTCTACTCTGTGGAAATTGGTGCCAGTTTAGTGGCGTGTGACAATTTTTTGAAATATGAAGAATCGAATTTGGATCTCCTTCATGTGTGTTGCCTGTAGAAGTAGGGCTCCCAGACAGGCAAGTGTGCACTTACTTTCACTTAACTACCTGTGTTACTATCCTAGTATTTCTCTTCCAATAGTACTCTATGAAACTTATGTTTGTGCCATCTGATTGTGGCTGGGAAAAAAAATGAAGCTGTTGCATGAGGTATGAGGGCTCCCAGCAAAGAAGGCTTACACCGCTTCCTTTGCCACCCGGTCTTCATTGAAACTTCAAGTCAAAACTGTAAATGCTGGCCCAGACCCTGTTACCTCATGCATGGCCCATGGTTGACTACTTCTGTGCCATTACAAAATATTCTACTGTGGGTCAGTTGATCAGTCAACAACCTGTGTTAATTTCCTTGCATTTTTCTACCAATAGTACTGTATGAAACTGATGTTTGTGCCATCTGAGTTTGGCTGTGAAAAAAATAAATAAAAGAAGCTGTTGCATGACATATCAGGTCTGCCAGCTAAGAAGGCTTACACCGCTCCCTTAACCACCAGGTCGTCATTCAAATTTCAATTCAAAGCTATAAATGCTGATACCTCATGCATGGCCCATGGCTGACTGCTGCTGTGCCATTAGCAAATTTCTACTCAATTTATACCATTTTTGATGGTGCCTGCCCCTAATGTTAGCTGTTTGGGAAGCTTTTCATCACCACTTAAGGTGCTGTGTATACGTTTGGGTTGGCCTCTCATTGTATTTAATGGGGTTTGGGTACGTTCGTCGAACATGTTCGGCAAACGTCGGGAAGTTCAGTGAACCGATCTGATGCTAACCTTGAAAGCTTCCCTCACCTCTAATATTAGGCCCACGTGATGTCGTGACGTTGTGGCATGACGCAAATCATAATGTTACAGGAGGTTTAGTGACTAGGTCTCACGTGACGTCACGATGTCTTGGGGGCCTAGTAATCACAAGAGGTGGACAGGATGTCTCCCTTTGAGTGCGGGCTGAGCAAGCTGGCAGTGCTCTGGTCAAGCAGCCACAGGACACTGATGTGGATGCCGGACCCGAATCTTTTTGCTCAACTATGTGTTTATCTGGGGAGCAGCTATACAATTATAACACCTCTGTCATCTTTATCTCGGCCCTGAACACATCTCTCTGTCTTTTGGACCGGAGATACGGAACCATTTTAAAAACTGATGGAAGTATGGATTATGAAGCTTTGTGGGTCTGAGAAAAAGTTTACAGCACTAGGATATGTCACATGGATGGATGTGTTAATGCAGCCTCAGGCTAGGTGCAAATGAATACCACGTTTTTAAGAACGCGCACTAAGTTTAAAACTGTATTCTGATGGGAATTGCAATAGAGCCATCCAGTTGAATGAAACCAAAGTAGTCATTATGAACACTTTCTGGCCTCCATATTTGCAGTATCTATCTTTTTCAGACATACACAAAAATTTGGTTTGCTGTTTTTTTTGTGCATGTTTGAAAAAGACAAATTTGTCAGGATAAAGTCTAGTGTCCACAGTAAAGGTGTTGGCTTCATTCAACTGAATGGCTACGTCTGGTCTTTGTTGGAGTTCCTGTTGGAATACAGATTTTTGGGGATTCCAGCAGAATCCCTGAAGTAGAGCTTGGTAAGAGCCTTACATTAATGTGAACCTACAAAACCTAAGACAGAAACAAAATGATGATATTCCCTGCTGTGAGTAAATAAGTGAAAGCAATAGTGCATATACAGTAAATAACATAGTAAACACAATTTTTGATGAAAAAAAGCATAAATGCCATCCCATCAGAGTCAAGATGTACCCAAATTGGGATGATCCTAACCTCTACTATTAAAACATCATGTAACGCTATTTGCCGACAGCCCTGCATGGTTCCCCTTCCCCCTTCATGTAAGAATGCCGGCATACTCACTGCCCCTGTCGCGAAGCATGGTCCCTGCCTCCTGGTGTTATATGCGTTAGGGTTTCCAGGTGTATGCCTAGTGCATGTACACGCTCCCTTGCTCCTAAAGGGGCAGGGCAAACACATAGTGAAATGCCCCAGCCAATGGCTGGGAGGCATTTAGTATATGAGTACACCTGCAAGATGCCTCCCAGACAATAGCTGGGAGGATCTTAAAAAAGCACCCTACCCAATTGGGACTTGTCAAGCAAAACAATAAATCATTAGGTAGTGTGGTAGTCTACTAATGAGTTGTGAGGTCCCCTGGTCCTGATATAACCAGTGTTCTGAACCTGTAGTCCCTGGTCCTTGAGCGACCAGTCCTGAACCCGAAGTTCCTGGTTCTTGTGAGGCCTGTCCTGAACCCAAAGTTGCTGGTCCTTGTGCGGCCAGTCCTGAACCCAAACTCCTTGTACTTGTGCGGCCAGTGCCTGAATCTTGTACTATGGTCTTTGTGTGGCCAGTCCCTGAATCAGAATCCAAGACATGTGCTTCTCTGATTTTTCCATGTATCTGGACTGTCTACATAAAGACACTGTCCATCAATCAGCATACCTGTGTCCCCGGGTCCAGCTCCTTCTTGTGCTTCTCTCAGTTGGGGGGTGTTTGTTCCATGTACATTAAGAGAAAGTGTGACACAGTCTGATTCAACTTCAACAATACCTCTTTTTACTTGTTCCATTATGCAGCATATCCACAGATTTCACATTCTTTACAACAGACCTTGCAAGGCAATATTCCATTTCTTTCCCTGTGTTACGCTCGTGCTTACTAGGTGCGGGCCCTGGTCGGACCATCTCTGGCAGGTTCTCTGCACTCCCCATACACAACTCCACTATGGATTCATATCTCTCTGCCTGTTTCGCCCCTGACGCAAAGTCATTAGTTACCGAAGGGAAAAGTCGCTGTAATAGGGTGCTATCCTTCTGTACTGTCTTCTGCGCCCACTCTGCACTCTTACTGTTCATACTCACTGCTGCTAGAGGGCCCATGGACCGCTTTGCCATGGTTCCAATGATCTCTGTGCAAACAATGAGCTGCCACATAATGACACTTCAGGTTGCACTGTATTGTTACTGTAGTCTCTCTGCTGCTTTTGGATGGCTATGGTTTCCTTCACTAGCTGGATGAAGGGGGTTACTGTAACTTCCTGGGCCTAGAGCCATGTGGACGGTTCGGGCACTCTGGCCCCTTCTGACTAAAACAGGAAGTTCACCTAGACCTCTCACACAGCAGCCCCCTCTTACAAATTAACCGTTCACTAACACTACACACTAGCTGGAGGACCTAAACACTACTGTGCCCCCATCTAGTGGCCAAACGTGAACATTACACAATATTATGCATGCATGGTGTAGCAATACCACTGATTATAGGTGGTAATACATGTTTCATGTAGCAGTACCGCAACATATCAGTAAATACATAACATCTAACATTATATTATTAACAGACGGTACCGCGACTAATGAGGGAAGAAGGGTGAAAGAGTAATAATATTCCATCCCCTTACATAGCTACACCCCTCCTAGGTAAGCCTAACCCTGTAACACAGTGGCACCACGTGAGTGCGGAACAGTTTGCTTGGCCCTTGGCCCCACTGATCCCAAGTCCTCCTTGTGTTCGGAGCTGTGTCAGCAGCTGAGCTACCAATGAGAAAGCCAGGAAAAAATGTTGCTCTATCTGCAGACATTAGAAGCCTGATTGGAAGCCCTGACTTCAGTTGCACCAGCCCAAGTTGCAGTACCTACGGCTGTGCCTATTCATCGTGAAACTTATGCCTCTGGAGTGGAACCTGTCCTGTCTGATCCACTATGGTACTATGGGGATCCGAAGCAGTGCAGGGGATCCCTAGAGCAGTGCATGTGGTAGTATGAAGTTTTAGGCCATCAGTTTTCTTCTGACCGGGTCAAGGTAAGATTCCTAATGTCCTATCTAGCAGGAGATGCCCAAGCACGGCTCAAGTCTCTATGGGGAAAAACGTCTCCTATCACTTTGGACCTGCAGGCCTTCCTTTTGGCCAACAGAAAGGTCTTCGATTGGCCGAATCCGGAATCCCCCTCAACAACTTCCCTTCCAAGCTTCCAAGGGCAGACCAGACAGATGACGCATGTGAAGAAACCATCACATCTGGCCCTGTCCTTCCAAAGACCAACCATTCCCAAGAGTGTTGAGGCAGCTATCCATGCAGAATGCATGAAGATCGACTATGTTTAGCTGGCTGAGCCGAAACCGGAACTCAGTCGTGAGAAGGGACTTGCGGTATCGCTGCAGTTGTGTGGAACATCCTGATGGTCATTGTCCTGAGAAGTCAAAAACACTCCAAAGCCTTGGGTCAGTAGGAGAGGCTGTCCTTGGCAGAAATATTCCCTCTCCACTGATGACTAGGACTGTATCCGTGGTAAGTGGAGGCTTTGGTTTGCGGGAAAGTTTGTGCTGCAAGCTGTGTTGAGTCGGTGTCAGATTTCCGTCCTATAGCTCCAGAATTCGATGAGGGTGCTGTAAGGTAAAGGATGAGCCCTAGCAAAATACAGTCAAGTCAATTCCAAGCAACTAGAGCTCCAGATTGGAGCACTGTATATGGAGAACACCGCCTTCCATTTGCGATTGTTCCAATGATCTGCCACCAGGAAACTCCCCACATCAAGGATGTATTGTCTTGGAGACCAGGCTAAAGATGGACCCAGAGGAGGTACACTACCGTTGAAAAGTTTAGGGTCACTGTTGTGAAATTGGATTTTGGGCTCCCCCGGTGGCCACTGGTGGAATTGAACTGGTGTGCATCATCCTCTCTGTTCACCTGTTTCCATCAGGATGTGGGAGTCGCTATTTAGCCTTGCTCCTCTGTCACTTCCATGCCGGTCAACATTGTAATCAGAAGCCTTTCTGTGCATGTTCCTGCTGCTAGACAACTCCCAGCTAAGTTGGACTTAGTCCTTGTTTGTTTTTGCATTTTGTTCCAGTTCACAGCTGTAGTTTCGTTTCTGTGTCTGGAAAGCTCTTGTGATCTGAAATTGCCACTCTGATGTTATGAGTTAATACTAGAGTCTTAAAGTAATTTCAGGATGGTATTTTGATAGGGTTTTCAGCTGACCATGAAAGTGCCCTTTCTGTCTTCCTGCTATCTAGTAAGCGGACCTCAATTTTGCTAAACCTATTTTCATACTACGTTTGTCATTTCATCTAAAATCACCGCCAATATTTGTGGGGGCCTCTGTCTGCCTTTCGGGGAAATTTCTCTAGAGGTGAGCCAGGACTATATTTTCCTCTGCCAGGATTAGTTAGTCCTCCGGCCGGCGCTGGGCGTCTAGGGATAAAACGCAGGCTACGCTACCCGGCTACTGTTAGTTGTGCGGCAGGTTTAGTTCATGGTCAGTTTAGTTTCCATCCTTCCAAGAGCTAGTTCTTATGTTTGCTGGGCTATGTTCTCTTGCCATTGAGAACCATAACAGTTTGACCGGCCAGAAAAGGGTTAAATTAATTGACAGAGGAAGGAGAGAAGTCTGCTGAAGATTTTTTTTTTTTTTTTTCTCAGTTCTGAGTGTGCTTGTAATTGAATCTCTTGCAAGTCTGCCTATATTGCAGCCTTTCTCTCTCTCTCTCCTTCTAATCCTGGAATGGCTCTGTGTTCACCTGTTTAAAATGGATATTCAGAGTTTAGCTGCAGGTTTGAATAATCTCACCACGAAAGTTCAAAACTTACAAGATTTTGTTGTTCATGTTCCTATATCTGAACCTAGAATTCCTTTGCCTGAATTTTTCTCGGGGAATAGATCTTGCTTTCAAAATTTCAAAAATAATTGCAAGTTGTTTTTGTCCCTGAAATCTCGCTCTGCTGGAGATCCTGCTCAGCAGGTCAGGATTGTGATTTCTTTGCTCCGGGGCGACCCTCAGGATTGGGCTTTTGCATTGGCTCCAGGGGATCCTGCGTTGCTCAATGTGGATGCGTTTTTTCTGGCCTTGGGGTTGCTTTATGAGGAACCTCAGTTAGAACTTCAGGCGGAAAAGGCCTTGATGTCCCTATCTCAGGGGCAAGACGAAGCTGAAATATACTGCCAGAAATTCCGTAAATGGGCTGTGCTTACTCAGTGGAATGAGTGCGCCCTGGCGGCGAATTTCAGAGAGGGTCTCTCTGATGCCATTAAGGATGTTATGGTGGGGTTCCCTGTGCCTGCGGGTCTGAATGAGTCCATGACAATGGCTATCCAGATCGATAGGCGTCTGCGGGAGCGCAAACCTGTGCACCATTTGGCGGTGTCTACTGAGAAGACGCCAGAGAATATGCAATGTGATAGAATTCTGTCCAGAAGTGAACGGCAGAATTTTAGACGAAAAAATGGGTTGTGCTTCTATTGCGGTGATTCAACTCATGTTATATCAGCATGCTCTAAGCGTACTAAGAAGCTTGATAAGTCTGTTTCAATTGGCACTTTACAGTCTAAGTTTATTCTATCTGTGACCCTGATTTGTTCTTTATCATCTATTACCGCGGATGCCTATGTCGACTCTGGCGCCGCTTTGAGTCTTATGGATTGGTCATTTGCCAAACGCTGTGGGTATGATTTGGAGCCTCTTGAAACTCCTATACCCCTGAAGGGGATTGACTCCACCCCATTGGCTAGCAATAAACCACAATACTGGACACAAGTAACTATGCGGATTAATCCGGATCACCAGGAGATTATTCGCTTTCTTGTGCTGTATAACCTACATGATGTGTTGGTGCTTGGATTGCCATGGCTGCAATCTCATAACCCAGTCCTTGACTGGAAAGCTATGTCTGTGTTAAGCTGGGGATGTAAGGGGACGCATGGGGATGTACCTGTGGTTTCCATTTCATCATCTATTCCCTCTGAGATTCCTGAATTCTTGACTGAATATCGTGACGTTTTTGAAGAACCTAAGCTTGGTTCATTACCTCCGCAGCGGGAGTGCGATTGTGCCATAGATTTGATTCCGGGTAGTAAATACCCTAAGGGTCGTTTATTTAATCTGTCTGTGCCTGAACATGCTGCTATGCGAGAATATATAAAGGAGTCCTTGGAAAAGGGACATATTCGTCCTTCGTCATCTCCCTTAGGAGCCGGTTTTTTCTTTGTGGCTAAGAAAGATGGCTCTTTGAGGCCGTGCATTGATTATCGGCTTTTGAATAAAATCACGGTTAAATATCAATATCCGTTGCCACTGCTGACTGATTTGTTTGCTCGCATAAAGGGGGCCAAGTGGTTCTCTAAGATAGATCTTCGCGGGGCGTATAATTTGGTGCGAATTAAGCAGGGGGATGAGTGGAAAACCGCATTTAATACGCCCGAGGGCCACTTTGAGTATTTGGTGATGCCTTTTGGTCTTTCAAATGCCCCTTCAGTCTTTCAGTCCTTTATGCATGACATTTTCCGTGATTATTTGGATAAATTTATGATTGTGTATCTGGATGATATTTAGATTTTTTCGGATGACTGGGACTCTCATGTCCAGCAGGTCAGGAGGGTTTTTCAGGTTTTGCGGTCTAATTCCTTGTGTGTGAAGGGTTCTAAGTGCGTTTTTGGGGTTCAAAGGATTTCCTTTTTGGGATATATTTTTTCCCCCTCTTCCATCGAGATGGATCCTGTCAAGGTTCAGGCTATTTGTGATTGGACGCAACCCTCTTCTCTTAAGAGTCTTCAGAAATTTTTGGGCTTTGCTAACTTTTATCGTCGATTTATTGCTGGTTTTTCTGATGTTGTTAAACCATTGACTGATTTGACTAAGAAGGGTGCTGATGTTGCTGATTGGTCCCCTGCTGCTGTGGAGGCCTTTCGGGAGCTTAAGCGCCGCTTTTCTTCCGCCCCTGTGTTGCGTCAGCCTGATGTTGCTCTTCCTTTTCAGGTTGAGGTCGACGCTTCTGAAATCGGAGCTGGGGCGGTTTTGTCGCAGAGAAGTTCCGATTGCTCCGTGATGAGACCTTGTGCTTTTTTCTCGCGTAAATTTTCGCCCGCCGAGCGGAATTATGATGTTGGAAATCGGGAGCTTTTGGCCATGAAGTGGGCTTTTGAGGAGTGGCGTCATTGGCTTGAGGGGGCTAGACATCAGGTGGTGGTATTGACGGACCACAAAAATCTAATTTATCTTGAGTCCGCCAGACGCCTGAATCCTAGACAGGCGCGCTGGTCGTTGTTTTTCTCTCGGTTTAATTTTGTGGTGTCCTACCTGCCGGGTTCTAAGAATGTTAAGGCGGATGCCCTTTCTAGGAGTTTTGAGCCTGACTCCCCTGGTAATTCTGAACCTACAGGTATCCTTAAGGATGGAGTGATATTGTCTGCCGTTTCTCCAGACCTGCGGCGGGCCTTGCAGGAGTTTCAGGCGGATAGACCTGATCGTTGCCCACCTGGTAGACTGTTTGTTCCTGATGATTGGACCAGTAAAGTCATTTCTGAGGTTCATTCTTCTGCGTTGGCAGATCATCCTGGAATCTTTGGTACCAGGGATTTGGTGGCAAGGTCCTTCTGGTGGCCTTCCCTGTCTCGAGATGTGCGAGGCTTCGTGCAGTCTTGTGACGTTTGTGCTCGGGCCAAGCCTTGTTGTTCTCGGGCTAGTGGATTGTTGTTGCCCTTGCCTATCCCGAAGAGGCCCTGGACGCACATCTCGATGGATTTTATTTCGGATCTTCCTGTTTCTCAGAAGATGTCTGTCATCTGGGTGGTGTGTGATCGTTTCTCTAAGATGGTCCATTTGGTTCCCCTGCCTAAGTTGCCTTCTTCTTCCGAGTTGGTTCCTCTGTTTTTTCAAAATGTGGTCCGTTTGCATGGTATTCCGGAGAATATCGTTTCTGACAGAGGTACCCAATTCGTGTCTAGATTTTGGCGAGCATTCTGTGCTAGGATGGGCATAGATTTGTCTTTCTCGTCTGCTTTCCATCCTCAGACTAATGGCCAGACCGAGCGGACGAATCAGACCTTGGAGACATATTTGAGGTGTTTTGTGTCTGCAGATCAGGATGATTGGGTTGCTTTTTTGCCTTTAGCGGAGTTTGCCCTCAATAATCGGGCCAGTTCTGCCACCTTGGTGTCTCCCTTTTTCTGTAATTCGGGGTTTCATCCTCGATTTTCTTCTGGTCAGGTGGAATCTTCGGATTGTCCTGGAGTGGATGCTGTGGTGGAGAGGTTGCATCAGATTTGGGGGCAGGTAGTGGACAATTTGAAGTTGTCCCAGGAGAAGACTCAGCTTTTTGCCAACCGCCGGCGTCGGGTTGGTCCTCGGCTTTGTGTTGGGGACTTGGTGTGGTTGTCTTCTCGTTTTGTCCCTATGAGGGTTTCTTCTCCCAAGTTTAAGCCTCGGTTCATCGGCCCGTACAAGATATTGGAGATTCTTAACCCTGTGTCCTTCCGTTTGGACCTCCCTGCATCTTTTTCTATTCATAATGTTTTTCATCGGTCATTATTGCGCAGGTATGAGGTACCGGTTGTGCCTTCCGTTGAGCCTCCTGCTCCGGTGTTGGTTGAGGGCGAGTTGGAGTACGTTGTGGAAAAAATCTTGGACTCCCGTGTTTCCAGACGGAAACTCCAGTATCTGGTCAAATGGAAGGGATACGGTCAGGAGGATAATTCTTGGGTGACTGCCTCTGATGTTCATGCCTCCGATTTGGTCCGTGCCTTTCATAGGGCTCATCCTGATCGCCCTGGTGGTTCTGGTGAGGGTTCGGTGCCCCCTCCTTGAGGGGGGGTACTGTTGTGAAATTGGATTTTGGGCTCCCCCGGTGGCCACTGGTGGAATTGAACTGGTGTGCATCATCCTCTCTGTTCACCTGTTTCCATCAGGATGTGGGAGTCGCTATTTAGCCTTGCTCCTCTGTCACTTCCATGCCGGTCAACATTGTAATCAGAAGCCTTTCTGTGCATGTTCCTGCTGCTAGACAACTCCCAGCTAAGTTGGACTTAGTCCTTGTTTGTTTTTGCATTTTGTTCCAGTTCACAGCTGTAGTTTCGTTTCTGTGTCTGGAAAGCTCTTGTGATCTGAAATTGCCACTCTGATGTTATGAGTTAATACTAGAGTCTTAAAGTAATTTCAGGATGGTATTTTGATAGGGTTTTCAGCTGACCATGAAAGTGCCCTTTCTGTCTTCCTGCTATCTAGTAAGCGGACCTCAATTTTGCTAAACCTATTTTCATACTACGTTTGTCATTTCATCTAAAATCACCGCCAATATTTGTGGGGGCCTCTGTCTGCCTTTCGGGGAAATTTCTCTAGAGGTGAGCCAGGACTATATTTTCCTCTGCCAGGATTAGTTAGTCCTCCGGCCGGCGCTGGGCGTCTAGGGATAAAACGCAGGCTACGCTACCCGGCTACTGTTAGTTGTGCGGCAGGTTTAGTTCATGGTCAGTTTAGTTTCCATCCTTCCAAGAGCTAGTTCTTATGTTTGCTGGGCTATGTTCTCTTGCCATTGAGAACCATAACAGGTCACCCAGACAATTTTGTGTTTTCCATACTCATTCTTTTATTAATCAAATGAGTTGCCAAATAAATTGCAAATCTAGTCCAAACAATGACAAGTTTTGAAAAAAAGATTTTTATTTGAATTAATAATTTTCTCCTTCAAACTTCGCTTTTGTCAAAGAATGCTCCCTTTGCAGCAATTACAGCATTGCCGACCTTTGGCATTCTAGCAATTAATTTGCTGAGGCAATCTGGAGAAATTTCACCCCATGCTTCCAGAAGCCCCTCCCACAAGTTGGTTTGGCTTGATGGGCACTTTTTGCATACCATAAGGTCAAGCTGCTCCCACAGCAGCTCAATGGGGTTGAGATCTGGTGACTGCGGCGGCCACTCCATTACAGATAGAATACCAGTGGCCTGCTTCTTCCCTAAATAGTTCTTGCATAATTTGGAGGTGTGCTTTGGATCATTGTCCTGTTGTAGGATGAAATTGGCTCCAATCAAGCGCTGTCCACAGGGTATGACTTGGCTTTGCAAAATGGAGTGATAGCCTTCCTTATTCAAAATCCCTTTTACCTTGTACAAATCTCCCACTTTACCAGCACCAAAGCAACCCCAGACCATCACATTACCTCCACCATGCTTGACAGATGGCGTCAGGCACTCTTCCAGCACCTTTTCAGTTGTTCCGATTCTCACAAATGTTCTTCTGTGTGATCCAAACACCTCAAACTTGGATTCTTCTGTCTATAACACTTTTTTCCAATCTTCCTCTGTCCAATGTCTGTATTCTTTTGCCCATATTAATCTTTTCCTTTTATTAGCCAGACTCAGATATGGCTTTTTCTTTACCACTCTTCCCTGAAGGCCAGCATCCCGGAGTCGCCTCTTCACTGTAGACGTTGACACTGGCGTTTTGCGTGTACTATTTAATGAAGCTGCCAGTCGAGGACCTGTGAGGCATCGATTTCTCAAACTACAGACTCTAATGTACTTGTCTTGTTGCTCAGTTGTGCAGCGGGGCCTCCCACTTCTCTTTCTACTCTGGTTAGAGCCTGTTTGTGCTCTCCTCTGAAGGGAGTAGTACACACCTTTGTAAGAAATCTTCAGTTTCTTGGCAATTTCTCACATGGAATAGCCTTCAATTCTAAGAGCAAGAATAGTCTGTCGAGTTTGACATGAAAGTTATTTTTGTCTGGCCATTTTGAGAGTTTAATGGAACCAACAAATGTAATGCTCCAGATTCTCAACTAGCTCAAAGGAAGGTCAGGTTTATAGGTTCTCTAATCAGCCAAACTGTTTTCAGCTGTGCTAACATACTTGCACAAGGGTTTTCAAGGGTATTCTAACCATCAGTTAGCCTTCTTACACAGTTAGCAAACACAAAGTACCATAAGAGCATTAGAGTGATGGTTGTTGGAAATGGGCTTCTATACACCTATGAAGATATTGCACTACAAACCAGACGTATGCAGCTAGGATAGTCATTTACCACGTTAACAATATATAGAGTGTATTTCTGAATCATTTAATGTTAGCTTCATTGGAAAGGTGGTCTGGTGAAGAGAACATCAAGGAGATACTATCTTCCAATTCTCTGCAATCCACCAAGCGGGCAGAGAAACTCCAGTTGATTATTGAATCCTTCAGGTTGGTAGCTAATCTCAGTGAATGATAATAGATTTCCCATTGCCAAGTTCCTGGCACTACTCCAGCTTTGCCCCATGCTGAGGATAGTTTGATGGAGAGAAGCATCCTAGTCATGAAGATGGTGAGAGATGTCACTTTTCTTTTAGTGGACAGGAGAAGTCGTGGTCCTGAATAGAAGTTGTAAAAGTCTGTGAAGAGGTGTTGGCCTACAACTTTTCTGCAAAAAGTTCTCATGGGCTTGAAGGAGAGGAAGTGTAAGAGGGATACTGTAACGCTAATTGACAGAAGTTTCTTCTTCCTGTTCCATGCAGGGATGCCGGCATACTCACTGCCACAGCCACTCTGTGTTTTCCCCAGCATGCTCCCTGCCTCCTAGTGTTGTGCATACCACAGTTTCCAGTGGCACCCCCTGTTCTTTAAGGGGCAGCAAGCACATAGTTAAATGACCCCAGCCAATGGCACAGAGGCATTTAGTATATGATTCCAATAGCTGGGAGGCATCTTTTTTAAAAGGCACCCTCCCCAATAGGTGCCAAGCAACACAGAAAATCATTAGATAGTGTGGTAGTCTACTAATGTGTTGTGAGGTCCCTTGGTCCTGGTGTGGCCAGTGTCCTGAACCCATAGTCCCTGGTCCTTGAGTGGCCAGTCCTGAACCCAAAGTCCCTTGTCATTATTTGGCCAGTCCTGAACTCAAATTCCCTGGTCCTAGTGCGGCCAGTGCCTGAACCTTGTCACCCGGTTCGTGTGCAGACAGTCCCTGAATCAGTATCCGAGACCCATGTGTCTGAATGTGTGCCTCTCTGAATATTCCATGTATCTACACTGTCCTATCAGTCGCCGAATGACCCTGTCTGAGACTAGAACCTAGTAGTCTGAAAGGAGCATGAGTCTGTGTCTGTGCCAGTAACTATTCTGCAGTGGATCCAGAACCTATTTATCTGAATGGAGCCCTAGCCTTAAGGTACCTTCACACGAAGCGACGCTGCAGCGATAGCGACAACGATGCCGATCGCTGCAGCGTCGCTGTTTGGTCGCTGGAGAGCTGTCACACAGACCGCTCTCCAGCGACCAACGATGCCGAGGTCCCCGGGTAACCAGGGTAAACATCGGGTTGCTAAGCGCAGGGCCGCGCTTAGTAACCCGATGTTTACCCTGGTTACCAGCGTAAAAGTAAAAATAACAAACAGTACATGCTCACCTGAGCGTCCCCCGGCGTCCGCTTCCTGTACTGTGTGAGCGCCGGCCCTAACAGCAGAGTGGTGACGTCACCGCTGTGCTTTTACTTTCACTTTAGGGCCGGCGCTCAGTCAGAGCAGGAAGCGGACGGCAGGGGACGCGCAGGTGAGTATGTACTGTTTGGTTTTTTTTACTTTTACGCTGGTAACCAGGGTAAACATCGGGTTACTAAGCACAGCCCTGCGCTTAGTAACCTGATATTTACCCTGGTTACCAGCGTAAAACATCGCTGGTATCGTTGCTTTTGGTGTCAAACCTGACGATACACGCCGGTCTGACGACCAAATAAAGTTCTGAACTTTATTCAACGACCAGCGATATCACAGCAGGATCCAGATCGCTGCTGCGTGTCAAACACAACGATATCGCTATCCAGGACGCTGCAACGTCACGGATCGTTGTCGTTCTCGTTGTAAAGTCGTTTCGTGTGAAGGTACCTTTACCCATGTCTGCGTACCTGACCCCTGGGGTCAGCAGCTGAAGTTGGACTGCCTGGCATCTACCTGCAGCTCAAGTCTGACTCCACTATCAGATGCTCCAGTGAACACCAGGTAGCCATTTAGCCTACCCTCCTAGGTAAGCCCGGCCCTGTGGCACAGTGGGTCCAAGAACCATGTGGGTCACGTGCATGCATAAAACCTTTCCATTTGTCAATGTGAATAATGGCTGAGCAGGACCAGATCCAAATATTGATCCCCAGCAGGTGGGAAGCTATATAAATGTAATGTCCAGTTCTAAGAAAGGGAGGACACGCCATTACCTGCATTAAGTGCAGAACCTAAAACTTAACTGAAAAAAAATGAACTGGAGTATAAGTTGGTGTGCTTGCAAAATAGGAACATATTCACACTGGCTATTAAACAGATTAAACCTAAGACAGAAACAAAATTAATATATACCCTGCTGTAAGTAAATAAGTATAAGAAATAGTGCATATAAATAACATAGGGTACTTAGTAAACATTGTTTTTGATTAAAAAAAAATATCCATTTGCTTGGTATCCATATTCAGGACTGGTCCTGCTCGGCCCTTGTTCACATTGACATCACTTTGACACATGGTAAGGTTTTAATACTAGAGGTTAGGGCCATCCCAATTTGCGCGCACCTTGACACTAGTGGGATGACTTTTATGCTTTTTTTTAAATCAAAAGCTGTTTAATTGCCAGTGTGAAGATGCTCCTATTTTGCATGCATACCAACTTATACTTACAGTTACATATACAGTTTATTTTTGTTTGGTTAATTATTGTGAACCTAGTCTTAGGGAAACATTGCTCCTGGGTCCTGGCATCTTGTCATGGGTGCTTACTGTGTGATACTGTATATGTTTCTGTGTTGAATTTCACAGTATTGTAAACTCTATTGCTTTTTGGTACACTTGATCCAAAGGTAAGCTGGGGCATAGACCATTTACACTTACTGTCCAACGGATTTCTGCTGCAAATGTGGAGTATACAAGGTATGAAAACTTATTCTGAGACACACAGATGCAAGTTCATTCTTTCCCCTTTCTAAAACTTTTATGTCCAGACTTGAGTCATGTATGGAGCAAAGCAATTATCACAGACTTGGAATACGTAACCCAAATGACTTGTAAATTTAAAGTTAAAAAAACTTCAGCTTCTGAACATATGATTGAATCAGTCTAGAACAGAGGATTCTGGCCAGCCAGCCATTAAAACAAAAGCTTCTTAGAAAAACAAACACTTCCTCAGATAATGCTCTGATTAGCTTTAAGAGTTTTCAATTTCATTGTTTTAAGAATAATAATCAATGTTCAGACAGAGCAGATGATCCAAGCTGGAGAAAATTGCGAATCACATTAAGAAATGAATTAATCGCAGATGCAACAGTTAAGCTTCTGGTTTGAGGATTTGTGGACCACACAAAAAATGAAATTAGTTCTCCTATCAGTCTATCAGGTTATGGAATAGAGCAAAGTTTCCAGGGAACATAGGAAATCATGACTTTATCAAACTAATTGCACTTGACCAAATCTCACAGTCTGCGTCCAAATGTGTCTTTCTATATTTATCTAAAACTTTTAAAGTCCAGAGTAATGTTGGTCTGGTATTGAAAATGCAAGTTTTGATGTAGCTTAAGGTACAGTAGATCTGAATGAAATCACAGGCATTGGGACAGTGACAATACTAAAAGTGATGTACCCAATAGATAAAAGAAAAAAATAGAGGCAAACAAGTATGTAGCATTATAAATGTATAATGTTTATTAATAAATAAACAGAACATCTAGATGTTATAAGTATGAATAATGGACCAAGAATCACTGATATAAGAAGCAAAAAATGCACATCCCCCATTATAATTATCGAATAAATATGAATAATTTAAGAAACATACACCTATGTATGTAGTTTGTGTCCAGGCATTAGTGGGACCTCTGTTATTTTGGGCATCCATCAGGCTGATATTGCTTTGGCATTCGTCCTCCTTACCATATTTTTGAGGCCTTCATGCATCTATGTTAGCATACGACTGGGTATTTAGTATATTTTTTGGACTTTTTTTATTGTCAGTGTTATTCTATATTTGGTTTATTTGTTTGTTTCTTACATGCTATATGATCATTACAAAGGGGATTTTTTTTTGCATTTTACATCAGTGATTTTTTTTATGGATCATTATACCATCTAGATTTTCTGATGTTTTACCTTTTAGTCTGACCTCCCTCATACTACTGTGAATTTATATGTTGTATGTATTAGTAAACTTTATACATTTATATGCTACATATTCGTTTTTCCCTGTTTTTTTTTTAAAATTTTTTTCTATTGGGTATATCACTTGAAGAATTGTCACTGTCCCAAATGGAATTTTTATTTGGCTTTATATATTTGTATGCGCAGGAGACTAATGTAATTTGGAGACTCTACATAAGGGCTGTCCCACACGTCCAGATAATTCCGGTACCGGAAAAAATCGGTACCGGAGTTATCCGTGTCCGTGTGCCTGTGAACTCACGTAGGCCATACGTGCGGCACACGTGTGCCGCCCGTATGGCGAGTGGGTACCACACGGAGCGTGTGGTACCCACGCGTGTGGTACCCTGCATCGTGCTGAAGCCGCGATTCATATGTTCCCTGCAGCAGCGTTTGCTGCAGAGAAAATATGAATAATAGTGTTTAAAATAAAGATCTATGTGTCCCCCGCCCTCCCACCCCCTGTGCGCCCCCCCGCTGTTCAGAAAATACTCACCCGGTCCCTCGTTGGCTGTCTGTGCTTCCTGGTCTGGCCGCGGCTTCCACTGTATGCGGTCACGTGGGGCCGCTCATTTACAGTCATGAATAGGCGGCTCCACCCCTATGGGAGGTGGAGCCACATATTCATGACTCTAATCGTCGGCCCCACGTGACCGCATACAGTAGAAGGGCGGAGTGGCAGTACCACACCCTACTTAAACTCTCAGCATACTGCTTGGAGTTGCCAGCGATTGTGCTTGGTTTACTCTGTGTAACCTGGTGCTAGTCTTTCCTTACTCATCCTATTCTTAACCCAGCTTGTGACATTGACTACAGATGTCCCTGCAATCCACCCTGATCCGACTTCAGCTTGTCTGGCTTTGCTTTTGACTGACCTCCTGGTATCCGATCATGGCTATTTGGTCACATTCACATGTTCAGTATTTGGTCAGTATTTTGCTTCAGTATTTGTAAGTCAAAACCAGGAGTGGGTGATAAATACAGAAGTGGTGACATGTTTCTATTATACTTTTCCTCTGATTGTTCCTCTCCTGATTTTGGCTTACAAATACTGAGGTAAAATACTGACCAAATACTGAACATGTGACCGTGGCCTTTCTCTAACTACCTGAATTGAATTGAATCTATCCGGAATTCAGGCTCACTCATTTGAGCAAAGCCACTCCATGGACCCAACCCAGGGGACCCTTTGTAAGTCTGAATCACTATTTAGATGTTAAAGAGTGAAGGAGTTCCTCTGGGATTTGCTAGATGGAGTGGCTGGTGCCTTCTTCAGAGAAAGTTAGCATACTATGCTATGTACAAAACAGAGCTGTAATATAGTCATGCACATGACCCAAAAGATTTGTCAAAGTGTGATGGTCACATATCTATGTGTGAATCTGGCTTTGTATTTTAGGATCAAACATTTTTTCAGTTTCTTTTTTCTAACCCATCTAATTTAAAAACGTATTTTTTTTAGGGAAAATATGTATTTGACATACAAACATACGGTACACTAATTAGTCTTATCATGAAAACCACTGACAGTGGAAGTAAATATTAATTATCTCGTGAAAATGGCATCTGTCAATGGGTGGGATAAATTAGGCAAATGAATGGTTGTTTCTTGAAATTGATGAGTTATAAGCAGTAAAAATGATGGACCAGAGAGACTTTGACATGGGCTAAATAGTGATGGTTAGATAACTGGGTCAGTGCATTTCAAAAACGGTAGGTAAAGTAGTGTGTTCCAAGTATGTAATTCTTAGTACCTACCAAAAGCAGTCCTTAGAAGGGCAACCACTAAACTAACCAAAGTCATCGAAATTCAAGGATCCAAACCATTGAGGTCCCTCTTTCAATGTGCAAGCCTTAAAAGATCTGCTTCAAAAGTTTTTGTGCTAGTCACCACGGGACATATTCTGTTGTTTGATGGAGTTCATTTCTCAATGGGCAGAGCTGTTTTGATGGGCTTAATGGAGACATACACAATTTTAGGCAAGATATTTTAGTATTCATCAAACACTACAAATATATTATTAACTCTAGCCTAGGCCTATACTGCAAGTCACATCACATTGCATTTAATAATTGGCAATGGGATTGACCTAATGCCAAATGACCTCTTGATTTTTTATTTTGATTTTGAGTCTATAGGGATGTTATTCACTCCATAGGCTTCAATGTAAGTTACATGCAGTTGTGACACCCATGAGACATCTCTGCAATTTGACTGTTTTTAGTGATATGATTTGAGACTTGCTGACATGCAACATATGTCACTGTCTATTTCGAGAACAATGTCAAAATAATTTTTCTGACAAAATATTTTCTATTGTTTTGCGACTTTTTAAAACGTATTTATATTTGTTTTTACAATTTGTTAAGTAACCCCTTCCTGACATGCGCTGTACTAGTACTGCTCTGCTGGAAATGCGGTGATAGGGTGCGAGCTGACATCCCGCAGCAATGCCCTCGATCGGTGCTAGCATTTAACCTCTCTGATGCCGCTGTCAGTAGTGACAACAACATAGAGGGGGCTCCAGAGCTGGACCTGAGACGCCTCCTTCCTTGCCTGTCAGTCCCTGCTCTGATGTTCTGCAGTGCAGATGCATTGCAAAACATCAGATGTGATGTTATACAGTAATCTGATGTTATGCAGTAATGTCCCATACTGGGACAATGTAAAAAAAAAAAAAAGAAACAAAACAAATATTTTTCCAATAAATACATTTATGTAAATAAAAAAATAAACAATAAAAGTACACATTTGGTATCGCCACGTCCGTAACGACCCGCTCTATAAAACTGTCCCACTAGTTAATTCCTTTAGTGAACACCATAAAAAAACGAAGCAAAAAACAATGCTTTATCATCGTACTGCCAAACAAAAAGTGCAATAAAACATGGTAAAAAAGACGAATGTAACTAAAAATGGTACCGCTGAAAACGTAATTTTGTCCCGCAAAAAAGAAGCCTTCATATAGCTCCATCAGCAGAAAAATAAAAAGTTATAGCTCTCAGAATTAAGCGATGCAAAAATAATTCTTTTTTCTACAAAATAGTCTTTATTGTGTAAAAGCGCCAAAAAAAAAAATGATATAAATGAGGTATCGCTGTAGTCATTCTGACCCGAAAAATAAAGATGCCTTACCTATTTTACCCCATGCAGAATGGTATAAAACAATTGCTGGTATTTGTTCATTCTGTCTCCCAAAAATCGGAATTGAAAGCGATCAAAAAATTTCATATGTCCGAAAATGGTACCAATAAAAAAACGTCAGCTTGTCCCACAAAAACAAGCCATAACATGACTCTGTCAGCCAAAACATGGAAAAATTATAGCTCTCAAAATGTGGTGATGCAAAAACTAGTTTTTGCTATAAAAAGCGTTTTTTAGTGTGTGACAGCAGTCAAACATAAAAACCCGATATAAATCTAGTATCGCTGTAATCGCACCGACCCGAAGAATAAAGTCGCCTAATCACTTATACTGCACAAGAAATGGCATAAAAAATAAATAAAGCCAATTCTTCACATGCTGATGATTTTTTCATTCTGCCTCCCAAAGATCGCATTAAGGTTTCTGTGTAAATCTGAGAAATACGTGATTCAGACAGAACCCCCGGTGGAAGATTCCCTATAATGGGAATGAAGGCACTGTGGGCGCCATAGGACCTGTGATCCGGTGGTGTCCTTTTTTTTGGATTGAATAAAAGTGCCATCAGCCATAGTTTTGTGCACTTCTGAAAAGAAGGACACCGCTGAACAGAGGCTAGATAGAGACCAGAGTAGCTCTGCTGCCTCTTTATAGTGAATGGATCTATCGGGGGTTTCATCTGTCACGTCACTCAGAGATTTAGGCCAGAGTCACACTACAATAGAATACCGATAAGTGCTATGCGAAAAAACATCTTATAGCATTCGGACCAGAGTTAATCTATGGGGCAGCTCACATCACCATATTTTTTCTCAGTCGTATATGACATGCGAGTAAAATCGCAGCATGCTGCAATTGTATGCGTATATCATCCGAGACTTGCCAATGCAAGCCAATGGGTGTGAGAAAAACTCAGACACCACAAGGACCATTTGTCTAGCTTGCAACAAATGCGCACACATTTTCCTCATTTCAGCCCATTGAGCCATTAAATTCAATGGGGAAAATCAGTGAGAAATTGTCACGGGGAGACTAGGTGAGCGAGAGCTAATGACCCGGACCCCTGCAATTTCCCTCAGACTAGGGAAATCCTGACTGACCCTCTACCTGGAGTTTACACTGACGGTGTGCATGTCCAGGCCTCGAACCTCACCCTGTCTCCTGTTTCAACCCTAGGCTGAAACCACTGCCCTCCACCCGGTGAAAAGATAATACACCAATACCCACAGTTAGCGCAGACAAGGATAAAGGAAAAATATACACCACGCCGCAGTCACTCAGGAATACACTATAAATGCGCAGGGCAAAATAAATACAAATATAGGAAGGAGTAAATAAGACAAAGGAAAATACACCACCAGCAACGAATCTCCAACAACCAGCTCTCCACTCCAGACCGAGATAACAACGCACAAGACAGAAGCTATAATCGGCGACGCCCAATGATCAGGAGAACTATTTAAAGGCAATGGGCATGGCCCAGCTTCCAATCCGAGGATCAGGTAAATTAACCCGGAACAGCTAGATAAAATCTAGCCGACGCCAATGAGCAAATAGTGGTCAAAAGCGGAATTACCGCTGTCTGTCGAACGACCTGGTCTGAACAGCGTCCGACATGACAGAAATGTAAAGCCATACGGATGTCATAGGGATGCATAAGTGCGAGAAAATCGCATAATCGCATTGCAAACGCATTACACATGGATGACCATACGGAGAACACTTGTGCGACTCTTGGCAAGGAGATTTTGCATACATTAAGTGTGACCCCAGCCTTTGATGGAAACCCTGATGTTAGTGCTCAGCATAGAGCGCCAGATAAATGCGATCATAAATGCTATGTAATATTTTCCCAATAAAAGCTTCAACTCAATCCACAAAAAAGCAACCCCTCACTCAGCTTCGTGATCTGTTAATTGCCGTGCGGTGCTCATAGCAATACGTCAGTGACAACCATAGAGGTCTGCTGGAGACCTCTGGTTGTCATGCCAACCCATCAGCGACCCGTGCTTATGTGACACAGGGACCGATGGGCGGGATTTCCGATGCACTTGCCAGAAGTGCGTGTTAAATGCCGTGGCAGAGTTTGACAGCAGCATTTCACTGGTTAATAGCGGCGGGTGGATCACGATCCCACCTGCGGCTGTTAGAGGCACATGTCATCTGTTCAAAACAGATGACGTGCCGGAAAAGATGTGGGCCAGTGCCAGAGCCGACATCATAGGGTGGAGTCCAACATTGGTGTACTATTACCCCTGATGTCGGAAAGGGGTTAATGGTGCCATCTTCATTTAAAAATGTTTTTCAGCAAAAAATGTTGAAAAAGTAACAAAAAAAGTTGTAAAAATCTGTGACAGAAATGCCACATGAGAACATAAAGAATATTCTTGTGCATGGTTGCTCTGCATTTGCTTACTAATATTTTTCATAGTAAGGCAATTATTATATCCCAACAAGCATTTGATTCTGAAAATTGGTTATTAATGGAGAAATTTTAGTCTCTTCCATGGAGTATTGTGGTGTAATAGTTGCATAGGTTAATTTTAATATATCATAATAATAATTTTATTTATATAGCGCCAACATATTCCGCAGCGCTTTACAAATTATAGAGGGGATTTGTACAGACAATAGACATTACAGCATAAAAAAATCACAGTTCAAAATAGATACCAAGAGGAGTGAGGGCCCTGCTCGCAAGCTTACAATCTATTAATAAGACTGATACGTCATCAGTTTACATTATATCCTCATGACTAGTTCAGGGGACTTTGTCTGTGGTATACAAGGTGTAATCTACCAAGATAGATCCTGGATGACACATATGTACCATCAAAGTAGTGCTGAGAGGATTTTTAAATTGGCCCGGATTTTGGGTACTGGCTTTGGGAATGACTGGAAGAGCTGGGTGGGACAGGTAGTTCCCACCTTCCAATCCAGGAGGTGCAGTTGATATAAAAGGGCAGCTGAACTGCTACATTGTGGTCTGTGAGGTGGAAGACCTCTGATGTTTTGTCTTTGCCAGAAACTATGAACTGGAAACTTGTGTGAGAGGATGAGCCTATGCCATCATATGAACTGTTAATTTAGTTTTTTTTTTGTTTCACTTTTATACCAGAGGAATGGCTCTTTGTTTTCCCTTATGTGAATGATTACAAAGTCTGATAAACTTTCTTGTTTGCACTAAGAAGCTTCGTACCTGTTTGGACCTGGCAACTACCAAAGAGTGAATCACTACAAAGGCAATAGGAAAAAAAAAATAGCTGGCCATTATTACAAATCACTGGCACATTCTGGCATGGATATCCTAGGTTATATCAACAGATGAAGAAAGATCCCTGCGTTCATCCCCAATGTACAGTACACGTGTGAGGAGTTCAATAATTCCTTCCAGCTATTTGTCAAAGACTTTTCCTCCCGGTGAAAGACATGGGCTAAATACACTAATTATATCACCCTTCCAAGTGCAGAATTGCACAAATAAGTTACTCTTTGCTTTTCTTCAGGGGGAATGGTATGATACAAATTACAAAGTGAAGCCTTTATAAAGTGATTCTCCCATAAGCTCTTCTTTATTAACTGCCCCAAAGGAAGAGAATTACTGCTGCTGTGGTGGTCTAGCTCCTTCCCCTACACACATGCTAAACAGATTAACATGCTTTGCCTGACCCGCTCCTCACAAAGCCAGGATAGAGTTTCCCCATCACCATGTGGAAATTAACCTGTAAGTGTCAATGGTCAGCTGTAGAGAAGGCTATCCAGCACCGTGCCAGCAATGTAAACAGCCCGGCCCAGGCTTTGTTACTCTTGGCCTTCCCTCCCCAAGAACATGGGGCTAAATATTTATTAGAAGTGATTTGGTTCTTGTACTGAACTGAGGCACATTTCTTAGGCACTTTATTTGATTATTCTTGGCACTGGCCTGTCTTCTTTAAACTGGAAAACTTAGGCAGAAGTTTGTTTTATGAGAGGTGGGGGGGTGAGAGTGAAAGAGCGAGAGTTAGAGAAGGAATGATACGGAAAGATATACTGTAAGGAGAGAAGAGAGGAAGGGAGCAGAAGGATGAGACGTGTAGAGAAGTGATAGAAGAAGGAGGGGGAAAGTAAAGTTTATGATCAACACAAAGATCTCATAAAACACTATATAATCCAATATATATATATATATATATATATATATTTTTTGGTTTTTTTAATGACCGAAAGAAACAAATTTAGATTGATGGGAAACCGCTGTTTGTACCATTATAGGTCTGATGTAAAAAGAGAAATGTTAAAGCAAATAACTCCGTTATAGCAAATTATTTGTAGAAGTCGTTACACCAACAATAAAGAGATAAAGTAATAAATATACGGTAATACATATTTATCTCCTAAATAAATAACATATAAATAAATGTTAATTGCTATATTAATGAACTAATAATAATAATATTAATAAATGCACATATAAATAAACGAAACAAAAAACATCACAATCATGGTAACAACAAAAAGTTGAAATAATACAAATGATTTACAATAATGTTAAACTTTTTAGGAGCATTAGACATAGTGTTTGTTATTTAAAACTTATTTCAACTTTTTTTTAAAAGAAACTTAAAGATAGATTACAACTTTTTGTTCTGCTGAATTAAAGAGCCTTCAAGTAAGAAAATACTCCTAGGAAGATTGTGGGTATAACCGCAAATCTTTTTTCCACAATTTTGGTCATTCTTTGAAATGTGTTAAATTTTCTTAGGCTAAGGTCATTTTTTTTTCTTACCTGTCATCCGCGTGGAATCGTTTTTTACTTATCAGCTGTTATTAATCATTTATAAAAGACTATTTACAATTTCCTCTGTTACAGAATTGCAATGTATCTGTAAAAATCGGATACTATTCTGTGGCTCCGTAATAGCATCTGATTTTGTTCTTACACCCATAGACTTGAATGGCTGAGTCTCATCCGATTTTCTGAGTCAAAATGAACATGCTGCCATTTTTCCTTACACCTAATTGATCTGAGAAAAAAAACATTAATCTGCGCTGCCTCACTGAATAACATTGGTACAAGTGTGATCCTATTTTTTTAACAGATAGCACTTGTCCGATTTATACAGTCGTGCATGAGCCCTGATATAGCGCCATCATATTCTGCAGCGCTTTATAGACATTATCATCGCTGTCATCATTAGGGCTCTCAGTCTACGTTCCCTATCAGTACGTATTTTAAATTTTACAGTTTTTGGTTTTATTTTCCAAATGCTAAATATCTAAGTGTGTATGAGGGTTTTTTTGTATTACACATTTTCTCATTGGCTTCTAAAAATACACATGTTGAGTATAAAAAGTAAAAAAAATATTGTAAAATGCACCAAAATATTAGTTTTTTAAACCAAAGAGTGCAAAAAATTCTGTATGAATTAAACCTTACAGATATAGGAAAGGTATATACCTTGGAACCTTACAGCTATACATTATCTATGTAGTATAGTATATAATTGTCATCGTAATATTTACTTATGAATATATATATCTCCTATATATATATATATATATATATATATATATATATATATATATATATAATAAAGGAGATACTACAGCTCAGTTCTGGACACATAGTATTGCTGCCATGTCGATAAGGACAGGTATGATTTAATTTTCTATATTTGTTGCAGACATTTTTGTGACTGTTCCATTAATATGAATGGGGCTGTTAACAACTTATCTCCAGGCTTCAGAAAACTCCAATTTGCCTTTATAAAACTGATTCCCAGTTGCACAAACCTTCGTAGGGAATCTGCCCTGTGTGACACTAACCTTACACTATACAGTAGATGCAGCCCATGTAAATACATACATTAGCTCAGTGTTAACAGTCACACAGGGTATTAAGATGACACTTTGAAGCTCGGTGGCCAAAGTACGGCTGCTACATAATCTGTATCCCAAACAAGCCAACACGGTCAGATACATGATCGCTTGTGATGTCTTTGAGCCTCCTACAAATCTGTGATCATATTGTAGGGAAACATATTGAACCATAATATGATGAGGTATAAATAATGGAAAACTGGGACTTGTCAGAAAAATGGCGTTCATATGCTTTACCATAGGGTATGTCTGCATATATTAATACATATATACATTAATATAAACTCTCTGAAGCTTCATCCATGATCCCTGCACTTTATTCTTGTGCGGCTTTCCTACTAATGTGATATTGTTTGTTGTACTGTAAAGTATAGAACTTTATTTTATACCAGAGTCATTTTTATTTATTAACTTATAAGGTGTGATATTTGCAGAATTGGAGGTAACATTTTATAACAGTTTCTGAATTATTTATTTATTTAATCGTATGAACATATATTTTAACATCATATAAGAATGAATAACAAACAATAAAAAGTGATTGAAAGGGGACAAAAGAACAGAAATCAGAGTCGAAATGATGTAAAATATATTGACCAAGAGATCTAGATGTAATTTGATTGTTTGGTCGTCAAGATTGTTAGTCCTTTAGGGTGCACCACGTGGAGGCGGACTAACATTGCACCCCTCTGAATTATTACTCAGAGTACATACAGTCCAAGGATTTCACAGCACATCCTGCGGTTTTGCTCTTTGGAGTGATGTGATTATCTGGTCATACTAATGTATATTGCTCCCGGTCCCAGTGTAAGATTCTAATAATGGCAGGATGCATCATTTATGGGTTCCTACCACTGGCGGAGTTTCTCCACCCATCATATAATATATAAACCCGTGTCAGTGCTTTACACAAATAAACCTTTGAGTGTTGAGTTGGCCATCGATGGGGAAAATTTACCCCTAAGTATTGTAGAGTATTTTTTTCTGGTCATGAGAAGCATATATGGTGAAAGACATTTGCTCTGTTTGCAATGTATTTCCATCTGGAAAATTATATTAACTGTAATAGTCAGAATTTAGAGGAAATATTGCATATTTAATCTGTCCCATACACCTGAATAGGATTAACTCTACATGGAATAGTTCATAGAATCTTTACAAATCCCATTCCAATGTATGGAACGGTCAGTCAATTTTGAAAAAAAAAACACCCATATATATATACTCCGATATATTATATATTGGACCACAATATTCAAGAATTTCCTGTGTCATTTACCTAAGAGTGGCAGATTTCTTTTCTACATGAATATTTCTGGGGTGGGACCCTGTCTGAGCACCTACAAGTGTATACCCCAGGAGTGCCATATATTATTTCAGATTTTTGCACAAAAATGTTCTGCTGTGGAACATGAGCAAGATATTATAATTCTGATTAATAATTGTCAAAAAAATATCGTGATATTTGTAGCCATAGCCAGCTTTTTGTTCCCTGGATTAGTATCAACAATTCAGCTTTTATTTGTTGTAGCTTTTTTTTTTATCATCATTGCTCGCTACCTAATTTTATGCTATGAATCATAGTAATAATAATAATAGCAAAATATATTTATTGTTTGTTAAAATAAAAAAGTAAAACATGTCATTAATAATTGCTTATTGTAAATGCAGATAACCTAAATGCAATTAAAATGATATACTGTAATAGCAATATTTACTATTGGTTCTGATAATTAGAACTTTGGGGCAGTTTCAGCATTTTTTGCAGTCAAGTAGTGGCTATAAGATAGACAGCTATTAAACATACTAGTGCAGTTTTTGTGGTGTTTATCACACTGTTAGTTTTCTTCTGGGTTCTTAGAATTTTTTCCAAATTGCAGCATGTTTTAGGTCTGGCATTTTTTCATGTTTTTCAAAAGATTTTTTTCTACTGGAAAAAATATCCATGGGTGCAGAAAAAAAAAAAATCCACAAAGCACACTTATTAAAAATGCATGAAAGTAATGATAATTTATTAAAGGCAAATGTGCAAAATACATTATATATATTATATTATATAGATATGCATGATATAAAAAATATAAAATAGTGTTGGACACATAATAGAGCCATTATGTATGGTGTATGGAGTTTACTGTTTACTGTTACTTGTTGCTCTACTTTCCCTGGCCCTTACATGTGATATTTTGGGTGTCATGATGTTATCTCATGCTGCAGAGTGCAGACCTTTATTTGACTGTCCTATTCATCTGAATGGGTTTGTCACCATCCATGAATGTGCTGCATAAAATGAAAAACTATGAATTCTGTGTGACTGCAGACTGCCAAACTGTGCAGTGCGCAATGCACACACTGTCATGATTCCGAGTTTGAGTGGGCAGTCACATGGCCACATATTTACACACTGGGAATGCAACAGTTTTGCATTACAAACTACCATGATTTGACAGTCTGCAGTCACATACATTGACTTCATTATCTTTTCAGCCCAGAACACCTGCCATTGCTAACAAAAAAAATATTATTGGCAAAATTAATAGTAGAACAAAGTAAGTACCGGATTAATATTAAAAAAAAAACCTCATAGGTATCTTTTAAATATAAATAATTTATTTTCTTACTTCTTCATATCAGTAGTAATTGACATCATAAAATGCTCGTCAATTAAAAACACAGAGACCATGTGAAGGGTGGCAGCTAGGGGGCGCACTGAGTGTGAAAGTTGTTTCTCCCATCAACTCTCCTTCAAGCAAAGAATTCTTAAAAAGCACAACACAGCTAAAATTATACAGAAAGACAACAAACTAAATTGTTCTAATAACATTCTAGGAATTCTATACTATTATCTTTAGAAGCTCCTAATCAGTCATACAATAGGGTCAGACAAAAATGTTACAGCATGATCCATAAGGAATGATAGGGCTGGAGGTCACTTCACTTAGGTCAACCAGCGGAGCGCTAAATCTGAAGAAGTCTGCTGTATGTAAAAGTGCATGTAGTGTTCCTGGATGTAAAGCTACTATGCGCATCACTATAAAGGCTCATTCCTGTATTTTCGGTCCAAGTGCTGTCTGTGAAAAAAGAAGAATAGCACTCAGACCAATGTTCTTCAATGTGGCAGTGTAGATGAGCGATTTATTTCAGTGCCCGAATCTGCTTGTGAAAAAAATGGCAGCATGCACTAGTTTCCTCCATAAATCGGATTAGACTCGCCCATTCAAGTCTATGAGTGCGCAAAAAAAATCAGATGCCGTACAGTGACACATGAAGGATACATTGCAATTTTATAACATAGGAAACTGTATATTGTCTTATAAATGATTAATAGCTGCTATAAAAATAAGGAATGGAAAACGGATGACAAGTGTGAAAAAAAATCGTCCAACCTTTCTGGCTGAAACTGAAATATATTTTAGAATTAGTGATCCCATCTAGACATCCCCGGTTTTATGTTTGCAACTCTACAAATAGAAATGACTACAGAAAAGAATTCTACAAATGCCACAATGCACAGAAAAAGTCAGATAAAAAAACTCAGTTTCCACTCCAGTATCCTGGCCATGCCCATTCCGTGACCATTGGATTCCTCCACCGATACAGCTGCGCATTCCGGCTCCTGATGAAGAAGCTCTGGCACGGCCTCCATCTCCAGCATGGGCTCCTTCAGGAAAGTCGCTGCCTTCTGCTCGGCGGCCTCCAGCTCCTGATGATGTCGCTGCTGCTCCCGATGTAGAACCTCCGGCTCCCGACTGAGTCCCAGCTTTGGCTCCTTTGCAGGTACGGGGAACCCGGTGGGCCAGTACTCATCGGCCACTCCACCCAGTCTTCTGGGCCTCGACCTCTCCGTCTGTCGCCATCTCCATTCAATGCTGCTTATGTTGCCGCGGCACCGTATCGTATGCATGAGTCTTCCATAGCTGCCGATGCCGTGTCTCGCAATGGTGCCACGCAGCTGTACATGGGTTTTTCTTCTGGACCCCACCCATTCCAAGGCGGGGTCGCTTCAGGCCACTCCACCCATTTCTCTACATTCTGAGGTGAGGGACGAGGTCTTCTTCTTCCCAAACGCGGTCCGGGGAATGTTGCCAGATAGATTTTCGAGCTATCTCTGGGTCATAACACCCACAAAGGGTGGGATCCAAGTCGTCATTCTCTTTTTTGGTGCCACTTTCCGCCATCTTCAAAGTCGCCATCTTGGTCACAAATATAGTGTCGGTCACATCCAAGGTTTCACTCACATCCAATATATTAGTCACATCCAGGGTATCAGTATCTTCATTTTTCAAGGTATCCCCACGTTGCAAGGCTGCGGGATCCTGCCGCACTACGCCAAGTGTGAGGGGAGCCAGGGCCGTAGTCGTAGCTGAGAGTATTTGTTTATACATGCCCTGGTCTCCTGCAACACATGAAAATAGTGTCCCTTTGTCAACGTACCTGTCTCACCACTCTCTGAGTTATCAGGGTCACCTCTGGTCTGTTGCAGGCTCAATTCCGACGATTGTAAGCAAATAGAGAGTCCAGTTCCAACTTTAAATTAGTAACTTTACTGGTTTCCTTCCTCAGCACGTCCAAATCAACTACAGCATCGACATCGGGCTCCACAAAGTTTACATTTTCACTTTCCCTGTGCTCTCCCTCATGTCCTTCAGCATGTTCCCGGGTCATACCATCCTGTCCGGTACCACAGCGTCCTTCCTGTCCAGCTTCACCACATTTAGGAAGTTCCCTTTTCTTTTTCACGCCAGACATAAGGGCATCTGCTCATGTAGTAAGCTGCCACATGATAGAGCCACCTGTGCTCCTGTGATGCTGCAATTTCTGGCATGCCGGCCTTGGTCGTCGGGGCTCCTAGCTTCAAATGTTACAGGGCCCACTGTTTTGTCCAGGCTCTAAGGTCCTACTGGACTGTCTCGGCTCCCTGGCACTATTGGGCTGTCTGGGCTCCCTGGTCTTACTGACTACATTCAGGAAATGCTCCTGTCTTACCCACAGTAGGCCCCTCCTATGTTAACTATTTACTGTACTATCACTATTTGGTCCTAACGTGCCCTCTCTAGTGGGCTAACTTTAATACTGCACTTACCCTATAATACAGCTATATCCATATATATATATATATATATATATATATATATATATAAATATATATATATATATATATATATATATATAGCAGTCTAGGTAAATAACATACATAAAGACAAAATCAAGACATATTAAATGCATCCTGCTACCCCTTACAAATCAACCATATCGCTCTGGGGATATTTCTTTCCATCTGAATAGTGCGGATTCAACTCCGGCTTCCAGCAGGCACTTGGCACCGACCTTCTAATTGTTGCGCACTTGCACAGCGCATTGCTCCACCTTTCCGTGGGCTTAGCCTTCTTTGGCACACAATATCGTTTCTCTGGTTTCTCCTGCCATTTTCTCTTGTCACCTACTGGTGGGCATGGTTTTTCCTTCCATCTTACCTTGCTTGGACGAGCACATTCCACAACCGGCTGGCTATTCTTTACAGGACACTCCCTTCTTGAGGTGGAACATGTGAAGGGCTGCTGCTTTATGCCGTTTTGTGTCCTCTATGCCAATGATGGGTGGTCCTTCTTTCTGTGCTGCACTATCAACATCTTACAGTACAACCATCGTCATCTTACAGTACACTCTTGGCGCTATCTTGAAACCTACTTTATTAGGAGGTACCCATGCCAGAAAGCACTACCAAGGACCACCAGATGTTGGTGGAACTCGGATACCCAGAAGGAGGTACCTAAGCCAAAGGCTCTGCCTGGAACCAGCTGACGGTACTGGAACCCAGGGGGACCTATTCATGATTGACTTCTAAAGAACCGGCTAATGGTGCTGGAACTCAGATAGTCAGCAGAAGGTCCACATGAACAAAAAATTGCAAGGCTGCGAGCCGGCCGGAGTTACCAAAACCCACAGTCCTACAGGGGGTGCTTGTCCTATTGGCACTACGGAACAAGCCTTCATTGCCAGATACCACAGCCCACATAAGAAACACCTAAACTGCAGGCACCATAGAGTCGGCTAACCCGACCGCAACACGACAGGACAACGGATTGGTGACAAAGTGACTTGGACACTGCCTGGAAACAGCTGGCGTGCTGGAACCAGGCTGGGCAAAACTGCACATGAAGGACTGTTACCTGCTAAAACTGGAGGATGATGACGAGTCACCGGTGCCCGCAGCAGGCACAGAATCCTGCAGAAACCTCACGCCCACGACCATGTGCCTTACTCCCTGCCTTCTTCATCTTGGTAGACTGATAAAGATAGGCAGAAAAGTACTAAGGGCTTAGTGTGCTTATTCCTGAACAGCTGCTAGCAGGTATAAGAAACACTAATTTTATAAAGTGTGGACTATAAAAGTAATTTTATAAGTGTGGACTAGACTTTAATATGAACTAATTTGGCCTACATAAATGTAAAGTGGAGTGTTTGGTGAACTTTATTAACTTTTTGTTTTTTTCGCAGAACAGGCTACAGCGTGAGCTGCACTCACACAGAGACCTTGCAGACAGCCGTGAACAGCGCTGCAAGGCCAAAAACAGCTCCTCTATGTAATCCTATATAGTGTTTTTCCACAATCTAGCAGGATACGGATGGAAACCCACTAATAGGATAAATCAGAAAAAATGTGCAACAGGCAGCACTAATTCAAAAAAGGACAATGGAACGGTATGAGGCAGTGACGCACGCTGAGCTGACTACAACCAGCTGTGGCGGCAGAATATGCTACAGCATGAGCTGCACTCACACAGAGACCTTGCAGACAGCCGAGAACAGCGCTGCAAGGCCAAAAACAGCTCCTCTATGTAATCCTATATAGTGTTTTTCCACAATCTAGCAGGATACAAATGGAAACCCACTAATAGGATAAATCAGAAAAAATGTGCAGCAGGCTGCACTAATTGAAAAAAGGACAATGGAACAGTATGAGGCAGTGACGCACTCTGAGCTGACTACAACCAGCTGTGGCTGCAGAACAGACTACAGAGTGAGCTGCACTCACACACAGACCTTGCAGACAGCCGTGAACAGCGCTGCAAGGCAAAAACAAGGTTCTCACACAGCGGTTGCTAAATTAGCCTGGGTAAAGCACAATGAAACAAATTGCTATCTCAAACTATCCCTCAGTCAGAACAGCAGCGTCCTGTCCCTAACTGAATTCACAGCAGAGTGAACCCAAAATGGTGGCGGCGGCTTTTATAGTGCATCATGACATCATTTCAGCAGCCAATCACAGCCATGCCCTTACTTACATGCCTAACATGCATAACAGGATGTGCTCACACTTCTTAGGATTCCTGATTGGCTGAATTAAATCACACTGGCTCATTGAATTATGGGAACTTCCGATTCCGGTATCCGATATTGAGAAAGTATCGGAACTCAGTATTGGAATTCCGATGCCGCGAACATCGGCCGATACCCGATATTTGCAGTATCGGAATGCTCAACACTATTTGTGTACAATCGTCGGGAGTGAGCCTGCAACAGACCAGAGATGACCCTGATGGTTCAGAGAGTGGAGAGACAGGTACGCTGACAAAGGGACACTGTTTTCATGTGTTGTGGGAGACCAGGGCGCGTATAAACAAATACTCTCAGCCACGACTACGGCCCTGGCTCCCCTCATAGATTGTCCTGCAGAGCTTGTGGAAATGAAGGGTGAGAACCAATACGGAGAGCACTTAGCAGTGGATGAGTACTTGCAAGGACTTGGAGCCCTGGGTGTCTAATGACCCTGATCAAGTAGTTTCGGAAATACCACTATCACCAGATACTGTGGTTTAGCTCGAAGGATCAGAGAGTCCATGACCACTCCAGAGTACCAAGCAGAGTTGGTGCCCATGGCTGAAGGTATGCAGATTGCGAAATGTCACAAAGGTCCAGGCTTTAGCTCCATCCCATGTAAGGAAGTGGATATGCTGCCTCACACCCCTCGGAGATATGCATTATGATCTAAGGCTAATGCTGTTTTAAATGGGATTTTGTCTGTTTAGTCATTTGCACACACTTAGCTGGGTAAACATAGAGTTAATAGTTAGGGCTAATCCAGAATGAGAGAGGCTATGTGGGAACAGAGAAGATGACTTCCTGATAGTGAGTGAGTTAGTTAAAGGACACCTGTCACCCTGTTTTTTCCGTATGAGATAAAAATACTGTTAAATAGGGCCTGAGCTGTGCATTACAACAGTGTATTTTGTGGACCCCGATTCCCCACCTATGCTGCCAAAATACGTTACCAAAGTAGCCGTTTTCGCCTGTCAATCAGGCTGGTCTGGTCAAAAGGGCATGGTGTCTTCCCCCAGATCTTGCTTAGTTTTCCATTGGTGGCGTAGTGGTTTGCGCATGCCCAAGGTCCCGAATCCACTGCACAGGGGAGGGAAAAGAGCGCGATGTGCGTTATTTCCCTGTTGATCGGTGGGGGCGGCCATCTTCCTTTGGCCGCGCGTGCGCAGATGGAGCGCTCTGCTGCCCGCAGCTTCAGGAAAATGGCCGCGGGATGCCGCTCTTGCGCAGATGGAGATCGCAGCGGCCATTTTCCTGAAGCAGAATTTGCATCCCAGGCAGCGCTATGTCCCCATTTAATACAATTTAAAAACTGTATTTTAATAAGTCGTATAAAACAAACTCAGTTTATACTTTCCATCACCATTGACAAAAATTCAGGTCACTGCCTTAGCCTTCTTTAAGCCTCTAAATATTCTGGCCTGAAGGCAATAATCACCCATGAGACAAGCCCCTTGCAGCACACCCTCGCCCCAACTATGCCAATGCCTAATCAGGCATACCACTGGGACTCAAAATGTGTATGGGCAGAAATTGGCTTTTAGTTAGAAGGGGCTGTAAGTATAAGGAGGTGGCAGGTCCACTCAGTTGCGCTCTCTCCCTCTCTGAGTGGCTCCCCCATGCACCTTTTATAAATGTATTCTGCATGTGTTGTATATGTCATGCCATGTAAATCAAATTCCCTTGAAATGCTAATGTATTCATTGTATTCACTGCTGCCTGTACATAGTTAGGGACAGAACTAGTTAATTGAGGGGGCTGGACTTGCAGCCTCCAGGGAGAGGGAAGCTCCTGCTTCCTGTGAGAAGCTCTGGGTACATTAGCCCAAAGTAGACATGCTGAATAGACGGGGCACTGCCAGACTCCCAGACAGGAGAGATCTGTTGCCCCGAACTGCAAGGACTCAGAGGAGCTGGAAAGGACTCCAAGGACTCAAAAGGGGTCCCCAAGATTAAACAGGATTAATGACTGCAACATGTGCCCCAGGACTCTGGAAGGGCCCCCGCTGAAGGGGTCTCAGGTTCCCAGATCCCAGCACATGGACTACTGCAGATCTTCGGCTGCTGTAGCTGCTGTGGGTGCAGCTGTAGAGAGTGCAGGGAGAGATCAGGAAATCCAGTGATGTACTATTCCCTGTTGGACAGTTGCCTCATTGGACTCTATTTCGCCTTGACTACCGTGGCCATAGAGAGAATAAAGTAAACTGTGGAAAAGCTGTGTCTGTTTCGTCTATTCATGTGCAAGGGACCGGGGGTGCTTGCTGACCGTTTGCTCAGTGGACTCTGTCTATGTACTGTGTCTTTAAATAACCCATCCATAACAACCCCCCGGTCGCCCTTGTTACATAACTACAATAGGTGCAGGGTTTGCAATCACACCCGGGCTCTGCAGTCTAGGGTGCACAAATAAGTCCCTTTGGCCTATTTAAAAAGACCAATACTATTAAAGACTTGCAAAAATGTGGTGCCCTGTTGGAGATTTTGCATTGAGACCCATGAGCTTTAAGTTGCATCACTGATTAACCCCTTCCTGACGTCGGACAGGATAGTACGTCCGACGTCAGGTCCCCTGCTTTGATGCAGGGCTGCGCGGTGAGCCCGCATCAAAGCCGGGACATGTCAGCTGTTTTGAACAGAAACCACAACATTACAATAAAAGCACATTAAAATATAACAACCACACCCCTGACCCCAGGGCAAATATTAAATAGCAGACGGTACAGTTGTAACACACAAAGAGGTAATAAACAATATGTAATATACCACTAAGTGACTTTAGACCCTATAAGAGTGTAATGTATTACAAGAAATATACACAGGGAGTCTGGGCGTCCCCAGACAAACTTATACAAGACCCCAATGAGTCAAACGGCACAATGGTACAAAAAAGACATAAAGGATAAGGCAATAAAGATGGAGAAGTAGCCTAATACAGGGGTCTAATGACCCTGATTATGAGACAGTGCTCATATCAATGGGGTAATATGCCATAGTAATAAGGAGGCACACACGGGTATATGATCAGTCACCTAGCCAAATAGTCCAGTCTGTAGGGGACCGTCAGTAGTTAAAGATCAATAAGAGAAAGTGATCCCGGGATCCAAGAGGTGTGGGGAGGCCTCTTACACTCTTATAGGGTCTAAAGTCACTTAGTGGTATATTACATATTGTTTATTACCTCTTTGTGTGTTACAACTGTACCGTCTGCTATTTAATATTTGCCCTGGGGTCAGGGGTGTGGTTGTTATATTTTAATGTGCTTTTATTGTAATGTTGTGGTTTCTGCTCTCAATAAATTTCTGTGTATTTTTTTGATCACCTTGGTCTATACCCTATTGGGTGTGCGTTCTTTTTACGTGGCTATACTTTCTTTTCTCCCATATATCATGTTTTTTAGCCACGTATTGAATTGCACCCCTATTATTTTTGTATTGATATGTATTGATTCTCTCTTCCCAACCGTGGTGCTCCCCTATTTATTTATGTTTTCTGTTTTGAACAGCTGACATGTGCCCGCAATAGCGGCGAGTGAAATCGCGATTCACCCGCTGCTATTAACTAGTTAAATGCCGCTGTCAAACGCAGACAGCGGCATTTAACTACCGCATCCGGCCGGGCGGCCGGAAATGACGTCATCGCCGACCTCTATGGTTACTGATCGCCGGTAGCTGTGAGCGCCACCCTGTGGTCGGCGCTCACAGCACACCTGATTTTCTGCTGCATAGCAGCGATCTGATGATCGCTGTTATGTAGCAGAGGCGATCGAGTTGTGCCTGCTTCTAGACTCCCATGGAGGCTATTGAAGCATGGCAAAAGTAAAAAAAAAAAGTTAAAAAAAATGTGAAAAAAATAAAAAAAACATAAAAGTTTAAATCACCCCCCTTTCGCCCCAATCAAAATAAATCAATAAAAAAAAAATCAAACCTACACATATTTGGTATCGCCGCGTTCAGAAACGCCCAATCTATCAATAAAAAAAAGCATTAACCTGATAGCTAAACGGCGTAATGAGAAAAAAATCCAAAACGCCAGAATTACGTTTTTTTGGTCGCCGTGACATTGCATTAAAATGCAATAACGGGCGATCAAAAGAACATATTTGCACCAAAATGGTATCATTAAAAACGCCAGCTCGGCACGCAAAAAATAAGCCCTCAACCGACCCCAGATCATGAAAAATGGAGACGCTACGAGTATCAGAAAATGGCGCAATTTTTTTTTTTTTTTTTTTTTTTTTTTTTTTTTTAGCAAAGTTTGGAATTTTTTTTCACCACTTAGGTAAAAAATAACCTAGTCATGTTAGGTGTCCATGAACTCGTAATGACCTGGAGAATCATAATGGCAGGTCAGTTTTAGCATTTAGTGAAAAAGCCAAGCAAAAAACAAGTGTGGGATTGCACTTTTTTTGCAATTTCACCGCACTTGGAATTTTTTTCCCGTTTTCTAGTACATGACATGGTAAAACCAATGATGTCGTTCAAAAGTGCAACTCATCCCGCAAAAAAATAAGCCCTCACATGGCCATATTGACGGAAAAATAAAAAAGTTATGGCTCTGGGAAGGAGGAGAGTGAAAAACGAATACGGAAAAACGGAAAATCGCACGGTCATGAAGAGGTTAATGATACGCTGACCACAGGGTGGCCCACTGGCATCATCTGTAATCTGATGGGGATTCATTTTGAATAAAGAAAAAAAAGGCATTTGATTCATGAAAACATTTGGTCCTCTAATGCTTGTTTAAGACTTGTAGCAAAATCTCTGTTCTGGCTTTTAGATAATGTCTTAAAAGTCACCAATGATGGGTTACAATATAGGTAATTTAGGCAGCCGCCCACCATCTTATCCTCTTATGGGCCTTAATGGGATTTGATAACGACATCTTTTTTTGTTTTGTTGCTCCTTTTTGCAGCTTCAATAACATGTTTGTATTAGGTTTTGTTTTATGCAGGAAAAATTGTATTATTCTTTTGCGCTGTTTTGGGGTACATATACATTACTGCGTAATGTACAAGGGAAATTGTCTCCCTAGAGGATTATAAAAGGTCTCGCAATAACATTTTTTTTCTTTTATTGTTCATTATTTCATACTTGAACTGTGGAATCCATTAGAGCCCCAGTTACAGGGGAAATCAGCCCCCCTGCTGTGTCGGGCAACACTGGCAGTGCTGATCTGGATCTCCAAGGATGCAGGAGCTCTGCTATGCTGGGCAGAGACCCGATGATCATGTGATCGCTAGGTCCTACAAAAGCATCAGCTTTGACAATGCTTCTGTTTTCTGCCTTAGGCCATGTTCACACAGTGCGTTTTTTACTGCAGAACCGCAGCGGTTTTGCCGCTGCGGTTCCGCAGCTGTTTTCCATGCAGGGTACATTACAATGTACCCCTATGGAAAACAGGAACCGCTGTGCACACGGTCCTGAATTTCCCTTAAAAAGCCGCGGTGAATCGGTGCGGGAAAAAAGAAGGAGCATGTCACTTCTTTTTCCTAAACCGCAGCGGTTCTGTACCCATAGACCTCCATTGTGAGGTCAAAATCGCAGTAAAACCCGCAGATCAAAAATATATCTGCGGGTTTTACTGCGGTTTGTTGTGCAGAACCGCTGCAGCCGGAAGTGCGGGGAAGCCGGCGGAAGTGCGGGGCCGGAAGTGCGTGGGCGGAGAGACATGGAGGCATACCGGCGCATGGGGATCGTGTCGGCCGTTTGATTGATTTGGTATGTGTGTCTGTGTGTGTGTATGTGTCTGTGTGTGTGTGTATGTGTGTGTGTATGCGTGTGTGTGTGCGTGTCCCCATGCGACGCTAGTGCCACCATTGTGCTAAGTCGCCGTATGGGACTACTACTCCCATCCGGTATTAGGATGGGAGAGTTGTCCCTGTGTCCGGCGACTTAGCACAATGGTAAAGTTACACCAAACACCTACACACAATACACATACATGACACACAGTACAGTACATACAACACATAACACAGAGTATATACTCACCAACAGCACACGTGTAGGCGAAGCCCTCGATCCTCCAGGAAAAAATCACAAAATAATAAACCAAATCCATACTCCCTGTCCGCAGAATCCATAAAACGAGTGTCCCACGCCGATCGGCTGCTCTCCGGCGATACACTGCCAGGAGCGAAGCTCCTAGCAGTGTATCGCGTACTGTCCCGGAGCTCAATGGCTCCGGCGTCTCGGTTAACAGCAGTACAGCTGCGTTGAACTTTCCCACGCAGCACTGCCGTTAAGCGAGAGTGCCGGGGTCAATGACCGCCGGTAAACTCGCTCGCGCATGCGCAGTGACACACCGACAGGAACTATGGCTCCTGTCAGTGTGTTGCTGCATCCGTGGAGAGCAGACATATCTCTGGATGTGTCTGTTCTCCATGGAAAATCTTCGTGGGATACGTGGCACTTAAATACGTGGCACTTAAATACGTGACACGTGTCACTTATACGTGATACGTGTCACTTAAATACGTGACACGTGTCACTTATACGTGATACGTGTCACTTAAATACGTGATACGTGTCACTTAAATACGTGGCACGTGGCACTTAAATACGTGGCACTGAAATACGTGATACGTGGCACATGGCACTTAAATACGTGGCACGTGGCACTTAAATACGTGGCACGTGGCACTGAAATACGTGGCACGTGGCACTTAAATATGTGGCACGTGGCACTTAAATACGTGGCACGTGGCACTGAAATACGTGGCACTTAAATACGTGGCACGTGGCACTGAAATACGTGGCACTGAAATACGTGGCACTGAAATACGTGGCACTGAAATACGTGGCACGTGGCACTTAAATACGTGGCACGTGGCACTGAAATACGTGGCACGTGGCACTGAAATACGTGGCACGTGGCACTTAAATACGTGGCACGTGGCACTGAAATACGTGGCACGTGGCACTTAGGCTATGTTCACATTTGCGTTGTGCGCCGCAGCGTCGGCGCCGCAACACACAACGCAAAGTAAAACGCAGCAAAACGCATGCACAACGCTGCGTTTTGTGCCGCATGCGTCCTTTTTTTGATTGATTTTGGACGCAGCAAAAATGCAACTTGCTGCGTCCTCTGCGCCCGGATGCGTGCGCTGCAGTGACGCATGCGGCGCAAAACGCGGAGCGCTGTCATTCAAAACACGTCCACTCATTTTGGTGTTTAGTCCCAAAATGGAGGATGGAAGAAGAAAAGGGTTGGACAAGGAAATTACATCATTTCTTTTTTTTTTTTCCCCCACTGCAGTTAAAGCTTTATTTGTGTCAAACACAGACAATTTGCAGAGAAAACTGCATAAAAAACCGCACAAAAAACCGCACTAAAAACCGCACCAAAAACGCACCAAAAACGCACCAAAAACGCACCTGCGTTTTCTGCCAAGAGCTGCGGTTTTTGTCCTGAAAAAAAAAGGATTGAAATCAGGATCATGTGAACATACCCTTACACTTATGAGCACTATGAGCACTATGTAGCTGGCACAGAGACAGAAGCCTAGGACCATGCACCATAAACTTACAGTGCTTGGCTGTTACTTAGTCAAATAACAGCAGGTCAGATATTACTCAGTGGCTACGACCATCACGGTTGTTGTGCGTATACAACCTGTGTCTCTGCTCGGCCCATTATCGCTAGGCCTACTTTCTAGGAAGGAGAACTGTCTTTGCTGCCCACTGCAACTATCCAACCATCATTTCTATGTTGAATGTGTTTGAGTTAAAAAAATGATTCAACTATACTTTACTATAATACAGGTTGACAAGTTAAAGGTGCATGTGTAGGCCAGCTGAGATTTGCCAAGGACACCAATAATCCATTCCATGGCACTTATATGAGATGCTTCTGCTTCTGATTCCCCATAAGAAGCTAAATGCTAAAGTCTCCTGGACTAAAATTTCACAAAACTGCTGCTTCAACAAGACCTTCAAAAGGGTGGAAACATCCATACAGATGATCAGGAGATTAAGTCTTCTACGTGTTTGTTGACTTTCCACTTCTCAAAAGCCCAATTCTCTCCTGGAAAACATGGAAGCTCTGATCTTTCTTAAAGGCTATTAGGGCATTGCATACAAAATGGGATTTTCTTTAGTCTTTCTATGTAACATCAGTGTGAGGGTTTGAGGACCCTTATAGACTGTCTTACAAATACGATTGGCCCTGATGTCCTTCTTGACTGGATATCCCTGGCCTGATTTGAGTATCACATCGAAATCAAGTCAGCAGATTTAATTTCTTAGGTGACTTGGGGATCCCGAGTCCAATCTACTTGATCTAGCTGGACTGATTTTCCCCTTGCTGCTATCTGGTTGCATCCTTATGAAGGCAGTGTCACCTATATTTCATTAGCATTATGAACCACTGGTTGTTTGCTTTATTCCTCATTTAACGCACTTGTTACTTGCTTCACTTTCTTACAGACGCTCTTCTGTATTCTCATTCCTTGTACTTTAATTTAAAGGAGATTGCTAGTTATGAATCTTGTCTCACTGAGTTTTTGATGTGTCAGCTTTTAACCATGCTTTAGGTTTTTTCTTGCATACTCTTTTTTGTACTGATCACTTTGTTTTTATTTTGTGGTATGTAAAAAACTCAATAAAAAGAAAAACAATAAAACTTTTTTTTGGAAGTCTTACACTTTATATACTGTATGTATTACATATCCACAGGATATTCTATATATGAATAATAAAAGTGGATCCTGAAAATGGGTTAACTCAAGGATTTCACTATTCATCACTTGTTCTATAAACTCTAGTTATTGTCTGGTGTTCACTTGGCACGGGGCTTTCTTTTCTTAGTGGTTGATTCTCAAATCTATAAGGTGGGCCATCAGAATGATTTTTTTTTGGTAAGCCCAACAAACCAAAGAATAACATTGTCTCCGAATCTTTGTATAACTGGTTGGATCATGAAACCAGGGTGACTTACACAATATTAGGCAGGTGGTTTTAATGGCTGGTTGGTTTATATTCTTATGTAGCTAGCTGAACCAAATTCATTTTGGAAACAACTCATCTCCACAGGATATACTATACCAATGTGTCATATGTTGATTCTGCAGGTTGGAGGGAAATTAAGAAAACTGCTCATTATCTGTTACTGGAAACTAGTCATCTTGTAGAAGGTTAAACAAGCAATTCTCAGTCTGTTTTCTACATTCTTCATATGGCTTTAAACTATACTGCATATGCAGGAACCCTGCCAGATGTGTTATTTAAAGAGAACACATTGATTTAAATGAACACTTTTTTAGCAATAACTAGTTTTTACATGAATGACTTAATTGAGATAACTTTTTGTGACATTTGCTGTGTGATCCTATGCAACAGATCACCTCTGTTCACTGAAATAGTGAAAAAGACGTTTCCAGTTGAGTTCACCCTACCAATTACTGATTTGCTTACACTAACTAGAAAGTCATCATGTGCCAAGGCAGTGTTTTTATGCTGAGCTATGGAGATTAATTACTTTCCCAGATATAATCAGTATCCTCCTAAACATTAAATTGTAGTTGCTGTACACAGTTTAAAAATGGTCCACAACTGTATTATCACTCCATGCAATATCTAAGTTGCGCATATGCTATCCATAGATATCTTTAGGCATATACTGTGTCATCATTTGTCTCTGATTTCAGAAGAATGCATGGCATACTAAGGTTTTTTCTTACAGATGCACACTACAGTACTTTGCTCTAACATCGGCAGGTCAGAGCAAAGTACTCCTGCGCATGACAAATAGGTATTCATGACTCATGTGAGCAGACGCCGGCATAGTTCAATGCGGCGGCAGCGGGGGGAGTCGGCGCTGACTGGGCGCCTCATGGGCCCCATAGCGGCTGTGTGATGTGCCGCTTTCTGGGGTCCCTGGGGGGAGGGGGTCCCTAGGCAGCTGCCTGGTCTTTCTACCCCTAATGTCGGCCCTGCTCTTGAGATCCCCCCCTCCGAACTGCTATGCACCAGCACCACCAACTCCAAGGACCCCCCACGCCATACTGCCGTGACATGTAATTATATGAACTTTGCAGACAAATTCTAACCCCAACCCCCAAAATACTGCCCGATCCCTAAAAGAAAAAGATATTAAGGCAAAATTAACCACTAACTCATTACCTATCAAAACTACTTAAGGGAGGGTTGGTGGGAGCTTCTTGTCAATATGGGGGGACCTAAAATGGTTGCCCCATTAAGATGGCCACCCCCTTTTATAATGATGCCCCATGACCCCACCTCTGAACCCTCCTCCCCCTTGTCCCAGCACTAGCCCCCACCTTATTCAAATGAATTAACCCCGTAATACCGTCCAATTCCCCACGCCCACCAAACCACACCACAGCTTCTTCATTACCTTTGACATGAAAGGTGTGCCTCGGTCAGTAAAGATTACCTTCGGAATCCCTGTCCAAGAAAATATATAAAATAACTCATGGGCAATACTTTTGGATGCGTTATATGTTAGGGGAACTGTTTCAGGATAGCGCTTTGCATAATATAGTACAACAAGGATATACTGGTACCTCCGACCCAATTTTAAAACTGGCCCCACCAAATTCATCTCAATCCTCACAAAGGGTATTTCAATTATGGGTAGAGGAAATATCGTGCTGCGAAATTGGGTCACGGGCACAGTTATTTGGCATACAGGGCAGGACTTGCAATAATCCTCAACCTTCTTGTACATCTCCATCCAAAAGAACCTCTGGAGAATCCTCTACTGGGTATTCTGTCTCGAAGTGTCCCTCCAGAACATGACTACCTATGAGCCATATCAAGCACCCTGCTCTCAAGGACCAGCAATTGCTCAACGATTTCCAGATCTTTCTTGATCAATCTATACCATAGCTCATTATTCATAGAAAAGTGTCAAAACAATTGGTCAGCTCCTGGATATTGGGAAAATTAATTAACGACAACAACATTCCCCCATGCATATCTAAGGGTGATATCCTTCAATTGAGCCATTACAAAATTATCCCATGTTTCCTCTACCTCAAGTATACTTAGAAGTCAGGGAGATTTTTGTCTTCTCCAGGGAAGACTTGCAATGGAGAATTTTCAGCCTCTTCCCTGGGCTGGTACTGAGACTACCCTCAGTATCTGTGCTTTTCCCACACAACTTCCAAAACAATGGAAAATTGCAGCCTGAAATTACATTATGCATAAGGGCTTTTACTACCCCCATTTCATAGTCCATTATCCTATTATATGTATCTATTTTTGCGGGGGCCACAGGATACATTCTGGTGTCAACATGGATACACACCACACTTATGAACCTATCGGGTATATGACATCCGGGTATAAGGCTGTCATGTACTAGTGTCACAAGATTAACTGAGTCTAGTAGGGCGGTGACAGGACAATCATTCAGCCTGATTTTACATACTTGTAGCTCAGTCTCTAGTCCAGGTGTAGCCACACAAGAAGGAGCATCAAACAGGGACTGGCGCCGGCCAGCATCACATTCCATAGGCTCTTGGCCTAATGAACACTGAGCCATCACATGACCAAACTCACGACACCTTCAACATTGGACCAGCTCAGGTTTTTTAAACATAGAGTCCCTACCAGGGCTGGGATTTTTTCTGGGCAGCCCCTTCCACCACCCCTTGGATAGTGGGATATTTCTGACTGAGAGTGGGTCAGTTGGTATCTCACTGGGGGTGACGGGTTGAAGAAAGCATCATGGAGATTTCCCCCTGTAGCAGCAAATCTCTCCACCAACTCCACTATATGATATGCACTCCAGGGGTTACCATGGCCTTCCTAATGCTGCAGTTTACTGGGAAAAAAAGGTTGACGACCACCCTCTCCACGATTTGTGCGTATGTGCAGACATCAGGTTCCAGCTATTTCTTTACCAGATGAAACAAATCAAACATTTGGGACTGGGAAGATCTGCCTAACTGGTATTCCCAGGCCTGGACCCATCTAGAACACACCATGGCAGTAACCCCTAAGTGAGCAAGAATCTCAGATTTCAATTTTTGCATAGTCTCGCGCTTCTTGCTCAGTAAGGTCATAATAGGCTTTTTGAGACTTTCCTATCAAGTAGGGTGCAAATAAATCCACCCACTCTTCTGTGGGGAGCTTCTCCCTTTGGTCTTCCCATTGAAAGATAGTGAGGAAAGTCTCCACGTCATCATCTGGAGCAGGGGTGGGCAATTAATTTTCCCGAGAGGCCACATGAGAGACAATGACTGTTGTGGAGGGCTGAACTAATAGCTTGAAATTAATTCTACTCAATATTAATTTATTAATATTAATTGTATCACTTAATATTGAGCATAATTAAGTATGCTGGCACCCCCCTATATATCTTTGAACCCCTCCCCACAGCCCCTTATATACAGCATGAGCCTCACACAGCCTACTACATATGCGGCATGAGCCTCACACAGCCTCCCTATATACGGCATGAGCCCCACACAGCCTCCATATATACAGCATGAGCCCCACATAGCCTCCCTATAAATGGCATGAGCCCCACGCAGTCCCCCTATGTATGGCATGAGCTCCACACAGCCTCCCTATAACGGCATGAGCCCCACACAGCCTCCCTATATATAGCATAAGCCCCACACAGCCTCCCTATATATGGCATGAGCCCCACACAGCCTCCCTATATATGGCATGATCCCCACACAGCCTCCCTATACACAGCATGAGCCCCACACAGCCTCCCTACATACAGCATGAGCCCCACATAGCCTCCCTATATATGGCATGATTCCCACACAGCCTCCCTATACACAGCATGAGCCCCACACAGCCTCTCCATGTACAGCATGAGCCCCACACAGCCTCCCCATGTACAACATGAGCCCCACACAGCCTCCCCATGTACAGCATGAGCCCCACAAAGCCTCCCCATGTACAGCATGAGCCCCACACAGCCTCCCCATGCACAGCATGAGCCCCACACAGCCTCCCCATGTACAGCATGAGCCCTACAAAACGTCCCCATGTACAGCATGAGCCCCACACAGCTTCCCCATGTACTGCATGATCCCCAATTTTCCCATATACTGCATGAGGCCCCACACAGCCTTCCCATAAACTGCATGAGCTCCACACAGCCTTCTTATATACGGCATGAGCCCCACAGTCTCTCAACATACTGAATGAGGCCCCACACAGCCTCCCATATACTGCATGAGGCCCCCACAGACTTCCCATATACTGATCAAGCCCCACACAGCCTCCATATATTGCATGACATTATACAGCCTTCCATAGCCTCACCATGTGCAGCATGTCACCCCCATAGCCTCCGCATGTGCAGCATGATACCCCCATAGCCTCCCCATGTACAGTATGACACCCCCCATAGCCTCCCCATGTGCAGCATGTCACCCCCATAGCCTCCCTATGTTCTGTATGTCACCGCCATAGAATCCCCATGTTCACCCCCATGGAATCCCATGTTCACCCCATAGAATCCCCATATTCACCCCCATAGAATCCCCATGTTCACCTCATAGAATCCCCATGTTCATCCTATAGAATCCCCATGTTCACCCCCATAGAATCCCCATGTTCACCCCGATAGAATCCCCATGTTCACCCCCATAGAATCCCCATGTTCACCCCATAGAATCCCCATGTTCACCCCTATAGAATCCCCATGTTCACCCCATAGAATCCCCGTGTTCACCCCATAGAATCCCCATGTTCACTCCATAGAATCCCCATGTTCACCCCCCATAAAATCCCCATGTTCACCCCATAGAATCCCCATGTTCACCCCCATAGAATCCCCATGCTCACTCCCATAGAATCCCCATGTTCACTCCATAGAATCCCTATGTTCATACACATGAAAAAAAAAAAACACCACATACTCACCTCGGTCCCGTTCCCAGGCGCCCTGCTCTGTTGCTGTCTCCGATGTGCTGACTCTCCGGCGGTACACAGCTGATGTAATGACATGACATCATCGTGTCAACTGTTTCGCACACTGATTGGTGGATGAAGTGGCTGGAGGCCCCTCCTCCACCAATGCTGACTGCGGGAGACAGCGAGTGAGTGGGCGGGTACGGTGCTGCCGGGCTGGACTGAGACAGCCAGAGGGCCGGATTTGGCCAGCGGGCTGCACTTTGCCCAGGTCTGATATGGAGTCATTTTTTGCATGGAGCATTGTACCACCTCCCTAGTACTCCAGGACATGGGACCCCTGGCTGGCCTTGTCTCGGACCATGCCACAACTACCTCTTTCAGCAATGCAACCTGCTCCAGCATTAGGCGGTTGGTCTGCTCTTGGGTCTGGTGCTTCTGCTCCAAAGCCCTCCTGGGCCTGAACCACAGTTTTAACAACTTCTTCCATAGTGCGAGGTTGTGACTACATAGTTTTCAGAGATTGCATCCAGGACTTCAACATTACACTCCCCAAACTGCAAGATAGACAAACCTTTGGGAGCCCTCTGACTCCATGCAATTGCTTATCTCGCTTCCAAGAGTCTTTGTGAACCCGCAGATTCATAGCAACAGCAGACAGCAACCCTCACTCTTCGGCCTTTATTTGTCAAGCTGTTGCCCTTAGCAACCTGTGATGCCCGCATTCTCCACCATATTTTAAGATGCTAGGGCATTGTAGGGCATTGTGGAAGTGGCATAGGCAGACACAGTCCACATAAGAAAAACGTAACATACATGAAAGAAACTAAAAATAAAAAAGACTTGTCCAGCTAGGCGCTAACTAACATACCATACCTATGACTCATGACAGGGCTGGCTCCAGGTTTTCATGGACGCCGGAAAAAAGACTCTCAGTGGGCCCCTTTAACACACACCACAATTCATGATGCACAGATACGGCAGAGAACTATAGGTACAGTACAATGCCAAAGGTTTTACTTACTTCTTACATTACATGAGTGATATCTATTGTAAATTCTACAATAGCTCAGAAACCAGACAGTACAGTCCACTATACAATATTATGGTCACCACAAAGTGCTCTATGCAGAATAATGAGCCCCATATATTGCTCCATACAGAATAATGGACCCCATATAATGCTCTATACAGTATAATGAGCCCCACATATTGCTCCATATAGTATAATGAGTCCCATATATTGCGCCATACAGTATAACGAGCCCCATATATTGCTCCATTCAATATAATGATCCTCATATATTGCTCCATACAGAATAATGGAGCCCATATATTGCTCCATACAGTATAATGAGCCCCATATAATGCTCCATACAGTATAATGAGCCCCAAAATATTGCTCCATACAGTATAATGAGTCACATATATTGGTCCATACAGTATGAGCCCCATTAAATGCTCCATACAGTTTATGATGGGCCCCATATATTGCTCCATACAGAATGGGCCCCATATAATGCTCCATCCAAAATAGGCCCCATATAATATGCCATACAGTTTATAATGGGCCATTCAGAATACCCCCATATAATGTTCCATACAGTATATGATGGGCCCCATAAGATACTCCATATATAATGGGCCCCATAAAATGCTACATGCATATAGGGCCCCATATGATGTTCCAGTATATGATGGGCCCCATAAGATGCTCCATATATGATGGGTCCCATACAATGCTCCATATATAATGGGCCCTACACAATGCTCCATATATGATGGACCCCATATGATGCCCCATATATAATGCTCCAGTGTATGATGGACCCCATATAATGCTCCATATTTAATGGGTCCCATATCATGAACCCCATATATTGCTCCAAACATAAAAAAATGAAATACTCACCTCTCCTTGCTGGCCACTGCTTTTCTCCGGACTCCTCAGTGTCGCCATCTTCTGGCTCTCTGCACTGTGACTGCTCAGGCAGAGGGAGCACAGTACTGACGTCATTGCGCCCTCTGTCCTGAACGTCACAGCGTCAGGAGATACGGAAGATGCCGCAGTAGTGGAACAGGGAGAGGTAAGTATAAATGCCAGGGCACTGAGCTAGCGGGTGAGCGGGTGCTGATGCTGGTTCTGACTCACGGTACCACGGATGTGTACACTCCAGAAACTCAGCGTTTAGCACCTTTAACAGCTGTGCATACCGCTCTCAGAACCATATCATATCAGTCCTCAGGCTGTGAAACTCTGAAGTTTGCCCTTCAGCCTTTTCTGTGTCCTTAATGAGACGACCTCTCCTAGATGAGCTGGCTAAGCTTCTAGAAAAATCCATCCTCGAGCGGGAGTGGGAGTGATGAATCCCATCACTAAATCCTCCTCATCACTCCAATAAAATCCAGTCCTGAACTATCATAAATAAAGGGACTAAGCACCTAAGCTGTTGCACCAACCAGCACTACCCGATTTTAATATCTCGCGCAGTTTAACTTTCTGAGAGAGATATGCACTCTGTCCAGTATCTTCCAGGTCTGTCACCTACAACTTATTGACAATTTTTTTTTAAATATGACAAATAGCTGAAAAGATCTTAGAGTTGAATATAAGGGCAAATCAGCCACTCTTATAATGGTTGCTAGAGTGTCGCAGACTAATTGAAGGCTACACTCACCCATGCAGTTTTTGAAAAGCCAAAGCCAGAAGTGGATGTAAAAAAAATGGAGAAGCAGTAAAGACTTTACGTGAAAACAAAGAATACATCAGAAACGTAATTTGTGATTCCATCTGTAAAATAGTCAAAATTACAATTTAGGAATTTAACATTCGCATGGGGTCAAGCCACTGTTGTATCTACACCGCAGTCAGCATATCTCTCCAAGCATCACTCTTATAAGCCAGAAGTCATGCATTCGTCAGTTCACAAGCTTTTAAAAAACTTGACAGCACTATCAGGGTGAAGATAAATTGGAGCAAATTTATTGTAATTATTGAAAAAGCATGCTTTCTTTTGGAAAAACACATAAAATACTGAGATTCGAAGATAAAATAAAGCAAAACCCTTAAAACAAACAGAAGAGTAATTCAAGTGTGATAGGTCAGCCAGAGATATTAGTCTGTGTGCCGAGACTTTAATTCTCTCATATATGAATGACTGTATCCCCAGTGGCACGCTACCCAACATATAATGATTCAAAGAAAAAGTGATTCATAGGTATTTATAATATGTGGACAAATGCAAATTTTGGCTGCTCTACATACTGTATGACTAGGCCCCGGGGAAGTATAATCTAAGCTATTGCGTGGTTCTGCTGCAACTATAAATAAGGACAAAACCTATATATGGCAGGACTCTGAGGACAATAACCTCAACATGTACTGGAGCTTTTTTATTCAACTAAAAATTTATAACAATGCAGAAAAAAATAAGAGAAAACAAAGCATTTAGCTTCATATCTATATCTATTGCCTTAAAGGGAACCTGTCACCCCCAAAATCGAAGGTGAACTAAGCCCACCGGCATCAGGGGCTTATCTACAGCATTCTGGATTGCTGTAGATAAGCCCCCGATGTATCCTGAAAGATGAGAAAAAGAGGTTAGATTATACTCACCCAGGGGCGTTCCCGCTGTGGTCCGGTCCGATGGGTGTCCGGTCCAGCACCTTCCATCTTCTTATGATGACATCCTCTTCTTGTCTTCACACTGTGGCTCCGGCGCAGGTGTACTTTGTCTGACCTGTTGAGGGCAGAGCAAAGTACTGCAGTGCGCAGGTGCTGGGAAAAGTGAGAGAGGCCCAGCCCAGCCCACTGGACTCTGGAGTAGTGGAATGGTGTGCTAAGAAGCTATGAGTAACACTTCTTTTTCTGGAAGTCTGATGCATGTGGAGCACCCGCTAGGACCGTGGGGTACTCGGTACTGGGTCGGCACAGTTTTTAAAGGGGAAGTCACAGTAGCAATGACCCGGTCCGTGGCCCTGGGTGTCCAATAAAATATGAAAAAGGGGAAAATAATTTATGGGATAAGTGTTCATGACGCAACCTGTGGTACTTAGCCAGGGATGGCTGATGCTGCTTAAAGGGGTCCACTGGGGCAGATAGTATTGCAGCAGAGTTGGTATAGCTCCCCACAGGTAGAGCTTAGTCCCCAGGGCTCCCGCTGCAGTTCGTAAGGGATGATAGATGGTGGAGTGCAGGAAATATTTGGAGGACACAGGATTTGCAGTCTCTTTACCTTTTACTGGTGAAATTGCAGTCCAGGGCACAGGTTACAGGTGATCTTTGAGATCCGGGCAGCCTGGAAGTGGTTCGGAATCCCCCTAGCCAGTTGGGGTTGGAAGCCTTCCTTTCTGCGCTGAATTCTAGGTTCTTAATGCATTAGCTTTTCTCACATCCCTTTCTCAATCTGTCCCTCAGGTGGGACACTACCTGCATGGCAGGCAGCTCGAGCCTTTTTACAGGTGTCCCTTCTCTCGTGGTGACTTTGGGCTCTAATCTGCTGCTGTGCCTTCGGGTGTCAGTGGTGGACAGGAGACTTGCAATCTCCTGCCCTCCGGTTTCTGCTGTGGGGCATACAGCTCCCCCACAACCTCAGACTCCGGTGTCCAGTTTCTTGCACTTAATCATGGGGGTGAGCTCAATCGCAGCTCCACTGCCAGTTTCCCTCTCTTTTGCTTCTTCTTCCTTCACTGTCTCAAACAGACTTATCCTTAACTCCTCCTCCGGACCAGAACTTATAGGAAAGCTACCCTGAAACTGGGTCTAGAGCTCCCCCTTCTGGCCTGGAGTCAGGAAAGTGTTGTATGCTAGTGTTACCTGCCAAGGGGATTCCTTCTCTCTTCCAGACATGGCATCACCCTTCCCTCTGACAACCGGATTCCTGGGGTGTCACAGATGAGACTGGGTTTCGCAAATGCCAGGAGAACGTTACCTGCCTGACTGCATTGTGCTAACTATAAAATTTGATGGAGCTGAGATAATGTTGTGGGATTGTTTTTCAGGGACTGGCCTAGTTCTAGTGAAGGAAAATGCTTCAACATACCAAGACATTTCGAGAAATTGTAGCTTCCAACTTTGTGGGAACAGTTTGAGGAAATCCCTTTACTGTGCCCCAGTGCACAAAGCAAGGACATAAAGTCATGGTTGGGTGAATTTCGTGTATAAGAACATTTGGGAAAAAGCTACAGTGAAGATTACGATCGATCACCTAACAATTAGTGTCAGACCTCACAAATGTTCTTTTGGGTGAATGGTCAAAAATTCCCACAGAGACAATCCAACCTCTTGTAGAAATCCTTCCTAGAACACTGGAGGCTGTGCATGGGGGACCAACTCCATATCACTTTCTATGGCCTTAGAATGGTATGTCATATAATCTCCTGCAGATTTAATGTGTCATTATTAAGTCTCAATACTATTGTCCATACACTGTATATGTGGATAAATTTGAGGTAGTGGCACTACAGAATAGTTGCCCAAGTCTAAAATCATAGACAGCAAAGTGTCCCAATGCAAAAATATTATATGGGCCCCTTGCGCAATGATCATAGCCCATGAAATACCCCAAAACCACTATTAATTATGATCTATGACAAATACCTTTTACTTGCAATGTACTAGACAGAAGCTTATTAGGGAACAGTAGATCCTTCCCCACTGGGCCCTTGGCAGTTGCACAGATCACACCTACCGTTTGGTGTGTCTACCAATGAATTGGATGTTATCATTCTCTTTAAGCTTTGGCCACTCTGTGTTCTGCCATATAGTAATATCAAATCACAAATTTCCAAAGGCAAAAGAATCCCCAACTAAAGACTCTAAAACATAACTTTTAATATTACAATTAAAAAGGGAATTAATTTTAAAAGTCGCACATGTCAGTGTGTATCAAGGACTGTCAGATACCATTTAATTTCCTAACATCTTATATAGACAATTCCTAGTCCTATTATCATCAGATCCCAGTATTCAGGGGTATAGAATATGGTGCAGCCGCTACCTTATTCCCTTAATTTACCCCCACACATGCTCTGGCAAGTGCAATTAAAACTTGCTCCTAAGCCTCCCCTACATGTTTCACCAGCAAAACTGGCTTCGTCAGGGGGTTGAGGCTCACCCTACCCTGACTTTTTTGGACAGCAATTTTTGCTGCCATATAGTAATATGGCACCATATTACAGAGAGGGTTTATCTGTAATATGACCATTTTGTTTTCATGTAGTATGGCCATATACACTTCCACAAGTGGTTAATTCCAAGTTGTAATACAGTAGTGAGCACTAGATCGCTGACTGATTCCTGAAAGAAATAAATGAAAAAAAAATGTTTGAATACCCCATGTAAAGATACATTTTGTACATGATATAAAGCTGTTATCATTATCTACCTAATACAAAATCTAAACTTACAAATTTGCAAAAAATAATTACAAATGAACAAAAATCTAAATTTCATATTTTTCCACCAATCTACAGTCAAAGATAGTTGTTTTCATCCATTCCTAAGAGTCACCTTCTAAACCATCTATTTTGCTGGCAGTGACTAATAACACAGCTGACAAATTTCCAATGATTAAAACAGTAAACTTTACTAAATGATCAGTCTACCTATTTTTTTTTTATTTTAAACTCACTTAATCTGAAAGCAGAAATTTATGTTGATATAGTCACCATAGTTAACAGGAACCTGACTGGTGACCCATGCTGCTTGATCCATGGGCAGCATGTGTTGGGGGTCAAGTTCCCATCTCTGCACAGGGGGAATCTCAGGCCATCTCTGCTGTGGTCTCCCATTCTTCTCCTGCCGCAGTGGAGTCTGCTCAGCGGAGACGTCGGTCCCAGCATCTCACTCAGTCTGACTCTGTACAGAGAGTTACTGCTGCTTTTCCTGCTTCTGCCATTGAAGTCAGTGCTGGGCAGCAGCGAGCAGACGCTTCTGGGACTAAGTCCTGCTTTTCTCGTTCTGAGCATGCCCAGAGTAAGATCTCTCAGTGGAGATTGAGGGTCACATGATCAGACACAGCAGTTAAGGTCCTGTAGGTGCTCACGCTCTGTGGCAGCCTCTCATTGGTCCTTCTTGGAAGGTCCTGTACGTGCTGCAACTATTTAAGGCTCGCATGGCCGCACGGCCATGCGCTAGTATACATTTGAAAACGTGTGTGTGTTGATGAGTGCAAGTCGTTCTTTAAACATCCCCTCCCTTGTGTATGATTGCTCGAGTAAGGTGGATGTCTGCTATCTAGCGCCCGGCTGAGCTATCAGCACAAAGTCACACGTAAACAGCGTCTAACTGCTGTGACCGCCAGTGCAGCGCCGTGTGCTATTAGAGCACTTGCCTTACCCTAGTTAGGGTGGTTAGTGGCGTCCGCCAGTGTGGCACAGCACGCACTTCTGTGCATATTAGTTACTTGCGGTACCGCGACCCTGTGATGTAACAGGGTCCGCTTTCTTCATACAGGGTGGAGTTAACCCATGTGTGTATCCTCATTGTACCGCCATATAGTCCGCCTTTACTTAGCAGCAGGTTCCATCTCTGCACGGTGGACCCCGGGCTGCGAACGCACCTTATTCTGTCTATTTAATTATTTGGTGCGTTCCGCTAGCCCTAACAGCATGTATCAGATACTGGCTGCATGATTTCAGCTTATGCACACAAGCAGAGAGACCTGTCACTCCAGGTAAGTGGGCGGAGACCCGCCTGTCCGACTAGTCTCTCGTGCGGTCCACGTTGTCTAATATATATTGTCTGTGGATCGGGTAGCATGTTTCAGCTGTCATATTTCTTTTAAAGGCTAATCTCTACACTTACTTTAACTCCTTATATAAGCAAAAATGTTAATTTAAGCATACGGTGTCTATTTGCAAACCAGATGATATGAAAACTATTATGGCAAGGGCTCATTCATGCAAAAATTTTCATATACGAGTGCTATTCATGTTTTTCATGGATAGCACATACACTAATTAAAATTTATGGGGCTGTTCAGATGTCTGTGTATTCTTGCGGACTAAGTGGTCCTTACAAAAATACGGATACAGGTCCAATGTTGATCTGAGTCAATGATGAAATTCACTAATGCAAGGGTCTATGAAAATATGAAGAATTCTGTTGCTCAATGCTTGATAGGGGAAGCTTGAGAAACTTGCATTTTTTGTTTTTGCATGCAAAAACAACTAATGAAACTGATGGAAAAAACAGAACCATTCATCCTACACAACTCTTACAAATAAAGGAAATAGACTCTAAAACTGTTATTCTGATTCATTAACTTAGGTGAAAGTCAGCTGTGTATAAGGTCTATCTAATAAGATCTTTGTTTTCTCAATTTTACAAATCCCTAATAAAGAGACACTAGAAAAATATAAGCAAAAATATATTGAAAAACATAAATACTGATAAAAATGTAAGATTATTAAAGCAAAGTGGTCCCTCAAATGACAGTATTAATTATTTTCTGGGCCATTGGTTTAAGTTGAAAACTTGGAGACTATAGTTTAACCCCTTTACCCCCAAGGGTGGTTTGCACGTTAATGACCAGGCCAATTTTTACAATTCTGACCACTGTCCCTTTATGAGGTTATAACTCTGGAATGCTTCAACGGATCCCGGTGATTCTGACAAAGTTTTCTCATGACATTTTGTACTTCATGATAGTGGTAAAATTTCTTTGATATTACCTGCGTTTATTTGTGAAAAAAATGGAAATTTGGCAAAAATGTTGAAAATTTCGCAATTTTCCAACTTTGAATTTTTATGCAATTAAATCACAGAGATATGTCACACAAAATACTTAATAAGTAACATTTCCCAAATGTCTACTTTACATCAGCACGATTTTGGAACCAACATTTTTTTTCTGTTAGGGAGTTATAAGGGTTAAAAGTTGACCAGCAATTTCTCATTTTTACAACACCATTTTTTTTTAGGGACCACATCTTATTTGAAGTCATTTCTATGGTCTATATGACAGAAAATAACCAAGTGTGACACCATTCTAAAAACTGCACCCCTCAAGGTGCTCAAAACCACTTTCAAGAAGTTTATTAACCCTTCAGGTGTTTCACAGGAATTTTTGGAATGTTTAAATAAAAATGAACATTTAACTTTTTTCACAAAAAATTACTTCAGCTCCAATTTGTTTTATTTTACCAAGGGTAACAGGAGAAAATGGACCCCAAAAGTTGTTGTACAATTTGTCCCGAGTATGCCGATATGTGGGGGTAAACCACTGTTTGGGCGCATGGCAGAGCTCGGAAGCGAAGGAGCGCCATTTGACTTTTCAATGCAAAATGGACTGGAATTGAGATGGGACGCCATGTTGCATTTGGAGAGCCCCTTATGTGCGTAAACATTGAAACCCCCCACAAGTGACACCATTTTGGAAAGTAGACTCCCTATGGAACTTATCTAGATGTGTGGTGAGCACTTTGACCCATTAAGTGATTCACAGAAGTTTATAATGCAGAGCCGTAAAAATAAAAAATCATATTTTTTCACAAAAATGATCTTTTCGCCCCCTTTTTTTATTTTCCCAAGGGTAAGAGAAGAAATTGGACCCCAAAAGTTGTTGAACAATTTGTCCTGAGTACGCTGATACCTCATATGTGGGGGTAAACCACTGTTTGGGCGCACGGGAGAGCTCGGAAGGGAAGGAGCACTGTTTTACTTTTTCAACGCAGAATTGGCTGGAATTGAGATCGGATGCCATGTCGCGTTTGGAGAGCCCCTGATGTGCCTAAACAGTGGAAACCCCCCAATTATAACTGAAACCCTAATCCAAACACATCCCTAACCCTAATCCCAATGGTAACCCTAACCACACCCCTAACCCTGACACGCCCCTAACCCTAATCCCAACGCTATTCCCAACCGTAAATATAATCCAAACCCTAACTTTAGCCCCAACCCTAACTGTAGCCTTAACCCTAGCCCCAACCCTAACCCTAAACCTAGCCCTAACTGTAGCCCTAACCCTAAACCTAACCCTAGACCTAACCCTAGCCCTAACCCTAACCCTAACCCTAGCCATAACCCTAGCCCTAACCTTAGCCCTAACCCTAACCCTAGCCCTAACTCTACCCCTAACCCTATCCCTAACCCTAGCCCTAACCTTAGCCCTAACCCTAGCCCTAACCCTAGCCCTAATGGGAAAATGGAAATAAATAATTTTTTTTAATTTTTAAATTTTTCCCTAACTAAGGGGGTGATGAAGGGGGGTTTGATTTACAGTTATAGCGGGTTTTTTAGCGGATTTTTATGATTGGCAGCCGTCACACACTGAAAGACGCTTTTTATTGCAAAAAATATTTTTCGCGTTACCTCATTTTGAGAGCTATAATTTTTCCATATTTTGGTCCACAGAGCCATGTGAGGTCTTGTTTTTTGTGGGTCGAGTTGACGTTATTGGTAACATTTTCGGGCATGTGACATTTTTTGATCGATTTTTATTCCGATTTTTGTGAGGCAGAATGACCAAAAGCCAGCTATTCATTAATTTCTTTTGGGGGAGGCTTTTATACCGCTCCGCGTTTGGTAAAATGGATAACCAGTTTTATTCTTCGGGTCAGTACGATTACAGCGATACCTGTCATGATTCCCCAATGGCATGGGAACATCAGAAACACAAAATAACAGACTAGCCCTCGGGTGATGGAAACTCAAGCTGACCGTGACCTAAATCTACCACACAACTAACAGTAGCCAGGAAGCATTCCTACGGCTGCCTAGATGCCATGCGCCAGCCGGAGAACTAACTACACCTGGAAGAGGAAGGAACAGACCTGGCTTACCTCTATTGAAATTCCCCAAAGATGATAGTAGCCCCCACATATATTAACGGTGAGTTCAGAGGAAAAGACATACACAGTATGAAGGTAGATTTAGCAAAGCGAGGTCCACTTACTAGATAGAGGAAGGATACAAAAGAGGACTTCACGGTCAGCTGAAAAACCCTTTCAAAAACCCATCCTGAAATTACTTTAAGACTCCTGTGTCAACTCATGACACAGGAGTGGCAATTTCAGTCCACAAGAGCTTCCAGTAACAGGAAATGACAAACTGTAAACTGGACAAAAAATACAAAACAAAAAGGACAAGAGTCCACTTAGCTGATCAGCTAACTGGTAGCAGGAACATGCAACTGAAAGACTCAGGTTACAATGATGACCGGCAAGGAAGTGACTGGAGAGCAAGGCTAAATAGGGAACTCTCAAAACTGATGGAAGCAGGTGAGCTGAGGCAGAAAAGAACACACAAGTCTCCAGTACCACCAGCCACCACTAGGGGAGCCCAAAAAGCGGATCACAACAGTACCCCCCCCTTAAGGAGGGGGCACCGAACCCTCACAAGAACCGCCAGGGCGACCTGGATGAGCCCTATGAAAGGCACGAACCAAATCCGAGGCATGAACATCAGAGGCAGTTACCCAAGAATTATCTTCCTGACCATAGCCCTTCCATTTAACCAGATACTGGAGTCTCCGCCTGGAAATACGGGAGTCCAAGATCTTCTCTATAACGTACTCCAATTCACCCTCAACCAGCACAGGAGCAGGAGGCTCAGCAGAAGGAACCACCGGCACCTCGTATCTCCGCAACAACGACCGATGGAACACATTATGGATAGCGAAAGATGCCGGGATGTCCAAACGAAAGGAAACAGGGTTAATAATCTCCAAAATCCTATAGGGACCGATGAACCGAGGCTTAAATTTAGGAGAAGAAACCCTCATTGGGACAAAACGGGAAGACAACCACACCAAGTCCCCAACACGAATGCGAGGACCAACCCGACGCTGGCGGTTAGCAAACCGCTGAGTCCTCTCCTGGGACAAATTCAAATTGTCCACCACTTGTTCCCAAATCCGATACAACTGATCCACCACAGCATCTACTCCAGGACAATCCGAAGACTCCGCCTGACCAGAAGAAAAACGGGGATGAAACCCCGAATTGCAAAAGAAAGGGGAAACCAAAGTGGCCGAACTAGCCCGATTATTAAGAGCAAACTCCGCCAACGGCAAAAAGGCAACCCAATCATCCTGATCCGCAGACACAAAACACCTCAAATACGTCTCCAAAGTCTGATTAGTTCGCTCCATCTGGCCATTAGTCTGAGGATGAAAGGCAGACGAAAAAGACAAATCAATGCCCAACCTGGCACAGAATGCCCGCCAAAATCTAGAAACGAACTGGGTACCCCTATCAGAAACGATATTTTCAGGAATACCATGCAAGCGAACCACATTTTGAAAAAACAAAGGAACCAACTCAGACGAGGAAGGCAACTTCGGCAATGGCACCAAATGAACCATATTAGAAAAACGGTCACACACCACCCAGATAACAGACATCCTCTGAGAGACAGGAAGATCAGAAATAAAGTCCATCGAGATGTGCGTCCAAGGCCTCTTCGGAATAGGCAAGGGCAACAACAACCCGCTAGCCCTAGAACAACAAGGCTTGGCCCGAGCACACACATCACAAGACTGCACAAAAACACGCACATCTCGAGACAGAGATGGCCACCAGAAGGATCTAGCCACCAAATCCCTGGTACCAAAAATTCCAGGATGACCCGCCAGCGTAGAAGAATGAACCTCCGAGATGACTCTACTGGTCCAATCATCAGGAACAAACAGTCTACCAGGTGGACAGCGATCAGGTCTATCCGCCTGAAACTCTTGCAAAGCACGTCGCAGATCTGGGGAAATAGCGGATAATATCACCCCATCCTTAAGGATACCTGTAGGTTCCGAATCACCAGGGGAATCAGGCTCAAAACTCCTAGAAAGGGCATCTGCCTTCACATTCTTAGAACCTGGTAGATATGAGACCACAAAATTAAACCGAGAGAAAAACAACGACCAGCGCGCCTGTCTAGGATTCAGGCGCCTGGCAGACTCAAGATAAATCAGATTCTTGTGATCAGTCAAAACCACCACCTGATGTCTAGCACCCTCAAGCCAATGACGCCACTCCTCAAATGCCCACTTCATGGCCAAAAGCTCCCGATTACCGACATCATAATTTCTTTCGGCGGCAGAAAATTTTCGAGAAAAGAACGCACAAGGTCTCATCACTGAGCAATCGGAACTTTTCTGCGACAAAACCGCCCCCCGCTCCGATCTCGGAAGCATCGACCTCAACCTGAAAGGGGAGAGAGACATCAGGCTGGCGCAACACAGGGGCAGACGAAAAGCGGCGCTTAAGTTCCCGAAAGGCCTCCACAGCGGCAGAGGACCAATTGGCAACATCAGCACCCTTCTTAGTCAAATCCGTAAGAGGCTTAGCAACACCAGAAAAACCAGTTATAAATCGACGATAAAAATTAGCAAAGCCCAAGAACTTCTGAAGACCCTTTAGAGAAGTAGGCTGCGTCCAGTCACAAATAGCCCGAACCTTGACAGGGTCCATCTCAACAGAAGAAGGGGAAAAAATGTACCCCAAAAAGGAAATCTTTTGAACCCCAAAAACACACTTAGAACCCTTTACACACAGAGAATTCTCCCGCAAGACCTGAAAAACCCTCCTGACCTGCTGAACATGAGACTCCCAGTCCTCAGAAAAAATCAAAATATCATTCAAATACACAATCATAAATTTATCCAGATATTCACGGAAAATATCATGCATAAAGGACTGAAAAACTGAAGGTGCATTAGAAAGGCCGAAAGGCATTACTAAATACTCAAAGTGGCCCTCAGGCGTATTAAATGCGGTTTTCCACTCATCCCCTTGCTTAATTCGCACCAAATTATACGCCCCACGGAGATCAATCTTGGAGAACCACTTAGCCCCCCTTATGCGAGCAAACAAATCAGTAAGCAGCGGCAACGGATACTGATATTTGACAGTAATTTTATTCAGGAGTCGATAATCAATACAAGGCCTCAGCGAGCCATCCTTTTTAGAGACAAAGAAAAACCCAGCTCCTAAAGGTGATGAAGAAGGACGAATATGTCCCTTTTCCAGGGACTCCTTAACATACTCTCGCATGGCAGCATGTTCAGGTACAGATAGGTTAAACAAACGACCCTTTGGAAATTTACTGCCTGGAATCAGATCTATGGCGCAATCACACTCTCTGTGGGGAGGGAGAGAACCAATTTTAGGCTCTTCAAAAATATCCCCAAAATCCGACAAAAATGCCGGAACCTCAGAGGGAATAGATGACGAAATAGAAACCAAAGGTATGTCCCCATGAGCCCCCCGACATCCCCAGCTTAACACAGACATAGTTTTCCAGTCCAGTACTGGGTTATGAGATTGCAACCATGGTAATCCAAGCACTAACACATCATGTAAATTATGCAACACGAGGAAGCGAATCATCTCCTGATGGTCTGGAGTCATACGCATAGTCACTTGCGTCCAGAACTGTGGTCTATTACAAGCCAGAGGTGTAGAATCAATACCCTTCAGAGGTATAGGAACTTCCAGAGGCTCCAAATCAAACCCACAGCGCCTGGCGAAGGACCAATCCATGAGACTCAGAGCGGCGCCAGAGTCCACATAGGCATCCACGGTAATAACTGATAATGAACAAATCAGAGTTACAGACAGAAGAAATTTAGACTGTAAAGTGCCAATAGAAACAGACTTGTCAACCTTCCTAGTACGTTTAGAGCATGCTGATATAACATGCGCGGAATCACCACAGTAGAAGCACAAGCCATTTTTGCGCCTATAATTCTGCCGCTCGCTTCTTGACAGAATTCTGTCACATTGCATTTTCTCTGGCGTCCCTTCAGAAGATACCGCCAAATGGTGCACGGGTTTGCGCTCCCGCAAACGCCGATCAATCTGAATCGCCATTGTGATGGACTCATTCAGACCTGTGGGCGTAGGAAACCCCACCATGACATCCTTAACGGCATCAGAAAGGCCTTCTCTGAAAATTGCCGCTAGGGCACACTCATTCCACTGAGTAAGCACAGACCATTTACGAAATTTTTGGCAGTATATCTCAGCTTCATCTTGCCCTTGAGACAGGGCTATTAAAGCTTTTTCAGCTTGAATCTCCAAATTAGGTTCCTCATACAGCAACCCTAAAGCCAGAAAAAACGCATCCACATTGAGCAACGCAGGATCCCCTGGTGTCAATGAAAATGCCCAATTTTGAGGGTCACCTCGCAGCAAAGAAATCACAATCTTAACCTGCTGAACAGGATCTCCAGAGGAGTGAGGTCTGAGAGAAAGGAATAATTTACAATTACATTTGAAATTCAGAAACCGAGATCTATCTCCGGAAAATACCTCTGGTGTAGGAATCTTAGGTTCAGAAATAGGAGTACGTATAACATAATCTTGTAAATTCTGAACCTTCGTAGCAAGATTATTTAAACCTGCAGCCAAACTTTGAGAGTCCATCCTTAAACCGGAGAGATCAGAGCCATTCAAGGATTAGAAGGAGAGAAAGGCAAGGCTGTAAATAGAGCAAAAATACAACTGAGCCAACTAAGTAGCAAACATGTGAGGAAAAAAAAAAAAAAAAAATCTACAGACTTCTTTTACTCTCCTTTCTTCTGCCAATTACTTTAACAGTGGCCGGTCATACTGTCATGATTCCCCAATGGCATGGGAACATCAGAAACACAAAATAACAGACTAGCCCTCGGGTGATGGAAACTCAAGCTGACCGTGACCTAAATCTACCACACAACTAACAGTAGCCAGGAAGCATTCCTACGGCTGCCTAGATGCCACGCGCCAGCCGGAGAACTAACTACGCCTGGAAGAGGAAGGAACAGACCTGGCTTACCTCTATTGAAATTCCCCAAAGATGATAGTAGCCCCCACATATATTAACGGTGAGTTCAGAGGAAAAGACATACACAGTATGAAGGTAGATTTAGCAAAGCGAGGTCCACTTACTAGATAGAGGAAGGATACAAAAGAGGACTTCACGGTCAGCTGAAAAACCCTTTCAAAAACCCATCCTGAAATTACTTTAAGACTCCTGTGTCAACTCATGACACAGGAGTGGCAATTTCAGTCCACAAGAGCTTCCAGTAACAGGAAATGACAAACTGTAAACTGGACAAAAAATACAAAACAAAAAGGACAAGAGTCCACTTAGCTGATCAGCAGACTGGTAGCAGGAACATGCAACTGAAAGACTCAGGTTACAATGATGACCGGCAAGGAAGTGACTGGAGAGCAAGGCTAAATAGGGAACTCCCAAAACTGATGGAAGCAGGTGAGCTGAGGCAGAAAAGAACACACAAGTCTCCAGTACCACCAGCCACCACTAGGGGAGCCCAAAAAGCGGATCACAACAGATACCTCATTTATATCATTTTTTTTATGTTTTGGTGCTTTTATACGCTAAAAACTATTTTGTAGAAAAAATAATTATTTTTGCATCGCTTTATTCTGAGGGCTATAACTTTTTTATTTTATCTTTGATGATGCTGTATGGTGGCTCGTTTTTTGCGGGACAAGATGACTTTTTCAGTGGTACCTTGGTTATTTATATCCGTCTTTTTGATAGCGTGTTATTCCACTTTTTGTTTGGCGGTATAATAATAAAGAGATTTTTTTTGCCTCTTTTTTTTTTACGGTGTTCACTGAAGGGGTTAACTAGTGGGACAGTTTTATAGGTCGGGCCGTTACTGATGCGGCAATACTAAATATGTGTACTTTTATTGGTTTTTTTTTTTTATTTAGACAAAGAAATGTATTTATAGGAACAATATATATAATTTTTGGGGGGATTTTTTTTTTCTTTATTTTACACGTGAATATATATATTTTTTACACTATTACATTGCCCGGGGGGGGGCATCATGTTATAGTGTAAGATCGCTGATCTGACACTTTGCTGTGCACTGTGTCAGATCAGCGATCTGACGGGCACTCCTGGGGGCTTCCAAGCGCCTGCTCTGAGCAGGCGCTGTGAAGCCACCTCCCTGCAGGACCCGGATGCAGCCCCGCGGCCATTTTCGATCCAGGCCTGCTGCAGGGAGGAGGAGGGAAGAGACCTTGGAGCAACGCGATCATATCTCGTTGCTCCAGGGGTCTCAGGGAAGCACGCAGGGAGCCCCCTTCATGCGCGATGCTTCCCTATACCGCCGGAACACTGCGATCATGTTTGATAGTCAGCTGACACCCGACCGTGATCGGCCGCGCTCCCCCTGTGAGCGCGACCAATCGCATATGACGTACTATTCCATCGGTGGTCATACGGGCCCACCCCACCTCGACGGGATAGTACGTCTAATGTCAGAAAGGGGTTAAGATTCCTGTACTTGTTTTTTATTATGTATACCCCTCCTCACATGTTAAGCACCATGGAATAAATGGCTCTATAATAATCAATAATAATAATAATGATAATGTGTCAATCCATTGTACTGATCACACATATATTTATGCATGTAAATGAGATCCCCTCTGAGATGTCTTTTTTCTATGCTAAACAAGCCCAACGTTTTTAATCTCTCCTCATATGAGAGGCTTCCATCCCTTGTAATAATCTGGTTGATCGTCTTTGAACTGATTCTAATTTGTGAATATCATTTTTAAAATGTGGAGTCCTGCTCTCAAACGAAAAGTGTCCTGCTCATGCTGGTCGCATTTACATTTGTTGGTTGTCTTGAGGCACCTTACTGTTTGTTCATGTTTGTGTTTGTATTTTAACTATTTGTAAATAAAATAAGTGGTTTTAAATATACCTCTGAGACACTTCTTTGAACACAGTTTATTCATCTGTGTTTTCAGTATGTTTCACTGTTATATAAAGTGTTGCCCATTCCTTTGGGGAATATGGGCATGGGCGTTATGCTTACATTAAACCTAATTTGCCAAGTGTTTGCCCAATCAAACATCTTATCCAGATCATTTTGCAATATTGTAATGTCAAGGTCAGATTTTAATTTCCTACATCAGCAAAGACTGACACTTTACCTTCAATCCCTTCCACAAGGTGGATTATTAAATAGGTTAAAAAGAATCAGTCCTAGCACAGATCATTGTGGTCCCCACTCCTGACTACAGTATATCCCATTTAGAGAATGTACCATTTATGATTACTCTTGTTTCCTGTCATTTAGCCAATTCCTTACCCATCAGTATATAGTTTCTCCCAGTCCCTGCTTCTGTAGCTTCAGTATAAGTCTGTTCTAAATCACATTAGCTGCGTTACCAAGATCGAGATTTGCACTTAACTCCTCATAGAAACCCAACATGTTGGTTAGACATAACTTATCTTTAATGAATCCTTGCTGGTGGTCATTTATTATATTATTCTCTGCCATATATCTCGGCAGTTCATCTCTTAGGATGCCCTGAAAAACTCATCACTTATCAGTACCACATCGGTACCCCCAATCCTGTGGCAACGACCCTGTTACAAGAGAGTCTAAAAATGACAGATACATTGGTCTGTCAGTTCCTGAGCTTCACTTCGTGGATGAATGCCATCTGGGCTGGAGGATTTGTCAATGATTGACAACCCAAAACATCCAAAAGACCATGATAAAAAGTTTACATACCCTGGTGATTTTGGCCTGATAACATGCACAGAAATTTACACAATTGGATTTGAATGGCTACTAAAGGCAACATCCTCCCCTGTGACCTGTTTGCTTGTAATCAGTGTGTGTGCATAAAAGCTGAGTGATTCTGGGATCCAGACAGACCCTTGCATCTTTCATCCAGCCACTGACGTTTCTGGATTGTGAGTCATGGGGAAAACAAAAGAATTGTCAACGGATCTACGGAGAAAGGTAGTTGAACTGTATAAAACAGGAATGGGATACAAAAAGATATCCAAGGAATTGATAATGCCAGTCAGCAGCGTTCAAACTGTGATTAACAAATGGAAAATCATGGCTCTGTAAAAACAAAACCACGGCCAGGTAGACCAACAAACATGTCATCAACAAGTGCCAGGAAAATTGTTCAGGATGCAAAGAAAAATCCACAAATAACATCAGCTGAAATACAAGACTCTCTGAAAACTAGTGGTGTGTCTGTTTCAAGATGCACAATAAGGAGGCACTTGAGACAAATGGGCTGCATGGTCAAGTCATCAGAAGAAAGCCATTACTGCGCAAATGCCACAAAATATCTCGCCTACACAATACACAAAACAGCACAGAGACAAGCCTCAAAACTTCTGGAACAAGGTAATTTGGAGTGATAAGACCAAAATTGAACTTTTTGGCCACAACCAAAAACGTTACATTTGGAGAGAGGTCAGCAAGTCCTATGGTGAAAGGAACACTATTCCTACTGTAAAGCACAGAGGTGGATCACTGATGTTTTCTGGATGTGTGAGCTGCAAAGGCACAGGAAACTTGATCATAGTTTATGGAAAGATGACTGCAGCACAATATCAGCAAATACTGGAGGCAAATTTGTACTCATCAGCCCAGAAGCTGGGCTTTTTTCCAAGAAGAGTGGGCAGCTTTACCACCTGAGAAAATAAAGAACCTCATCCACAACTACCACAAAATACTTCAAGCTGTTATCCATGTTAGAGGGGGCAATACATGGTATTAAGAAATGGGGTATGTGAACTTTTGATCAGGGCCATTTGGATGCTTTGGTTTGTCATTATGATTTAAAAAGAGAAAACACAGTAGTTTGACAATAAATGACTTCACCCAACCACTAACCATGAGTGGCGAAAAAGTTTTGGTGTTATCATTCATATTCTCTGAAAAAAAGTCAAAGCAAAAATTCTGCCTGGGTACGTAAAATTTTGAGCACAACGGTATATTCCCTTTTTAAAAAACACAGAGAACTTATAACGATCACAAAAGTCCAGAAAATTATAAATTTATACTTTATTAACCAATAATACAAAAATGCAGGGGATATTACAGTAACTGTGAAACACACATGAAAAACACTTGCGGGCTAGCAAGACCCAGAGGACCAGAATCCAGGTATTTTAAATGTAGTATTGAAAGCTGGCATCACAAAAGAAAGGGAGTATATAATAAACACCCTTGCATAATAGCACCATGCAACAATATTGTAGGGGTACATATACAACAGTCTAGCATCATAGCAACATACATTTAAAACTGTTGTGTAGTATATATGTCCCCATACGCAGCAACATCACTGCTCATCAGTATAACAATGACTGATTTAATCAGATAACAGGTTGCATGGCCACAACACATTGACATAAAGTGCTAGAGTGCTAAGGTATACAACAGAAGTGATGCACAATCGATTATAAACGTAGTTCCCAAAATTACCTATGAGATGTTAAAGTTGATGGCCCAGAGGATCGAGCTGCCCACCCCGACGCGCGTTTCGGATGGCACCTTCGTCAGGGGGCATAGGAAATGCACACATGCGCACATGCAGGGCTTTTTGTATCAGCGCATACCGGAAGTAGCGCCACTGCCGAACGGAAGTGACGCATCCGTCGCCTCGGCAACCGCAACCCCCACATCATGTGACTCGAAGCATCAGGAACACGTAAACCCCACGTGACCCGATGCTAACAGCCACATAAAGACACAGGAGGCCGGCAGGGGCAGCGGGGATGAGGCGCGCATGCGTACTATCCAGGGCAGCGCTACAATCATATATTTAAATAGCTGAGACACCGAAATATCGAGTCTCAAATTGGCAAAGTAATATACCGAGAGACAAGCAAAGGAAAAACAAAATAACCCCAATCTAACACACTTAACATATAAAACAGAGACATCCAAAGGATAGAACACAGCAAGATTAAATATTAGATCAAGGTACATATGCGTATTCATATTTATTACTACATCGTTGCATATCCACATGAGACCAACATATTACTACCAAATTGTAATGATGCATCTGCAACAAGGAATGGATGTCCCACATGTAGGTATTCTGTGCAGGGAGATTCCTCATAGCTTAGACCCGGATGGCACAATCTCCACATCAGTTGTAAATTAATAATAGTCCAAACCATACGAATTATAGCAAAAAGAACTGACATGTACAGCATCATAAATATAGAACCTATAGAGAATAGATAAAAGTAAAATTAAAATCATGTAAAAACCACATGTGTAATCCCTACAGCAAAATAGTGACCGCAAAGTATATAGGACCATGAAAATATATTTCACAAAAACGGGGCAAATGAAAGGTTCTCATTTAGACCTTTAGGGTGGACAGTTTGCAATGTCCAAATCCACCTGGCTTCACATTAAGCCAGGCGCTGCGACAATTTACCACCCCTAATATTGATATTCAATGAATCAATACCCCTCAGACGCAATAGATTACTGTTACATTGATGAACAGCCTTGAAGTGGTCTGGTAAGGTTTTTAGAGTGGATACGTCCGTGTGGCCTTCTGCAGCTTGAATGCCCAACACGTGTTCCCTCACGTGTACTTTGAGCTGGCGTGAGGTGAGTCCCACCTAGATTAAATTGCAAGGACATGTCGCATAGTACACCATATACCTTGTTGTACAGGTGATAAATTTCCTTATTTCATATGACTTGGACCCACTTGAATTTTCAAATGAGTCACATCGGTCAATATTACAGCACACCACACAGTGGCCACACGGAACACATCCACTTCTTGTACTGCCCTGATCCAAAAATGTAGTTCTAGGTTCCCCCCCATAGTGGCTTCTTGTAAGAAGATCACAAAGATTACTAGCTCGTCTGAACGTCATAGATGGTCTATTGGGTAGAAACCTAGATAAAGTGGGATCCGCTTGAAGAATGTGCCACGATTTCTCTAAAGCTGACCTCATCATTGAAGACTGGGAGTTAAAATTAGTAATAAATCTACTTTGATTGTCAGCCCCAGTAACCATATCGGTGCACCAATAAAGCAAACTATTAAGAGTGGAATGCCTAGTAGAATCACATGGATAAACCAAGGTCAGCAGCTCAAGCCGAAGGACCAGAACTATAACCGACACTGGACAGAGACAGTACTAAATAGCCGCCTTAGAACCAAAGTGAGGTGGATAAAATTAACCCAGATCTGACCAGGACGGGAATGAAGCAAAACCCCATCCTGGATCATAACAGCCAACCTATTCACAGTATAATGACCCCATAATCCCCAATACACAGTATTATGCCCCATATCCCTCTATATATAGCATAATGCTCCCAGAGACCCACACACACACCCCTATACACATGCCGTTATACCCCTACACACCCTATACACACACCCCTATACCCCTATGTCCCCATAGATCCTATATGCACAGTAAAACGAGTCCATAGCCCCCTATGCACAGCATAATGCCTGCATGGCCCCCTAAACACAGTATAATGCCCTTATATCCCCCTATAGATAGTACAATGCCCCATAGCCCCCATGTATACAGTTTACTACTCCTTATAAACAGTATAATGCCCCAAATATCCTTATACATAGTATGTTGCCACCATAGCCCCAATAAATACAGTGTGATGGCACCTTAGCTTCCCTATACACAGTATAATGTCCTCATACCTCCCTTATACACAGTATAATGCCACCTATACAGTGTGATGCCCCCATAGCTCTCTTATATACAGTATAATGCCCTCACATGGAATGATAACCCCCACAGAAGTCCCCATGCTGTATGATTCCTCCACAATTCCCCTACAAGAACTTTTAAAATAAAAAATAAACATCACCGACTCCCCTAACCCTGAATTCCGGCAGTTAATACAAGTTTATACATTTTCCTTATTACTAGGCCATAAAAAATTATTTTTTGTACAGATATGCCTGCAATGTTCATTCATTTAAAAGAGCAACAATAAATTGGTGATGTAAGTAATAAAGAGACTTCCCCTTTAAATTCAATTTATTGAAGCATGACTTTCAGTAACTTAGTTTTTCCTTTCTTACTCTAATTGTCTGTGTCATATTTTGTTCACAAAATAACTTTGTTCTGTTGAGTTTTAAAACACATATAATTTGTTTTCTGTATGCTTTGGCTAAAAAGACTTTCCAAGGTCATGTTTCTGGAATTCTTGGAATAAACCCTTCAAAATGTTCCACTTCTTTTTCCTTTAACCTCCTTAAGTTTATCAAGAAATGAATATCTATTGGTTCTATGGTGAAAGATTTAGCAGACATATTTTTCTTCTACTTGAGTTTCTTAAAGGTGTTCTCCAGTTGTTCAGTGAAAACAAGTCCTCACTATCCACTGGATAGGTGATAACTTGTTGATTGGTTGAGGTCTGACCACTGGGACCAAACTGATCAGCGGAATGGGGATTTTTTATCCCCTATAGGGCTTAAACCCTGTTAATCATTCTTTATTGGACTTCCATAAAAACGTGAGCGCAGCACAAAGCATTACTATTCAGTCTCATAGAGAGTGAATGAAGAGTTGGTCATGCATGAACATTGCCACTCCATTCTAATTGGGATAAAAGTAACCTGTTATGCCAGTCAGAACATGTGCAAGTCATTGAGCCTACATAAATCAATTAGTTTTCATCTAATCTGCAGGTAGGTTATAAGTTGTTTTCACCAGACAACCCCTTTGATCAAATTTCCTAATTGTTGTTCAAAATTAATGGTTATAAGTAGGGTTGAGCGACTTTCATTTTTTAAAGATCGAGTCGGGTTTTGTGAAACCCGACTTTGTCCAGAGTCGAGTCGCGTGCAGTCGGCCGATTATCGCTAAAAGTCGGGGATCGACCGAAACACGAAACCCAATGCAAGTCAATGGGGAAGCATAGTCGGCAGTGAGTGGAGGCCAGGAAAACACCTACAGTGCCCATTTTAATGCCAAAAACATCCATTCTTGTTTCTGAAGCTTGTCAATCTTAATTAACTTTATATTAATAGTTGTTCAATGGAACTTAGGGGTCATTTGGCAAAAGTTGTGGGGGGTAGGGCTGGTTCAAGGTTTTAGTGGGCCCAGGAATCGTGGACTACGTCACGGCGGTGGAGCAGGGAGAGGTAAGTATTTCAACGTTGCAAGTGCTGTGATCCTGAGCAAGCAGGGGGGCACACTCGTTCGCATTGGCACTGGCACAGGGCCCCTCAAAGTACAGCGGTGTGTTTGCACGGCGGCGGCGCCTCCCACCAGCAGCGACACTTTTGCGTACTCTGAGGGGCCCTGTGCCAGTGACGTCGCCAACGAGTATGCCCCCCCCACCTGATGAAGGAACCTGCACTTTCATCTGCACCTTCCTCTTTGTCCCTGTGTAAGGTGGTATAACATGCGGGAATGGGAACCTTACTTTCAGCAGGGTCAGATTCTGGCTGTGTAGAGTGCAAGGGGAATGTAGTGGTCTAGGTCAATGTACCAGCAGACTCATCTAGCAGTGGCTGGGCAATGGGCAGGATGAGGAGGAAACAGATATAGGGCCAAAGAATAAAGTAGGCTAAATGCAGTTCAAAATTGGTAACAGGACTAAACAGGCGGCATTGCTTTGTTCAGTGGAGTAGCAAACCCAGGAGCAGCAGACACTGTTTTAAGGGCCCAAACACACTAATAGGCCAAATGCAGTTTAATATCTGATACTTTAGGCCAAAAGCCTAAGACTGAAGCTCAGCTTTATTCAGTTGAGGGCAAACACCAGGGAGGGGCAGACACTCTTAGTAGGCCCTAACCACCAATTTTTAAAAACACAGCACTTAATGAGAGCCAGAAGGTTGAAGCTCAGCTTTATTCAGTTGAGGACAAACACCAGGGAGGGGCAGACACCGTTAGTAGGCCGTAACCAAAGTTGAAGGCCAAATGCAGTTTAATATCTGATACTATAGGCCGAAAGCCAGAAGGTGGAAGCTCAGCTTTATTCAGTTGAGGGCAAACACCAGGGAGGGGCAGACACCGTTAGTAGGCCCTAACCACCAATTTTAAAAAACACAGCACTTAATGAGAGCCAGAAGGTTGAAGCTCAGCTTTATTCAGTTGAGGACAAACACCAGGGAGGGGCAGACACCGTTAGTAGGCCGTAACCAAAGTTGAAGGCCAAATGCAGTTTAATATCTGATACTATAGGCCGAAAGCCAGAAGGTGGAAGCTCAGCTTTATTCAGTTGAGGGCAAACACCAGGGAGGGGCAGACACCGTTAGTAGGCCCTAACCACCAATTTTAAAAAACACAGCACTTAATGAGAGCCAGAAGGTTGAAGCTCAGCTTTATTCAGTTGAGGACAAACACCAGGGAGGGGCAGACACCGTTAGTAGGCCGTAACCAAAGTTGAAGGCCAAATGCAGTTTAATATCTGATACTATAGGCCGAAAGCCAGAAGGTGGAAGCTCCGATTTAGACAGTGGAGGACAATTTGAATTAGGGACTGCAGACAGACTTAGTAGGCTGTCCCCTGTGGACCATGCATCCACCACATTAACCCATTGCGCCGTAATGGACACGTAATCTTCCGTGGCCATGCCTACAGGTCCATGCATCTGTTGTCAGGTGCACCTTTGTACTCACAGATTGCCAGAGTGCATGGACAATGCGGTCTTTTACATGCTGGTGGAGGGTTGGGATGGCTTTTCTCGCAAAAGAAGTGCCGACTGGTTAGCTTGTAGCGTGGTACAGCGTAGTCCATCATGGCCTTATTAATAGTAAATAAAATATATAACTAGGCTCTATGAACTTTTAAATAGGTTCCAGGGGTACACGGGCAGCATTGGTGTGGTCAGTGGAGGAGTATTGCAAGTAGGGGCCGCAGACAGGCTAACAAAGGCCTAAAATAACAAACAATAGGCAGGCATGGCAGTTTTAAATCGGTTACATGGATACACAGGCAGGCAGCATTGTGGTCAGTGGAGGAGTATTGCAAGTAGGGGCCGCAGACAGGCTATCAAAGGCCTTAAATAACAAACAATAGGCAGGCATGGCAGTTTTAAATTGGTTACATGGATACACAGGCAGGCACTCCAGGCAGCATTGTGGTCAGTGGAGGAGTATTGCAAGTAGGGGCCGCAGACAGGCTAACAAAGGCCTAAAATAACAAACAATAGGCAGGCATGGCAGTTTTAAATCGGTTACATGGATACACAGGCAGGCACTCCAGGCAGCATTGTGGTCAGTGGAGGAGTATTGCAAGTAGGGGCCGCAGACAGGCTAACAAAGGCCTAAAATAACAAGCAATAGGCAGGCATGGCAGTTTTAAATCGGTTACATGGATACACAGGCAGGCACTCCAGGCAGCATTGTGGTCAGTGGAGGAGTATTGCAAGTAGGGGCCGCAGACAGGCTATCAAAGGCCTAAAATAACAAACAATAGGCAGGCATGGCAGTTTTAAATCGGTTACATGGATACACAGGCAGGCACTCCAGGCAGCATTGTGGTCAGTGGAGGAGTATTGCAAGTAGGGGCCGCAGACAGGCTATCAAAGGCCTAAAATAACAAACAATAGGCAGGCATGGCAGTTTTAAATCGGTTACATGGATACACAGGCAGGCACTCCAGGCAGCATTGTGGTCAGTGGAGGAGTATTGCAAGTAGGGGCCGCAGACAGGCTATCAAAGGCCTAAAATAACAAACAATAGGCAGGCATGGCAGTTTTAAATCGGTTACATGGATACACAGGCAGGCAGCATTGTGGTCAGTGGAGGAGTATTGCAAGTAGGGGCCGCAGACAGGCTATCAAAGGCCTAAAATAACAAACAATAGGCAGGCATGGCAGTTTTAAATCGGTTACATTGATACACAGACAGGCACTCCAGGCAGCATTGTGGTCAGTGGAGGAGTATTGCAAGTAGGGACCGCAGACAGGCTAACAAAGGCCTAAAATAACAAACAATAGGCAGGCATGGCAGTTTTAAATCGGTTACATGGATATACAGGCAGGCACTCCAGGCAGCATTGTGGTCAGTGGAGGAGTATTGCAAGTAGGGGCCGCAGACAGGCTATCAAAGGCCTAAAATAACAAACAATAGGCAGGCATGGCAGTTTTAAATCGGTTACATGGATGCACAGGCAGGCACTCCAGGCAGCATTGTGGTCAGTGGAGGAGTATTGCAAGTAGGGGCCGCAGACAGGCTAACAAAGGCCTAAAATAACAAACAATAGGCAGGCATGGCAGTTTTAAATCGGTTACATGGATATACAGGCAGGCACTCCAGGCAGCATTGTGGTCAGTGGAGGAGTATTGCAAGTAGGGGCCGCAGACAGGCTATCAAAGGCCTAAAATAACAAACAATAGGCAGGCATGGCAGTTTTAAATCGGTTACATGGATACACAGGCAGGCAGCATTGTGGTCAGTGGAGGAGTATTGCAAGTAGGGGCCGCAGACAGGCTAACAAAGGCCTAAAATAACAAACAATAGGCAGGCATGGCAGTTTTAAATCGGTTACATGGATACACAGGCAGGCACTCCAGGCAGCATTGTGGTCAGTGGAGGAGTATTGCAAGTAGGGGCCGCAGACAGGCTATCAAAGGCCTAAAATAACAAACAATAGGCAGGCATGGCAGTTTTAAATCGGTTACATGGATGCACAGGCAGGCACTCCAGGCAGCATTGTGGTCAGTGGACAAGTATTGCAAGTAGGGGCCACAGACAGGCTAACAAAGGCCTAAAATAACAAACAATAGGCAGGCATGGCAGTTTTAAATCGGTTACATGGATACACAGGCAGGCACTCCAGGCAGCATTGTGGTCAGTGGAGGAGTATTGCAAGTAGGGGCTGCAGACAGGCTATCAAAGGCCTAAAATAACAAACAATAGGCAGGCATGGCAGTTTTAAATCGGTTACATGGATACACAGGCAGGCAGCATTGTGGTCAGTGGAGGAGTATTGCAAGTAGGGGCCGCAGACAGGCTATCAAAGGCCTAAAATAACAAACAATAGGCAGGCATGGCAGTTTTAAATCGGTTACATGGATACACAGGCAGGCAGCATTGTGGTCAGTGGAGGAGTATTGCAAGAAGTGTCTGACACAGTTAGTACTCCCAAAAAATAAATAGATGTTAATGTCTCACAAAACAACTATAAATAAAAAAAAGGGTGGCATGCTTAGGTACAGGGGTGGGCTCATCTGCAGAGTTTATGACAAAGTAATTTGGCAGTAAATTAGTATTTACTGGTGTCAATATAGGACACTGACCCAGACTACTTTAACTATCATCATAGATGTCAACAAATTGGTATTGTTTGTCAGTGCCAGGCATTGAATGATGTCAGCACATAGACTAAACATTGGTGGAGCTGTGCGAGATAATTTTGCACGTGGTAGAGCACAGTTTGAGCTGGGGGGGGGAACTCTCTTGTGGCCAGCGGTACCGCCCCAGGGCCCCTCATGTTACAACGGTGTGTCTGACGTTGGGTGCGCACCACCACCGCCAGAGACACTACATTGTACTATGAGGGACCCAGTGGCAGTGCCGTCGACCAAAAGCGAGCACACCCACCTCTTCTGACAAACAGCACTGTAACTAACGGGTGCTTGCGCCAAGTGTCGAGAGTGAGACAACGGCCCCGTGGGGGGAGTTTTCCCATTGGGGGATGTGTAAACATGTCGTATGCTGGTCAAACAGCTGCTGCAAATTAAGAGATTTGAACACTCAGTAAGACCAGTCCACAAGCAAGACCTTTTTATAGGAAAGCTAGGTGTCAGCCGGGAAAGGTGGGGCAAAATAATTTGAAATCCAGGAGTGGTTCATTTTAATGAAGGTGAGATCATCCACATTTTGGGTAGCCAGACGATTACTTTTTTCGGTTAATATTGAACCAGCAGCACTGAATACTCTTTCTGATAGCACACTAGCTGCTGGGCAAGCAAGCTCCTGCAACGCATATTCTGCCAATTCAGGCCAGGTGTCTAATTTGGATGCCCAGTAATCAAATGGGAATGACGGTTGAGGGAGAATATCAATAAGGGCTGAAAAATAGTTAGTAACCATACTGGACAAATGTTGTCTCCTGTCACTTTGAATAGATGCTGCAGTACCTGTCCTGTCTGCGGTCATTGCGAAATCACTCCACAACCTGGTCAGAAAACCCCTCTGTCCAACGCCACTTCTGATTTGTGCACCTCTAACACCTCTGCCCTGTAGCCCCCTGCAGCTCGTGTGAGAACCATCACCGGCGCTGTGTGCTGGGAATGCCTGAATCAAACGGTCTACAAGAGTAGCTTGTTTGGTTGCTAATATTTGTTCGAGGTTCTCATGTGGCATAATATTTTGCAATTTGCCTTTATAGCGAGGGTCAAGGATGCAGGCCAACCAGTAATCGTCATCGCTCATCATTTTAATAATGCGTGGGTCCTTTTTGAGGATACATAAGGCATAATCCGCCATGTGGGCCAAAGTTCCAGTTGGCAAATCTGCGGTTGTGCTGGTTTGAGGGGCAGTTACAGGCAAATCTACGTCACTTGTCTCCCTTACAAAAACAGAACCCGGCCTTGCAACGCCACTAATTTCTGTTGGCCCAGGAGAAGCTTCCTCATTAAAAAAGTACTCATCCCCATCATCCTCCTCGTCCTCCTCCTCCTCTTCGCCCGCTACCGCGTCCTCTACATGGCCCTGACCAGACAATGGCTGACTGTCATCAAGGCTTTCCTCTTCCTCGGCTGCAGATGCCTGCTGCTTTATGTGCGTCAAACTTTGCATCAGCAGACGCATTAGGGGGATGCTCATGCTTATTATTGCGTAGGTCTGCACTAACCAGCCGTGTGCATTCCTCAAAACACTGAAGGACTTGACACAGGTCTTGTAGCTTCGACCACTGCACACCTGACAACTCCATGTCTGCCATCCAACTGCCTGCCCGTGTATCCTCCCACAAATACATAACAGCACACCTCTGTTCGCACACTCTCTGAAGCATGTGCAGTGTGGAGTTCCACCTTGTTGCAACGTCGATGATTAGGCGATGCTGAGGAAGGTTCAAAGAACGCTGATAGTTCTGCATACGGCTGGAGTGTACAGGCGAACGGCGGATATGCGAGCAAAGTCTGCGCACTTTGAGGAGCAGGTCGGGTAACCCCGGATAACTTTTCAGGAAGCACTGCACCACCAGGTTTAAGGTGTGAGCCAGGCAAGGAATGTGTTTCAGTTGGGAAAGGGCTATGGCAGCCATGAAATTCCTTCCGTTATCACTCACTACCTTGCCTGCCTCAAGATGTACAGTGCCCAGCCATGACTGAGTTTCTTTCTGCAAGAACTCGGACAGAACTTCCGCGGTGTGTCTGTTGTCGCCCAAACACTTCATTGCCAATACAGCCTGCTGACGCTTGCCACTAGCTGTCCCATAATGGCACACCTGGTGTGCAACAGTGGCAGCTGCGGATGGAGTGGATGTGTGACTGCGGTCTGTGGACGAGCTCTCGCTTCTGCAGGAGGAGGAGGAAGAGGAGGAGGGGGGGCGAACGCCTACAGCCAACTCTTTCCTTGACCGTGGGCTAGGCAGAACTGTCCCAATATTGCTGTCCCCTGTGGAGCCTGCATCCACCACATTCACCCAGTGTGCCGTGATGGACACGTAACATCCCTGGCCATGCCTACTGGTCCATGCATCTGTTGTCAGGTGCACCTTTGTAGTCACAGACTGCCTGAGTGCATGGACGATGCGGTCTTTAACATGCTGTTGGAGGGCTGGGATGACTTTTCTAGAAAAGAAGTGCCGACTGGGTAGCTCGTAGCGTGGTACAGCGTAGTCCATCAGCGCTTTGAAAGCTTCGCTTTCAACTAACCGGTAGGGCATCATCTCTAATGAGATTAGTCTAGCAATGTGGGCGTTCAAACCCTGTGTACGCGGATGCGAGGATGAGTACTTCCTTTTCCTAACAAGAGTCTCATGTAGGGTGAGCTGGACTGGAGAGCTGGAGATCGTGGAACTAGCGGTGGTGCCGGTGGACATGGGTGAGTGAGAGAGGGTTGGAGATGGTATTCTTGCCGGTGCCCTACATGCAGTGTTTCCTATTACTAACCTGGTGATTCCCTGACTGCTTTGGCCTGGCGACGAAAGCTGCACAGATACTGCAGGTGGTGTGGGAAATGGTCGGCTTACAGGGAGGGAAGGGATGTAGCGCTGCTGACTAGCTTCATTGGCCGAGGGTGCTGCAACCTTTAGGGACGTTTGGTAGTTAGTCCAGGCTTGCAAATGCATGGTGGATAAATGTCTATGCATGCAACTTGTATTTAGACTTTTAAGATTCTGACCTCTGCTTAAGGTAGTTGAACATTTTTGACAGATGACTTTGCGCTGATCATTTGGATGTTGTTTAAAAAAATGCCAGACTGCACTCTTTCTACTATCGGATACCTTTTCAGGCATTGCAGACTGAGCTTCTTTAACCGGATGGCCACGCTGTCCTCCAACTGGTTTTGGTTTTGCCACCCGTTTTTGGCCAGATACGGGCCCGGTAGATGGAACCTGTTGTGATGTTGATGCCTGCTGCGGCTCCTCCTCCTCCGCTTCAGAACTACTGCCGCCTGCACTCTGTTCCCCCAATGGCTGCCAATCGGGGTCCACAACTGGGTCATCTATGACCTCCTCTTCTATGTTGTGTGCAACTTCATCTGTGTCACCGTGTAAGCCGGTGGTATTGCGTTCGTGACGGAGCACCATAGTCTCCGCTGGTTTTGATTCTGCCTCAGTACACTGCGAGGGCAATGTTCTGGTCTGAGTCAAAGGAACAGCATAGTAATCTGGCTGTGGCTGTGCATCTGTGCACTCCATGTCCGATTCAACTTCTAATGGGCATGGCCTGTTAACTGTTTCACTGTGTAACCCAGGAACGGTATGTGTAAAGAGCTCCATGGAGTAACCTGTTGTGTCGACTGACGCATCCTTCACTGTTGTTTTTAGTGAAGGACACCAGCAAGCGACTTGTTCCTGACCGGGAGCATCCACTGACGATGCACTGCTCTGACATTTGGCACTTTCCGAGGAGGAGGCGAAAGAGTTAGAGGCAGAGTCAGCAATGAAAGCCAATACTTGTTCCTCCTGCTCCGGCTTCAAAAGTGGTTTTCCTACTCCCAGAAAAGAGAGCGTTTGAGGCCTTGTGTAGCCAGACAACGAACCTGGCTCAACAACTCGAGACTTAGGTGCTGTACTGCTTTTACCACGACCACCTGATGCTCCACCACCACTACCATCATTACCAGCTGACAATGACCGCCCACAGCCACGACCTCTTCCACTAGACTTCCTCATTGTTTGCAAAACGTAACCAAAGTAACGCTATTTGTTACTGTAAAACAACTTATCAGGTGAACTCAAACTTCTGTAGGATTTATATATACCTTTATAGGTGCCTGACACTGAAAGGAAAATCAGGCCCAATGTTACACACTAGGTTTTCTGTGCCCCAATAATTTGAGACAGATAGCACACACAGGACCAGCACTCAAGCAGAAATGCCAATCTTAATCTCCCACTATTTTTTTTTTTTTTTTCTGGGAGAATTTACCCTAAAAAAAAAAAAAAGGCCCAGTATTACACAGTGGTTTTCGGTGGCACACAATGAGAGACAGATGCCACACACAGCAATGGCACGGAGGCAGACTTGCCAATATTTATCTCCCACTAATTTTTTTTTTGGAAAAGGGAGAATGTACCCCCCCCCAAAAAAAATGGCCAAGTATTACACAGTGTTTTCGGTGCCACACAATGAGAGACAGATGCCACACACAGCAATGGCACGGAGGCAGACTTGCCAATATTTATCTCCCACTAATTTTTTTTTTGGAAAAGGGAGAATGTACCCCCCCAAAAAAAATAAAATGGCCAAGTATTACACAGTGTTTTCGGTGCCACACAATGAGAGACAGATGCCACACACAGCAATGGCACGGAGGCAGACTTGCCAATATTTATCTCCCACTAATTTTTTTTTTGGAAAAGGGAGAATGTACCCCCCCCCAAAAAAAATGGCCAAGTATTACACAGTGTTTTCGGTGCCACACAATGAGAGACAGATGCCACACACAGCAATGGCACGGAGGCAGACTTGCCAATATTTATCTCCCACTAATTTTGTTTTTGGAAAAGGGAGAATTTAGCAAAAAAAAAAAAATGGCCAAGTATTACACAGTGTTTTCGGTGGCACACAATGAGAGACAGATACCACACACAGCAATGGCACGGAGGCAGACTTGCCAATATTTATCTCCCACTAATTTTTTTTTTGGAAAAGGGAGAATTTAGCAAAAAAAAAAAAAATGGCCAAGTATTACACAGTGTTTTCGGTGGCACACAATGAGAGACAGATACCACACACAGCAATGGCACGGAGGCAGACTTGACAATATTTATCTCCCACTATTTTTTTTTTTGGAAAAGGGAGAATGTACCCCCCCCCCAAAAAAAAAATGGCCAAGTATTACACAGTGTTTTCGGTGCCACACAATGAGAGACAGATGCCACACACAGCAATGGCACGGAGGCAGACTTGCCAATATTTATCTCCCACTAATTTTTTTTTGGGAAAAGGGAGAATGTACCCAAAAAAAAAAAAAAATGGCCAAGTATTACACAGTGTTTTCGGTGCCACACAATGAGAGACAGATGCCACACACAGCAATGGCATGGAGGCGACTTGCCAATATTTATCTCCCACTAATTTTTTTTTGGGAAAAGGGAGAATTTAGCAAAAAAAAAAAATGGCCAAGTATTACACAGTGTTTTCGGTGGCACACAATGAGAGACAGATACCACACACAGCAATGGCACGGAGGCAGACTTGCCAATATTTATCTCCCACTAATTTTTTTTTGGGAAAAGGGAGAATTTAGCAAAAAAAAAAAAAAATGGCCAAGTATTACACAGTGTTTTCGGTGCCACACAATGAGAGACAGATACCACACACAGCAATGGCACGGAGGCAGACTTGCCAATATTTATCTCCCACTAATTTTTTTTGGGGAAAAGGGAGAATTTAGCAAAAAAAAAAAATGGCCAAGTATTACACAGTGTTTTCGGTGGCACACAATGAGAGACAGATACCACACACAGCAATGGCACGGAGGCAGACTTGCCAATATTTATCTCCCACTAATTTTTTTTTTGGAAAAGGGAGAATGTACCCCCCCCCCCAAAAAAAGGCCAAGTATTACACAGTGTTTTCGGTGCCACACAATGACAGACAGATGCCACACACAGCAATGGCACGGAGGCAGACTTGCCAATATTTATCTCCCACTAATTTTTTTTTTGGAAAAGGGAGAATTTAGCAAAAAAAAAAAATGGCCAAGTATTACACAGTGTTTTCGGTGCCACACAATGAGAGACAGATGCCACACACAGCAATGGCACGGAGGCAGACTTGCCAATATTTATCTCCCTGCAGTTATCTCAGAAAAGTATGGCAGGCAGCTATAAAAAGGACTGCTGCACACAAAAGTGTGGACAAACACACAAGATAGCTGTGCAGAAAGGAAGGAAAAACAGGATTTGTGCTTTGAAAAAAGCAGTTGGTTTGCACAGCGGCGTACACACAGGCACAGCAACGCAGCTATCAGGGTCAGGGAGCCTTCTAGTGCAGCCCAATGAGCTACAGCGCTGAGGAAAAAAAAATGTAGCTTCCACTGTCCCTGCAATCAAAAGGTGGTGTTGGACAGTGGAAATCGCTACAGCACAAGCGGTTTGTAGCTTTATGTACCCTGCCTATCACTATCCCTGCTTCCGAAGAAGCTGCAGCAACCTCTCCCTACGCTCAGATCAGCAGCAGTAAGATGGCGGTCGGCGGGAACGCCCCTTTATAGCCCCTGTGACGCCGCAGAAAGCAAGCCAATCACTTCAATGCCCTTCTCTAAGATGGTGGGGACTGAGATCTATGTCATCACGCTGCCCACACTCTGTGTCCACCTTCATTGGCTGAGAAATGCGTCATTGAAACGCGACTTTGGCGCGAAAGTCGCGTACCGCATGGCAGACCCCACACAGGGATCGGCTCGGTTTAATGAGACGCCGACTTTGCCAAAAGTCGGCAACTTATGAAAATGAACGATCCGTTTCGCTCAACCCTAGATATAAGAGTGTTGTGGGGTCTGTTTGTTGATTATAGCAACTCTTAAGATAGCTTACATGAAGGGGCGGACTGGGTCAGGGGGCAATGGAGCACATGCTGACCACATCACAGCAGACACTGTACTCACATCACACTGGCCTTTTTCTGTCCACCAGTGAGGAGCTTCAGCCTGTGAGCAGTACAGGAGGTCAGACATTGTCATATGCTGGTAAATATGGGCTCCGAACAGTAATGGGAGCATGAGGTGGTGGCTGGATACTGCTCACCTCCTCACAAGTTCAGCATTGTGTCTAAGGCCGCTCTACTAAGGATCTTTGTGAATTTTTGCTAGAGTTTGCACCTTCATTCAAATCGAAGTAGTGTTGTCAGTGTGAGGTCATTGGATCTCAGTCTGTATGAAGGTTCAAACTGCCAACAAAAATCTCATAGTGCCCCAGATAGTACAGTCTCTGCAGACCTAACTATATAGACCCCTGCACAGGACTTATCGTACCACAGGCGATCACAGATTAAATATGCACAGCAGCTATGTGTGACACTAGTCACTATTCACAGACAAGCCGTGAGGCTGGGTGTTATGATCCGGTGACCTTGGAGCCGCATGAAACTTTCTCTGGAGTCAGTGGAACCTGTACTGACCGCAAATCCTGAACTAACACCGCAACTAGAAGTAGCCGTGGGGTGTGCCTAACAAACCCTAGACACCTCGACACAGCCGGAGGACTAAATACCCCTATAGATGGAAATAGGAATACTACCTTGCCTCAGAGCAGAACCCCAAAGGATAGGCAGCCCCCCACGAATAATGACTGTGAGTAGGAGAAGAAAAGACACACGCAGGTAGAAAACAGGATTTAGCAAAAGAGGCCACTCTAGCTAAATAGGAAAGGATAGGACAGAATACTAGGCGGTCAGTAATAAAACCCTTCCAAAAATATCCACCGCAGATAATACAAAAAAATTCCACAATCTAACTAAAGACGTGGAATGAATATCTGCGACCCCAGAGAATCCAACAAGACTGAGAAATTACTGACACAATCTAAGCTGGACAAGAAAACACAAAAGAATAGCACTGAATTATGAAGCACACAGCATGTGTGCCACAGAAACAATACCAGACACTTATCTTTGCTGATTTGGCAGAAAGGCAGGAGGAACCAAGCAGAGGTCCAACACCTCCCAACAACAATTGACAACTGGCAAGGACTAATGAATCCTGCACACCTAAATACCCCAGTCAGAACTGCAATCAGCAGACACACCTGACCAGGACTGCAACCCAGGGACAACTGTATTACCACCTACTACCACCGGAGGGAACCCAAAAGCAGAATTCACAACAGTACTCCCCCCCTTGAGGAGGGGTCACCGAACCCTCACCAGCGCCCCCAGGCCGATCAGGATGAGCCAGATGAAAGGCACGGACCAAATCAGCAGCATGGACATCAGAAGCAAAAACCCAAGAATTATCCTCCTGGCCATAACCCTTCCATTTGACAAGGTACTGAAGCCTCCGCCTCGAAAAACGAGAATCCAAAATCTTCTCAACCACATACTCCAACTTCCCATCAACAGGGGCCGGAGGATCAACAGAGGGAACAACGGACACCACATATTTCCGCAATAAAGATCTATGGAAGACATTATGGATAGCAAAAGAGGCCGGAAGCGCCAATCGAAAAGACACCGGATTAATAATCCCAGAAATCCTATAAGGACCAATAAACCGAGGCTTAAACTTAGGGGAAATAACCTTCAGAGGAACATGACGGGAAGACAACCAAACCAGATCCCCAACCCGAAGCCGGGAACCAAAACACCGACGACGGTTAGCAAAACGTTGAGCCTCCTCCTGAGACAACACCATATTGTCCACCACATGAGCCCACATCTGCTGCAACCTGTCAACCACAGAATCCACACCAGGACAGTCAGAAGGCTCAACCTGCCCAGAAGAAAAACGAGGATGAAAACCAAAATTACAAAAAAAAGGCGAAACCAAAGTAGCCGAACTAGCCCGATTATTAAGGGCAAACTCGGCCAATGGCAAAAAGGCCACCCAATCATCCTGATCAGCAGACACAAAGCATCTCAAATAAGTCTCCAAAGTCTGATTAGTTCGCTCGGTCTGGCCATTTGTCTGAGGATGAAATGCAGAAGAAAAAGACAAATCAATGCCCAGCCTAGCACAAAAGGCCCGCCAAAACCTAGAAACAAACTGGGAACCTCTGTCGGACACAATATTCTCCGGAATACCATGCAAACGAACCACATGCTGAAAAAACAACGGAACCAACTCTGAAGAGGAAGGCAATTTAGGCAAAGGCACCAAATGAACCATCTAGAAAACCGGTTACAAACAACCCAGATAACCGACATCCTCTGGGAAACCGGAAGATCAGAAATAAAATCCATAGAAATATGCGTCCAGGGCCTCTCAGGGACCGGCAATGGCAAAAGTAACCCACTAGCACGGGAACAACAAGGCTTGGCCCGCGCACAAGTCCCACAGGACTGCACAAAAGAACGCACATCACGTGACAAAGAAGGCCACCAAAAGGACCTACCAACCAAATCTCTGGTACCAAAAATACCAGGATGACCAGCCAACACAGAACAGTGAACCTCAGAAATCACTCTACTATTCCATCTGTCAGGAACAAACAATTTCCCCACAGGACAGCGGTCAGGTCTATAAGCCTGAAATTCCTGAAGAACCCGCCGTAAATCAGGGGAAATGGCAGAAAGGACCACCCCTTCTTTCAGAATGCCGACCGGTTCAAGGACCTCAGGAGAATCAGGCAAAAAACTCCTAGAAAGGGCATCAGCCTTAATATTCTTAGAACCCGGAAGATACGAAACCACAAAATCAAAATGGGAAAAAAACAAGGACCATCGAGCCTGTCTAGGACTCAGCCGTTTGGCAGAATCGAGGTAAATCAGATACTTATGATCGGTCAGGACCACAATACGGTGCTTAGCTCCCTCAAGCCAATGTCGCCACTCTTCAAACGCCCACTTCATAGCCAACAACTCCAGATTGCCGACATCATAATTGCGTTCAGCAGGCGAAAACTTGCGGGAGAAGAAGGCACACGGTTTCATCAAGGAACCAACAGAATCCCTCTGAGACAAAACGGCCCCTGCCCCAATCTCAAAAGCGTCAATCTCAACCTGAAACGGAAGAAAAACATCCGGCTGGCGCAACACCGGAGCAGAAGTAAATCGGCGTTTAAGCTCCTGAAAGGCAGAGACAGCCGCAGAGGACCAATTCGCCACATCAGCGCCTTTCTTCGTCAAATCGGTCAAGGGTTTAACCACGCTGGAGAAGTTAGCAATGAAACGGCGATAAAAATTTGCAAAACCCAAAAATTTCTGAAGGCTCTTCACGGATGTGGGTTGAATCCAATCATGAATGGCCTGAACCTTAACCGGATCCATCTCCATAGATGAGGGAGAAAAAATAAAGCCCAAAAAAGAAACCTTCTGCACCCCAAAGAGACACTTAGACCCCTTCACAAGCAAAGCATTGTCACGAAGGATCTGAAATACCATCCTGACCTGTTCCACATGAGACTCCCAATCATCGGAAAAAATCAAAATATCGTCCAAATATACAATCAAGAATGGCATCACAAGGTATTCAAAATGGCCTTCGGGCGTATTAAACGCAGTTTTCCATTCATCACCCTGCTTAATACGAACAAGATTATATGCCCCCCGAAGGTCAATCTTCGTAAACCAACTAGCCCCCTTAATCCTAGCAAACAAATCGGAAAGCAAAGGTAAAGGGTATTGAAACTTGACCGTGATCTTATTCAAGAGGCGATAATCAATACAAGGTCTCAAGGAGCCATCCTTCTTAGCAACAAAAAAAAAACCTGCTCCCAACGGTGAAGAAGATGGCCGAATATGCCCTTTCTCCAAAGACTCCTTAACATAACTCCGCATGGCGATATGTTCAGGCACAGACAGGTTGAAAAGTCGGCCCTTAGGAAACTTACTGCCTGGAATCAAGTCAATCGCACAATCACAGTCCCTGTGCGGTGGAAGGGAACTGGACTTGGGCTCATCGAATACATCCTGAAAATCAGACAAAACTCTGGAATTTCAGAAGAGGAAGAAGAAGAGATTGACATCAAAGGAACATCATTACGAACCCCCTGACAACCCCAACTAGTCACAGACATAGACTTCCAATCCAACACAGGATTATGTACCTGCAACCACGGAAAACCCAGCACGATAACATCATGCAAATTATGCAACACCAGAAATCGACAATCTTCCTGATGGGCTGGCACCATGTGCATGGTCACCTGTGTCCAAAACTGGGGCTTATTTTTAGCCAAAGGTGTAGCATCAATCCCCCTTAAAGGAATAGGGTTCTGCAAAGGCTGCAAGGGAAAACCACAATGCCTGGCAAACTCAAAATCCATTAAGTTCAAGGCGGCGCCTGAATCCACAAACTCCATGACAGAAAATGATGACAATGAGCAGATCAAGGACACCGATAACAGAAATTTAGGTTGTACTGTACTGATGGTAAATGAACTAGCGATCCTTTTTGTCCGCTTAGGGCAGACTGAAATGACATGACAAGCGTCGCCACAATAATAACACAACCTATTCTGATGTCTGAATCCTTGTCGTTCCGTTCTAGACAAAAACCTATCACTCTGCATTGGCTCAGGACTTTGCTCTAAGGACGACGCCACAGCGCGCACAGTTCGACGCTCCCGCAAGCGCCGATCAATCTGAATGGCCAGAGACATAGAATCACTCAAACCGGAAGGCGTGGGAAACCCCACCATAACATCTTTAACGGATTCAGAAAGACTCTTTCTGAAAATTGCTGCCAAAGCATCATCATTCCATTTAGTCAACACAGACCATTTTCTAAATTTCTGACAATACAATTCTGCCGCCTCTTGACCCTGAGACAGGGCCAACAAGGTCTTCTCCGCTTGATCCACAGAATTCGGTTCATCATATAATAATCCTAAAGCCTGAAAAAAGGAGTCTACATTAAGCGAGGCCGGATTCCCAGATTCCAGGGAAAATGCCCAATCCTGTGGATTGCCACGCAGCAGGGAGATGACAATTTTAACCTGCTGAATGGAATCACCGGAGGATCGCGGTCTCAGAGCAAAAAACAGTTTACAATTGTTGTTAAAACTCAAAAATTTGGACCTGTCACCAAAAAACAAATCAGGAGTACGAATCTTCGGCTCTAAAACAGGAGTTTGAACAATATAATCAGAAATACCCTGTACCCTAGCAGCAAGCTGGTCTACACGAGAAGCTAATTCCTGAACATCCATGCTGGCACAAGACTCCTCAGCCAACCCTAGATAAAGAGGGAAAAAAAGATAAAGCAGACTGCAGAAAAAAAAATGGCTCAACACCTTTCTTCCCTTCTTCTGAGATGCATTTAACTCATTATGGGCCAGTTATACTGTTATGATCCAGTGACCTTGGAGCTGCATGAAACTTTCTCTGGAGTCGGTGGAACCTGTACTGACCGCAAATCCTGAACTAACACCGCAACTAGAAGTAGCCGTGGGGTGTGCCTAACAAACCCTAGACACCTCGACACAGCCGGAGGACTAAATACCCCTATAGATGGAAATAGGAATACTACCTTGCCTCAGAGCAGAACCCCAAAGGATAGGCAGCCCCCCACGAATAATGACTGTGAGTAGGAGAAGAAAAAACACACGCAGGTAGAAAACAGGATTTAGCAAAAGAGGCCACTCTAGCTAAATAGGAAAGGATAGGACAGAATACTAGGTGGTCAGTAATGAAACCCTTCCAAAAATATCCACCGCAGATAATACAAAAAAATTCCACAATCTAACTAAAGACGTGGAATGAATATCTGCGACCCCAGAGAATCCAACAAGACTGAGAAATTACTGACACAATCTAAGCTGGACAAGAAAACACAAAAGAATAGCACTGAATTATGAAGCACACAGCATGTGTGCCACAGAAATAAAACCAGACACTTATCTTTGCTGATTTGGCAGAAAGGCAGGAGGAACCAAGCAGAGGTCCAACACCTCCCAACAACAATTGACAACTGGCAAGGACTAATGAATCCTGCACACCTAAATACCCCAGTCAGAACTGCAATCAGCAGACACACCTGACCAGGACTGCAACCCAGGGACAACTGCATTACCACCTACTACCACCGGAGGGAACCCAAAAGCAGAATTCACAACAGCTGGGAAATCAAGAGGTCCAGGGTTAGATAACAAGAGGGCTCATCAGAAACAAAGGGGTAAAGGGCAATGAAGTAGTCAGGACACATTATAGGGTCAGAATCCAGGGAGAGTAGCAAATCAAGACAAAAGGGCAAGGCAAATGAATGGTCAAAGGCAAGGTCCAAGGTCGGGCAACAAAGATCATATAGAGGAACACAGAGAACAGAGCAAGCACACACCATCTGAGCTAAGCTACAGCTGGCAGTTATCATAGCCTGAGAGCAAGCTAAATAGCCTGGGAATCATTCTGAACAGGAAAAACTTGTAGGAAGCCCAGCACGACCCGATCATGATTGGACGACTGGACTGTCACCATATTGACAGCACAGAATGCCCATGCATCAGATTGGATAGTTGAGCTGTCTATGACAATACTGGTGGCTCAGCATGCCCCTGCCCCAGATGGGACGGCTGAGCTGCCACTCACCACACTGAGTGGATAATCGTGACACAATGATGTCCCATAGCCAGTGTCAGTGGGATTTGATCCAGTGACCATTTGTTGGGTGATACATAAACCATGGCAATACTATATGAGATGCCCAGGTAGGGTCCCAAACCATAATATAGTAGAATAAACCTGGCACTCAAATGGATGCTTCGAAGATAATTTTAAAATTATAAAAATAGAGATAGGCGGGCACCACTACAAGGGATCTCCCATCACATGCCACAAATATATATAAGCCAAAAAACCAAGAGAGAAGGAGGCATGTATAAATTGGGGATCACCACATCCAAGATCATATAAATATAGTAAATTATACTTATATATTTAATAAAATTTACTATATTTATATGATCTTGGATGTGGTGATCCCCAATTTATACATGCCTCCTTCTCTCTTGGTTTTTTGGCTTATAATTTTAAAATTAACTGCAATCACAGCACTAACAGCATCCTCTTCGGCTAGGCACTTTATGTCAAATCTTAAATCATATATATTGATTCATTCAGTTCCACTATCTGTTTAATCATGTGATTTAGTCTATATGTGTCCCTTTTTATACCAGATACTAAACAAACAGGTCTACCTTTAAACGGCGGTGGACACCACATAGCCATTGAAACTCGTCTTTTTTCACTAATTTGGTTAGACATTTAACCCTTAAGGTACCGTCTCACAGTGGCACTTTGGTCGCTACCACGGCACGATCCGTGACGTTCCAGCGATATCCATATGATATCGCTGTGTCTGACACGCAGCAGCGATCAGGGACCCCGCTGAGAATCGTACGTCGTAGCAGATCGTTTGGAACTTTATTTCGTCGCTGGATCTCCTGCTGTCATCGCTGGATCGGTGTGTGTGACACCGATCCAGCGATGTGTTCGCTTGTAACCAGGGTAAACATCGGGTTACTAAGCACAGGGCCGCGCTTAGTAACCCGATGTTTACCCTGGTTACCATCGTAAATGTAAAAAAAAACCAAACAGTACATACTCACATTCTGGTGTCACGTCCCTCGCCTTCAGCTTCCCTCACTGACTGTGAGTGCCGGCCGTAAAGCACAGCACAGCGGTGACGTCACCACTGCGCTCTGCTTTTACTTTACGGCCGGCACTTACACAGTCAGTGCGGGAAGCGGACGGCAAGGGACGCGACACTGGAATGTGAGTATGTACTGTTTTTTTTTTTTTACATTACGATGGTAACCAGGGTAAACATCAGGTTACTAAGCGCGGCCCTGCGCTTAGTAACCCGATGTTTACCCTGGTTACCCGGGGACTTCGGCATCGTTGGTCACTGGAGAGCTGTCTGTGTGACAGCTCCTCAGCGACCACACAATGACTTACCAACGATCACGGCCAGGTCGTATCGCTGGTCGTGATCGTTGGTAAATCGTTTAGTGTAACGGTACCCTTAGTGTTCCTAATCTATACCAGTACCTACAACAATACTGACTGTATTCTAATACGGCTTTGCCAAACAGATTCCACTGAAACGGACACTGTGTTCTTACAATTCCTTAACTTTTCCAACACGACTTAAAGCAGTCGGGTAGGTTCCTTTCCTTGTTTCCCTAACCACAACCTTTCCCCTTGACAATATGAAGTGACTTGTCATGTATGAAATGGGTTAACTATTTCTACAACCTAGGGGCCTTAATGTCATTTACTATTCTGCGTTTCTCTCCCTATTGACCCATCATGATTGATTTAAATGTTTTGGATGTATATTCTTTAGTTACTTTTTATATTTTGTTTTTGTCATAGTACACTGAGGAAGGTCTTATCTATCGAAACGTCTGTTTTTGTACTATTATGGACTGCATTAAAATTAGCTTTTGCTGGGTGGTCCTTTTCCCTCTCTTCTGGGCTACAGTCATTTTTGTCTCTGTCCAAATGCTGGTGGCTTCTTTTGTCTTGGTTTACATTTATTGTTTGGCTTTTCTCCAGGTGTTTTCCATTTTCCCTTTTGGCTCTGTCCAATCACATTTTGGGATGGGCTTTATATTTTCATCATTCACTTACCTCACTTGCTGGCTATACTTACATATAGATTGGTGATTGGAGTTCTAGCTCCTCAACTAAGGGTTTACCTTGTCTGGTAAGACTCAGTTGTTTTAATAGATACAAATCTGAGTTTCCTCCCCAGCACCTTATCCTTCTTCTCCAGGGAGATCTGGGATGTTTCACTTATTCTATTTGTTTTATTGTTCTCTTTATTTATCCCTGTCTATTCTTTGTGAACGTATTTTAGTGTCTCACCCTGGGTTCTCATGTCTCCCTGCATGCTTTCCACTACCTTTATTGGATTTGTGTTGTGGCTTCCCCTCTGGTTCCTATGGAGTTACAAGAAAGCCCTTGAAGACCTTCTAGGGAGCCTGGTCCAAGGAGGTGTATTTAGTTGTGTGGCTAGGGCCTTTTGTAGTCTGTACAGGATCCAGTTGGGTACAGGTGTGGCTTCTCTCTTTGGTAGGTCTTTCCCTCCTCTGTTACCCGGGTCAGTACTATCATAGCATTCAGGCTCCTGATCAGTCCTGTTCAACTAATGTCAGTGCACAAACTGCATCACATACAGGGCTGGTAAATTATATGTGGCTACGGACTTCTGATCTAATATAATATTCACAATGTTGTATGTTTAAACATATGTATGACCTTGTGTATAATGAACAGGATCTGATGTCTGTATCAGAGTGCATCATATAGCAGTCACGTATTCTGTATACAGGATGCGATGTTCACAGACATCCAATCTTATATACAGAATAAAATGCGGCTGGTGAAATATCTCATGTCTGTACTCATAGTATAATATATACCACATATTCTCTTGTATACTGTACAGTATGTGATATACTTTGTGCACAGACATAAGATGTTATATACAGTGTGACAGAGTCACTGGCGCAGTGTATGAAGGGAGATAGGTATCACTGCACATACTGTGATCAGTGATGTAGAACCAGGATATTTTTGCCTCCAGCATGCTATATTCTGAGAGGGTTAATTGAAAGTTATACAAGGGCTGGTTTTAATGGACCTACATAGAACGGGTGGGAGGAGGTCCACCGTATTTCCACCTGCAGAGTCCTGACAGGACCTGTGTGATGTCAAGGTCATGTGATCATCATATGGTTTGTTAAATACCTGGATATGAGAGTCAGGGGGTGTCGTGACTTAGGAGAGCAGGTACTCCCACGTGGCTTCAGGAGGAGCTGAGGACAGTGTGTGGTGTCTGCAGGTTGAAACCAACAGAGAAAGGACTCTGTTGAACTTTGTTTGTTTCTTTTCCGCTAAGCCAGGAAGGTCCTGCTTTTGTTTTTCCTGAACCCTGCCTTGGTGTATGCTGACTTTAATAAACCAGCAGGTGTTTCACTACCCAAGCATTCCTGGGTCTACCAGAAGAAAAAGCTAAGCGTGTCAACCCCTTACAACAGATAATATGGGACTGGTTTAATATCTGATGTCTATAGTCACAGTAAAATATATACCATCACATAGCATCCTATACAGAAGATCTGATGTCTGCAATCAGTGTAAGGAGGTGAAGCACAAGAAGAGTCCGGGGGCGGTTACCTTCTCGGCTCCGTGCCTGGAACCATTAAGTTGTGCTACAGGTTCCCCAGGGTGCAGACTCAGAGACTGGGACAGGAAAGAAGCCGGGCAGAGAGCAGGAAAGGTGCATGTGCAAGGGTCAGAGCAGGGCGCAGCTGCGCTCCGGGAGAGTGAGAGAGCTCCCGGTCAGAGGACAAATACAGGGAGATTGCCCAGAAAGACTGCATCTTGTGAGTACATGAAAGTGGACTCTGCTGTGACTGGAGAGAGGGGTGCCTTGAGACCCATTCAGAGACATTGGCCTGTGCAGAGACTGTGACCCCCTAGTACCCACGGTATCAGTGCAGAGACTGTGACCCCTGATACCCATGGTATCAGTGCAGAGCCCTTGATTGCTGGTGAGAGACTTAATAATAGTGCTGTAAAAGCTAAAGACTCAGAGCCTGTGCATATCACATTAACTCCTGAAACCCCAGGCAGCTGGTTCCTAGAGACTACTCAGCCCACGGACAACAGAGGGACGACAAGTGCCGCTGTTTCTCGGTGCCTACATTGGAGAAGACGACCCTTCAAGCAAGTCCTCATCAGATTGATAAGTGTTCTTTTCTCAAGAAACCCTGCTTACTTCTGTTACACTGTGACTCCCATATTTTTGCACTGTTTTATTGTTAGATATATTCTACTGCTTCCTCCCTGCGAGGAGAACCTGATTGATGTTAATAAACCCCTCAACTGTTGGTCTGTCTGTTCCGTGGTGACACACTCAGTACCTGCATACCTGCATACTATTACATCAGAATATCATGCAACAGTCTTATATTCTGGTATACGTGATGTTCTGTACTCTAAGTGTTCCGTGGTGACACACTCAGTACCTGCATACTATTACATTTGGCGTAGTCGGCAGGATGTCACACGGTAGTGCGGAAAGGGCAGACCAAGCAGCTGGGGAAGTTCCCAGGTCTAGCATTTCCCTGGGAGCCATGTTGAATAATTTGCCAAGGTTCACTGGGAACAATGTAATGCTGTGGAGTTGGACGGAGCGTACCCAGGGAATGATGCGGATGCATCCCATGACACCAGCCCTGGAGGCGGAAATTGCATTGATGGCCCTGGAGGGGGAGGCGTGGGATTCTGTCATGTATAGGTCCCCCCGGGAGAGAGATACCCTGGACAAAGTGCTGCGCATACTTGAGGAGATGCATGGGGACCCCACTGATATAGGGGAACTTCGCATGCTACTGTTTCACCGGGTACAACGAGAGGGGGAGACCATGACCCAATTAATGAACACCCTACAAGAACTTCACACTGCTATCAGAAAGGACGGTGAAGGGGTTTGGTCAGTTGATGTGGTGCTCAGGGATCAGCTGGTGATGGGACTGCGTGACGCAATGATGAAACAGGCACTGCGAGAGCGCATGCGAGTAAAGCCAGACATGACTTTCTCTGAGGTTGGCAGTGAGGCGCATGTGCAAGAACAAGAACAGGGAGTGACGGAGCTGGTGGGAAGGGTGCGGAGCGGGGAGGTAACCACCACCGCAGACTATATCCCCCAGTGGGTGGAGGACCAGAGAATGGAGATTAGACAGGTCCGTGAAGAAATGGTGGCCTCCAGAAGAACTCTGGCAGAAGAGCCTGGCCCTCTGGTGCGAGACAGAGAAGGGAGGGTGAAACTACCAGGAGGAGAAGCCATCTTACATGCTACACCTGTGGAGAACATGGCCACATTGCCCGATGGTGTCCCCGGCGGAGCCGACCATCCCCACGCCCTACTTTAAACTAGGTGGCTCTGAGCTTGAGGGGCACCACTCGCAGTGTGAAGAACAGAGGAGGAGTAGTAAAAGTCCCCACAGCCTTGTTTCCAAGTGCCCTCTGGTCTGGGCAGAAATCAATGGAAGAGCAGTGCGATGCCTGATAGACGCCGGCTCACAAGTGACCACCATGCCTGAGAGATATTTCCACCGTCACTTCACAGAGGCGCTACGGCCCGAATGGGGCCCTGTGATCACACTTATGGCGGCCAATCACTTGCCCATCCCGGTCGCAGGTGTGGTATGGATGAACATAGAGGTCTGCGGAAAAGACCTTGGGAGAAGAGGAGTGGTACTGGTGGATGGAGAGGTAGTTAAAGACCATACCATGACCCTGGGCATTGAATGTGTTAAAAGACCATGGAAGCCTGGTTTTCAACGAGTCCCCGGAACAGTTCCTGCAGCAATTGAGTGACCAGACCCCCCAGAGAAGGGTCTTTCAGCAACTGATATGGACCACCCAGGTCCGGGAAGCATACAGCGATGGAAAGAAACTCGGCAAAGTCATCACCCCCGCCTCAGTCAATCGAGTGTTGCCTCCTGGGCAGACGGTGCTTCCCCTGCCTATACGAACTGGCATCCCGCTGGAAGTGGTCGCAGTCTAAATTGAGCCCAGCAGAGCCGACAAGCTGCCGTCAGGAATATTGGTCACGTGGTCCCTGGCTTGTGCCCTGCATAAATTTGGGGGAGACAGATGCAACTTTGCCCCTAGGAGCAAAGTCGCCCAAGTCCAGGCCTCCCAGATGAGTTGGTCCCAACTGAGGCGGTACAGCTGACCGCAAGGCCAGAAGATCCATGGCTGGTGACCATCAAAGCGGAACGCATGAGGGCGGAGCTCTCAGAACTTACTCCGCAGCAGGTACCTCAGGTGGAAGCCGTATTGGGGAAATTTCAGGAGGTGTTCGCCAAAGATGAAGATGACTTTGGATGCACCACGGCCATCACCCACGAGATACCCACTGGGGATGTAGCACCAATCCGGTAACGGTACCGCCAAATACCCCCACAGATGTACCAGGAGGTGAAGGGATCACTGTCACACATGCTGAAGAAGGGAGTTATGTGCGAGAGTCATAGCCCGTGGGCTACCCCTATAATCTTGGTGAGAAAGAAAGACGGTTCCTTGCGGTTCGGTGTGGACTATCGCCGGCTCAATGCTTGCACAGTGCGGGACTCATACCCACTGCCCAGGATAAAGGAGTCCCTGACGGCACTATGGAATGCCAGATATTTCTCCACGTTAGACTTGGCCAGCGGCTACTGGCAGGTGCCCATGTCTGAGTAAGACCGAGCCAAGACGGCTTTCATCCTTCCGATGTGACTGTATGAGTTCGACCAGATGCCCTTCGACCTAGCAAATGCCCCAGGAACATTTCAGCGACTCATGGAGAGATTTCTGGGAGACCTGAACTTTGAAGCCACTTTGATTTACTTGGATAATATCATCGTCTTTGCCCCCACCTTTGAGGAGCATCTGCAGAGACTAGAGCAAGTTATGAGTTGGCTACGGAAGTACGATTTGAAAGTGAAACCCCAGAAATGTCACCTCTTCCGTACCGAGATTGAATACTTGGGACACGTTGTCTCCGCTGAGGGGGTGAGGACTTCCCAGGAGAAGATCGCTGTGGTACAAGAGTGGCCAACTCCAAAAACTGTGAAAGATGTGCATACGTTCCTGAGACTCACAGGATACTTCAGACGCCTCGTAAAAGACTTTACCCGCCTTGCTAATCCACTCCAGGAGTTGTTGAGGGGAGAGCCCTCTTGCGCTAAAAACAGGAACATACAGTGGGGGAAGCGTCAGGAGGAGGCATTCTCGGCTTTGAAGAAGGCATTGATGGAGGCCCCCTTGCTGGCCTACGCCGGCTTCACGCAACTGTTCATCTTGCACACTGATGGGAGCCTGCAGGGTTTTGGGGCCGTACTATCGCAGATGCAGGATGGGAAAGAGCGCGTCATTGCATACGTCAGTCAGTCTTTGCATGACTTTGTTTAAGCTGGAGTTGTTGGCGCTGGTGTGAGCAATGACTGAGAAGTTCGCGGAATATCTGGCTGGCTCAGAAGTTCATGTATGCACCGATAACAATCTGTTGGCCCATCTCGAGAATGCCAAGTTAGGGGCCCTAGAACAACGTTGGGTAACCCGAATGGCCAAGTTCCGATACAGAATTTCGTATAAAAGAGGAGCTAAGAATGTTCATGCGGATGCCCTCTCCCGAGTAACCTATCGCAAACCAGCACCTAGCCAGGATGAAGAACTGGAAGACGTGGAGGTTCCAGGTTTTGGAGAGACTGCCAGGACGGTGGCAGCAACGCGGGAAATTGAACAGGAAGAGGCCTGTGTGAATTTGCTGGAGCAGCCCCGCGATGAGTGGGTCCGAGTGCAGCAGGAGGATCTAGAGCTAGCTCAGTTGAGAAGGTGGGTCGTGTCTGAACAAATGTCCAATCAGCACCAGAGGAGGTCCATGTCACCTGAAGTACTGAAGATGCTACGCCAGTGGGAGAGGCTCCAGTTGCGGGATGGTATCCTGTACCGGAAGGTATTCCTGCAAACAGAACTCAGTCTTGTATGGCAGACGGTGATTCCCTCGTCCTTGATAGATTATGTGGCTAAGGAAGGACATGAGAAAGGAGCACACTTTGGGCCAGAAAAAACTTTCCAGGGGTTACAGCGCCTATTTTATCATCCCCACTTAAGGAACATTGTGGAGAAAGTATGTCAGCAATGCAGAAGTTGTGAGCTGGACAAACCACCAGAACAATGAGCCCCCACAGAGACGTGAGCTTTTCTGGCCCTATGGACCTACTGGCAATAGATTACTGGACAATTGGACCAGCACACCAAGGCTATGAGCATTGTTTAGTGATGATAGACCACTTTACTAAATTTGCCATAGTGACGCCCACGCGGGACCAGACTGCCGAGTCTGCTGCTCACGCAATTTGCAAACACTTCATACAAGTGTACGGGTGTCCCAAGCACATCCATTCTGATCAAGGGGCCTGCTTCCTTGGAAGAGTGATGGAGGAGCTACACCAGCTGTACAAAATCGATAAGTCCCGGACCACCCCTTATCATCTACAAGGGAATGGGGCTTGTGAGAGATTTAACCGCACTCTGATTCAAATGCTGAGGACCCTGGAAGAGGACCAGAAGGAGAAGGGGACTGATTCCGTCCCTGAATTTGTGTGGGCGTATAACAATCGGAAACACAGCACCACCGGATTCACCCCCTACTCTTTGCTCTTTGGCCGACCCGGGAAGGGGCTGGCAGAGCTGGAGCTGGAACCTGAGGATTACTACCCACAGATGGGGGTGTACTGCTGGGTTCAAGAACATCGTCGTCGGCTGCAGACAATTCCACGTCTAGTGCAGAACCAGCTGCAAGAATTGGAGCATCCACAGGTAGCTCCTCAAAAGGGGACAGCCCTGTGGCCTGGAGACCGAGTCTTAGTGAGGGAAAAGCGTCCACACAACAAACTAGAGTACCGGTGGGAGAAAAGGCCGTACCGAGTGAAGCGGCGGCTCGGCAAAGGGGGTCCCGTTTATGAGGTCCAGCCCGAAACAGAAGAGGGGACTCCCACCCGCACACTGCACAGGAATATGTTGCGTCCATGTTTGTGGATATCACATTAACTCCCGAAACCCCAGGCAGCGGGTTCCTAGAGACTACTCAGCCCACAGACAACAGAGGGATGACAAGTGCCGCTGTTTCTCCGTGCCTACATTGGAGAAGACGACCCTTCAAGCAAGTCTTCATCAGACTGATAAGTGTTCTTTTCTCAAGAAATCTGCTTACTTCTGTTACACTGTTTGACTTCCATATTTTTGCACTGTTTTATTGTTGGTTATATTCTACTGCTTCCTCCCTGTGAGGAGAACCTGATTCCTGTTAATAAACCCCTCAACTGTTGGTCTGTCTGTTCCGTGGTGACACACTCAGTACCTGCATACCTGCATACTATTACATCAGAATATCATGCAACAGTCTTATATTCTGGTATACGTGATGTTCTGTACTCTAAGTGTAACATATATCATCAGATGCTATCCTTTATGACAGCTGATGTCTGTCTATTATGATACAGCACACTATTACATTATCATATATCAGTCAAATATTACCCTGTACACTGTATGTGGTATATTGTAAACACAGACATCTAACTTTCTACGGTTGGTACATGATATACTGACTTCAGAAAGTATTTTCAGAATAATATGTGATAATTTATAGTATGAACTTTTTTAATGTTGCAGAGTTCACATGTAAATTGGCGACTTAAGTGAGCAACTAAATTTGAAAAAACTGTAAAAAAGTTATTCAGAGTTGACTCTTTGCAAAGTAATAAATTACAGTGGTCAAATATAGTACACCTATACTTATGTTTGACCACCTTTAGAGTAGGTGCACACAACCATTTTCTCTCCATCCGAGAAAAACAGTCTAATTAAAGATTTTCCTCCCTCTCCATTCGGTCAGTCCATGAACATTGGATCACATTGGGATTTCATTGAAGTGCGGTCTGATGTTTTCCATGGAATCACAGGCATTCATTTTTATTTTGATCCGACACTGAGATCAAAATTTGACATGTCACCGTTTTTTGTTTTCTTTCTCCCTTGGACCACTCAGTCTAAGGAAAAAATCAGATATGTGCACAGCACCATAGAACAACATGGGTACAAGTGCTATCCGTATAAACCACCGATAGCACTTGTCTGATAAAAACTGTTGAGTACACGAGTGTAGAAAAGATTGACAATGGTCTTATGCCCAGAGTGAGTGCTGCCTGAATTTAATAACTGTGCCTGCGCACATATTGTCATTGTGGGTGCCTGCTCATTCCTCAATGTCTCCATCAGCTGCCTGCTACTATGTGATATTTGTGTGTAGTGAGTAGCAAAATTTGTGTTTATTTGTGAAAATATCAGAACTTTTCACAATTTTCAACTTTTAATTTCATGTCCTTAAACGAGAGATACAGTATGTCACACAAAATAGTTGATACATAAAATTTCCCACATGTCTACTTTACATCAGCATCATTTTTAAACATAATTTTTTGTTAGGAAGTTAGAAGGGTTAAAATTTGATCAGCAATTTCTCGTTTTTCCAACAAAATTTACAAAACCATATTTTTTAAGGACCACATCACATTTGAAGTGACTTTGAAGGGCCTATTTGACCGAAAATACCCCAAAGTTATATCATTCTAAAAACTGCATCCTCAAAGTCCTCAAAACCATATTCAAGAAGTTTATTAATGCTTCAGGTGCTTCACAGAAATGGAAGGAAAAAATTAACAGTTTACTTTTTTCACAAAAATTTTATCTTAGCCCCAAATTTTTATTTTCACAAAAGTAACAAGAGACAATGGCCCCCAAAATTTGTTGTTCAATTTCTCCTCAGTACTCTGATACCCCATATGTGGGGAAAAACTACTGTTTGGGTGCACGGCTGGACTCAGAATGGAAGAGGCACCATTTGACTTTTTGAGGGCAAAAATGGATCGAATTGAGCGTGGATTCCATGTCGCTTTTGGAGAGCCCCTGATGAGCCTAAACAGTGGAAACCCCCTACAAGTGACTTCATTTTGGAAACTATCAAAAGTGTTTAAGAGAATCAGTGTAGGATATTAGGCAAATAAACTGTAAATAAAGACTTCTAATTATAAAATGTAACCTTTATTTATTTTCTTAATATAGGGCTAATGTGCAAACTTAAAATAGCAAAGGTTTGTAGTGGTCAGTGTTTTAGAATTTTTTGAGAAGAATAGTTACTCCTTTTAGGGATATAATTATTTATGTGACACTTATTAATCTCTTTATTGTTTTAGTACCTTTGGGATCTCATTGAAAAGATAATAACTGTTTTCTTGTATAGTGTCTATCCCTGGGGGTACCAGGGCAACTCTACATTCACTGTGATATCAATATATTGAATCCCTAGTGGGATACCATTAAAGGTGATATCTGGTTCTCTCACAATTCAACTGTCTTTCATAAGATACAGTTGTACTGGCGACAATGAGCTCACTGAAATATCATGTCATTATAGTGATAAGTCCTCTCTGGGATATGACCTCATAGTTTTGAACTCTCGGATGACTGTTTCTCTTAGTTTGCTGATCACTATACTATCACTATTTAATTGCCCCCACTATTCTATATAGGTTCCTCACTAGAACCAGACTAGGTAGCTCCACAGTTTTCACAGGACCATTAATAAACTTTGAGTGCATTGTGTGGCCATGGACCAACACTTATTGCTTGATAATGACCAGCTAACAGGTTAATGCTTCTTAAAATAAAGTTCAAGCAGCCGCCTCAACATGTTTCACCATTACTGGCGTACCCCTCAAGGAATTTATCTAGATATACCTCAGGTGCTTCACAGAAGTTTATTACGTAGAGCTGTGAAAATAAAAAATATAAAATAAAATTTGTTTATTTTCACAAGGGTATCAGGAGAAAATGAGCCATACAATTTATTGCGCCTTTTTTCCTGAGTACGCTGATACCCGATATCTGTTGGAAAACCACTGCTTGGGTGCCTGGCAGAGTTCAGAAGGGAAGGAGTGCCATTTAAATTTTGTAGAACAAATTGGCTGGAATTGTTAACTGACGCCATGTCGCGTTTCAAGAGCCCCTGCTGTGTTAAACAGTGAAAAACCCCAACAAGTGACCCCATTTTGGAAACTAGATCCCTGATCTCATTTCGCGTTTGTTGCAATTTGTTCCACTTTTTCTTTAGCAGTATGATGAAAAAGCATAGTTTTTTTTGCCCCATTTTATATATTTTTTATGGTGTTCACTGAAAGAGTTAACGAGTGTAACATTTTTATAGGTCGGATCGTTCCAGGCGAGGTGATACCAAATATATGTACTTTTTTTTTGCATAAAAATACTTATAGATGGGTAAAATATATTTTTATTTTCTTTTTTACTATTTTGTTATTTAAAAAAATATTTGCACAGTTTGTCTTACTTTTTTAACTTGTTACTTTGTCCTTTTATGGGACTTTCACTTTCAAGGCTCTGGTCGCTGCCATAAAGCACTGCAAAGCACTAGCACTGCAATGCTTTATAACTGTCAGTGCTGCACGGACACAATCCTCTTAGACCATGCTCTGAGCATGGTCTGACAGGCTTGCCTTAGCCTGTTGACACGGATGTCCACATGACGACCCCATGTCACCATGGCAATGATCGGGCCCTCGCGATGAGGTTGCAGGGCCTCCGGTCAGTGGGGAGAGACTGTTTGATGTGTTGAAATTCCTGTACAATGAATTTTAGGGTACGCTTACATTAGAGTACAACACGATTCAGCATGAGAAAATAATTACAGCATTCTGCGGGTGACATAGTAGACTGATGGGTCACGCTTCCTGGGCCAGCGATGAGTGTTTGCCCTCCAGGCTAAAATTTGCTAGCGAGCCCCTGCTTCCATGGACAGTTTTTGTGCTAGTCACTCTGCTTAACAAGTCCCAAGAAACACTTTGGTGTTCACCTTTTCACCCATGTACAGCTACCTGGCCTTTACTACAAAGGCCCCTGGGTTCCATCAACAGAAAAAAGTGAAGAGGTGCCCTACTGCTAACTGCTCCCAGATAACATGCCACGGCCCCCTATGACGCCCCTCACATGAACAAAATCAGTTGAGTTTGTAATAGACAGACCAAATCGCGCAATCTGCCAGATTTGTAATTTTATAGCAGTTTATGTCACCTTGTCTTGTCTTTTAATTATATGGAGATGTTTGATTGGCAGCACTGTTTTGTGTAGAGTTACAGCGTAGTAACACACATCAAATCTATTTTATGCTTTCCTGCTCCACAATATTTGTGCTGATAATTTTAACGATTGTCCAGCCAGATTAAAACTTTTTTTTAAATGGTTTAAAAATGCAAATTAATGAAGGTGATCAAATGTTTTGAAATTTGAATTCTCCAGCTTTGTCAAAGTGGTCGAAAAATGTTTAATTGTAGTGAATAAATTTTCCTTGAATCATGTTTTCCAATTGCTCTGAAAAGATGTGTTGCACACTCTCAGATCTCCTAGAACTGTATCCAACCCTTTTCAACTCTTTAATGCAAATACGGCATTAGTAATGTCAAAGTGACCTGAACATGTGTGGATCTTTACTGTAATTACTGTATTTTCAGTTTTTTGGCTTTTCCTATCTATTTTTATTTCTATGCTGTGAGATTTTCTTGGTGTCGGTCTCCGCCCTACTATGTAATGTGATAGCTGCAGGGCATTATTGGTAAGCCCGCCTCGTTGCCCCCCAAGGCCATTTAAGTCTTCTCTGTAACCTGCAGTCTGTAGTTGGAGCAATTTTGGTGATTCACGTGAATCGAATTGCAAATTGTTCAAATTGGCAAGGTCCTGATAATTCCCTAAAATTCGCACAAATTAATTTTACCACTTACTTAAAATGGCTATAAACTAAACCTAATACACCGTCATTTTGAGTGCTGTCCAGATTTGCCGATATCATTTCTAGTCCACAGTTCAGGTTTATTTTGAGACAGAAATTTAAATTCCCACCATGTGACTAGTCATGCAAAGTATTCCAAACGAAGGTGGTATAATTAAATCTGTATTTTGGAAGAGTATAACCCAGACCCACAAGATTGTTGTGGAATTCTTTTCAAACAAAGTATAACACAAAGTTCTACATGACTGGAATGGTCCCTTCCCCAGGATCCTCGCAATATGCATTTGACTACTGACCTTTTTTAAGAGGGCTGGCTGTTTGGTGAAACAGAGAAGGGTGCTTACATAGCTTTTATATTGAGCCAAACTAGCCATGTAAAGACAAAGAATGGAGATGTGTTCTCTCTCCAAAAGAGCTGGGAAGTGGAGCATCCTCAATTGTATACCAGTGCTGATACCAAGAATAAACTTTCATTATGGTAGCTGCCCTGGTGCCTAAGTTTCATCAACTTGAATATTAAACATAGCAGGTGTCATCTCCTTTATTGCTTTAGATATGTTTAATGAGAGGTCCAATATCATAAGGAATATCATGCACCGCCCTAATCCTGGCACATGACATTTTCTCACTCGTGTAGCTTCTCTATTTCATAACAAGTTGTGGTACAGTGGAAACCTCCCTCAATGTTACAGGCTTATAAGAAAAGGAAATGTAAAAGAGGTGCTGACAGGCCCCTGAAATGGCTTTCACCTAAGAACTAGTTTTGGCACTTGAAGAAGGTGCCACCCATGTTAGTACACCGCAAAGGACTAGCAAAGTAATAGTGCGTTTATTGAAACTTTTCATCATATCTCCAAGACTTTGTATAGATATATATATATATATATATATATATAGATATACAGTATATGTATATATATATATATATAAATATATGTGTGTGTAAGGTAATAAAATATATGTCTCATATATATATATATATATATATATATATATATATATATATATATATATATATTTTTTTTTTTTTATAGTGCGTTTTTCTAGCGAAGGTCACACTGAATACTCTGTGGAGCCATAACCAGACAATGCTCCCATTATCCCCAATTCTGACTCAAATCTGCAGTTTACTTATGGATGTATATGAAATATTGGCATAAACAAAAACATACACGCTAATTATGTTCTTACTGGTCCTGGCTTTATCATCTACTGGATGTGTAATACATTTAAGGAACAGAAATACAGAAAGACATTTGTCTGATGACATTTTAAACATGTGTAGAAACATTGACCACCTGTAGAAACAAGCTCTAATGTTAATTCAGATGGACACACTAATTAGAACATTATAGCTGACGTCATGAGGAAGCAGGGCCTGGATACAACACGGCCTTTCTAACGCTGCCAAAGGCACCGCTGTTCTGAGCAGCTTCTGAACGTTTGGTATATTTTACATTGTAGGACCTATTCAAGTCAGATTTGTGTTTGCACTAGGGATTGGGCAAACTGGTTCGGATTAACACTGACCTTCCTCCTTCTTAAGGTCATGAACATTTGCTCATAAAACACATTGAAGTAAAATTAGGCAGCGCGGCATTCTTTGGCAAGTACTCCTTAGCTAACACATTAATGTCTTAACATAGGCAAGGTGTGAGTTTAACTTGAGTCAAACTCCAAAGAGAATGTACCCAGGTTGCGCTGATGTGGAAAAGAATTTACATTTTGGTATAAGTGATAAATTATAATTCAAGTCTACGTTACTATTATTTTTGTTCTGTACACTGTAATCAGGTAATTTGTATTTTTGATGATTAACCCGTTAACCCCCAAGGGTGGTTTGCACGTTAATGACAGGCCAATTTTTACAATTCTGACCACTGTCCCTATTTGAGGTAATAACTCTGGAACGCTTCTATGGATCCCGGTTATTCTGACATTATTTTCTCATGACATATTTTACTTCATGCTAGTGATAACATTTCTTTGATATGATTTGCGTTTATTTGTGAAAAAAATGGAAATTTGGTGAAAATCTTGAAAATTTAGCAATTTTCCAACTTTGATTTTTCATGCCCTTAAATCACAGAGATATGTCACACAAAATACTTAATAAGTAACATTTTCCACATGTCTACTTTACATCAGCACAATTTTGGAACCAAAATTTTTTTTTGTTAGGAAGTTATAAAGGTTAAAAGTTGACTAGCGATTTCTCATTTTTACAACACCATTTTCTTTTTAGGGACCACATCACATTTGAAGTCACTTTGAGGTGTCTATATGATAGAAAATACCCAAGAGTGACACCATTCTAAAAACTGCACCCCTTCACGGTGCTCAAAACCACATTCAAGAAGTTTATTAACCCTTCAGATTCTTCACAGGAATCTTTGGAATGTTAAAAAAATGAACATTTAACTTTTTTTTTTTTTTTTTAAAGAAACTTCAGATCCAATTTTTTTTATTTTACCAAGGGTAACAGGAGAAATTCGACTCCAAAAGTTGTTGTCCAATTTGTCTTGAGTACGCTGATACCCCATTTGTGGGGGGAGAACCACTGTTCGGGCGCATGGCAGAGCTCGGAAGGGAAGGAGCGCCGTTTGACTTTTTCAAACTAAAATTGGCTGGAATTGAGATCGGACGCCATGTTGTGTTTGGCGAGCCCCTGATGTGCCTAAACAGTGGAAAACCCCCCAAAGTGACCCCAGTTTGGAAACTAGACCACCCCAAGGAACTTATCTAGATGTGTGGTGAGAACCCCCAAGTGCTTCACAGAAGTTTGTAACGTAGAGCCGTAAAAATAAAAAAATCATATTTCTTTCACAAAAATGATCTTTTCGCCCCCAATTTTTATTTTCACAAGGGTAACAGGAGAAATTGGACCCCAAAAGTTGTTGTGCAATTTGTCCCGAGTTCGCCGATACCCTATATGTGGGAGTAAATCACTGTTTGGGTGCACAGCAGAGCTCGGAAGGGAAGGAGCACCGTTTGACTTTTTCAATGCGGAATTGGCTGCAATTGAGATCTGAGGCCATGTCGCATGTGCAGAGCCCCTGATGTGCCTAACTCTAACCCCAACACACCCCTAACCCTACTCCCAGCCCTACCCATAACCCTAACCACAAACCTAACTCTAACACACCCCTAACCCTAATACCAACCCTAATCCTAATCCTAACCCTAACCCTAATCTCAACCCTAACCCTAATCCCAACCCTAACCCTAATCCCAACCCTAACCCTAATCCAAACCCTAACCCTAACTTTAGCCACAACCCTAACCCTAACTGTAGCCCCAACCCTAACCCTAACTGTAGCCCCAACCCTAACCCTAACTTTAGCCCCAAGCCTAACCCTAACATTAGCCCCAACACTAACCCTAACTTTAGTCCTATCTCTAACTTTAGCCCCAACCCTAACCATAACCCTAATGGGAAAATGGAAATAAATACATTTTTTTATTTTATTATTTTTCCCTAACTAAGGGGGTTATAAAGAGGGGTTTGATTTACTATTTATAGCAGGTTTTTATGTTTGGCAGCTGTCACATGCTAAAAGACGCTTTTTATTGCAAAAAATTGTCTTTGCATCACCACATTTTGAGAGCTATCATTTTTCCATATTTTGGTCCACAGAGTCATGTGAGGTCTTGTTTTTTGCGGGACGAGTTGACGTTTTTATTGGTACCATTTTTGGGCACATGACATTTTTTGATCGCTTTTTATTATGATTTTGGGAGGCAGAATGAACAAAAAAAAGCATTTCATGAATTTCTTTTGGGTTGGGCATTTATACCGTTCCGTGTGTGGTAAAATTGATAAAGCAGTTTTACTCTTCGGGTCAGTATGATTACAGCGATACCTCATTTATATATTTTTTTGGCACTTTTATACAATAAAAACTATTTTATATAAAAAATTATTATTTTTGCATCTCTTTATTCTGAGGGCTATAACTTTTTTATTTTTTCACTGATGATGCTGTATTGCTAGTTTTTTGCGAGCCAAGATGATGTTTTCAGCGGTACCATGTTTATTTATATCTGTCTTTTTTATGTTATTCCACTTTTTGGCAGTATGATGATAAAGCATTGTTTTTTGCCTTGTTTTTTTAATGGTGTTCACTGAAGTGGTGTTGTGAATTTGGATTCTGGGCTCCCCCGGTGGCTACTGGTGGAATTGAACTGGTGTTTTCATCTTCTCTGTTCACCTGTTCCCATCAAGATGTGGGAGTCGCTATATAACCTTGCTGCTCTGTTAGTTGCTTGCCGGTCAACAATGTTATCAGAAGCCTCTCTGTGCTTGTTCCTGCTCCTAGACAACTACTAGATAAGTTGGACTCTTGTCCATGTTTGTTTTTGCATTTTTGTTCCAGTTCACAGCTGTAGTTTCGTTACTGTGTCTGGAAAGCTCTTGTGAACAGGAATTGCCACTCTGGTGTTATGAGTTAATGCCAGAGTTTTAAAGTAATTCCTGGATGGTGTTTTGATAGGGTTTTCAGCTGACCATGAAAGTGTCCTTTCTGTCTTCTGCTATGTAGTAAGTGGACCTCAAATTTGCTAAACCTATTTTCATACTACGTTTGTTATTTCATCTTAATTCACCGCCAATACATGTGGGGGGCCTCTGTCTCCTTTTGGGGTATTTCTCTAGAGGTGAGCTAGGACTAATATTTTCCTCTGCTAGCATTATTTAGTCCTCCGGCTGGTGCTGGGCATCTAGAATCAACGTAGGCATGCTACCCGGCCACTGCTAGTTGTGTGTTAGGTTTAGTTCATGGTCAGCTCAGTTCCCATCTTCCAAGAGCTAGTTCCTATATATGCTGATGCTATGTTCTCTTGCCATTGAGATCATGACAGTTTGACCGGCCCACAAAGTGTTAATTGTTTGGGCTGAAGCAGGAGAAAAAGAAGTGTTTAAGGGAATTTTTTTTTTTTTTTTTTTTTCCCCTCAGAGTTTTGCTGCCTAGCCCTTAATTGCTGTCTAGCTGCTTCTTACCTCCTCTTAACCCTTGAATGGCTCTGTGTCCACCTGTTTGTAATGGATCTTCAGAGTGTAACTGCAGGTTTGAATAATCTCGCCACGAAGGTACAAAATTTGCAAGACTTTGTTTTTCATGCACCTGTATCTGAGCCGAGAATTCCTTGGCCGGAATTTTTCTCGGGGAATAGATCTGGGTTTCAGAATTTTCGAAATAATTGCAAATTATTTTTGTCCCTGAAATTTCGCTCTGCCGGAGACCCTGCACAGCAGGTCAGGATTGTGATTTCCTTGCTCCGGGGCGACCCTCAAGACTGGGCTTTTTCATTGACACCAGGGGATCCTGCGTTGCTCAATGTGGATGCGTTTTTTCTGGCCTTGGGGTTGCTTTATGACGAACCTCATTTGGAGCTTCAGGCAGAAAAAACTTTGATGTCCCTATCTCAGGGGCAAGATGAAGCGGAAATTTACTGTCAAAGATTCCGTAAATGGTCTGTGCTTACTCAGTGGAATGAGTGCGCCCTGGCGGCGACTTTCAGAGAGGGTCTCTCTGATGCCATTAAGGATGTTATGGTGGGGTTCCCTGTGCCTGCGGGTCTGAATGAGTCCATGACAATGGCTATTCAGATCGATAGGCGTTTGCGGGAGAGCAAACCAGTGCACCATCTGGCGGTGTCCACTGAGAAGTCGCCAGAGAGTATGCAGTGTGATAGAATTCTGTCCCGAAGCGAGCGGCAGAATTTTAGACGGAAAAATGGGTTGTGTTTCTATTGTGGTGATTCTACTCATGTTATATCAGCATGCTCTAAGCGCACTAAAAAGCTTGATAAATCTGTTTCCATTTGCACCTTACCGTCTAAGTTTATTCTATCTGTGACCTTGATTTGCTCTTTGTCATCTATTACCACGGACGCCTATGTCGACTCTGGCGCCGCTTTGAGTCTTATGGATTGGTCCTTTGCCAAACGCTGTGGGTATGATTTAGAGCCTTTGGAGACTCTTATTCCTCTGAAGGGGATTGACTCCACCCCATTGGCTAATAATAAACCACAATACTGGACACAAGTAACTATGCGTATTAATCCGGATCACCAGGAGATTATTCGCTTTCTGGTGCTGTATAATCTACATGATGATTTGGTGCTAGGATTGCCTTGGCTGCAATCTCACAACCCAGTCCTCGACTGGAGAGTTATGTCTGTGTTGAGCTGGGGATGTAAGGGGGCTCATGGGGATGTACCTGTGGTTTCCATTTCATCATCTATTCCCTCTGAAATTCCTGAGTTCCTGTCTGACTATCGTGACGTCTTTGAAGAATCCAAGCTTGGTTCATTACCTCCGCACCGAGAGTGCGATTGTGCCATAGATTTAATCCCGGGTAGTAAATACCCAAAGGGTCGTTTATTTAATCTGTCTGTGCCTGAACATGCTGCTATGCGAGAATATATAAAGGAGTCCTTGGAAAAGGGACATATTCGTCCATCGTCATCTCCCTTAGGAGCCGGTTTTTTCTTTGTGTCAAAAAAAGACGGCTCTTTGAGACCATGTATCGATTATCGGCTTTTGAATAAAATCACTGTAAAATATCAATACCCATTGCCGTTGCTGACTGATTTGTTTGCTCGCATAAAGGGGGCCAAGTGGTTCTCTAAGATTGACCTTCGTGGGGCGTATAATTTGGTGCGAATCAGGCAGGGGGATGAGTGGAAAACCGCATTTAATACGCCCGAGGGCCACTTTGAGTATTTAGTGATGCCTTTTGGTCTTTCTAATGCTCCGTCAGTTTTCCAGTCCTTTATGCATGATATTTTTCGCGATTATTTGGATAAATTTATGATTGTGTATCTGGATGATATTCTGATTTTTTCGGATGACTGGGACTCTCATGTCCAGCAAGTCAGGAGGGTTTTCCAGGTTTTGCGGTCTAATTCTTTGTGTGTGAAGGGTTCTAAGTGTGTTTTTGGGGTACAGAGGATTTCCTTTTTGGGATATATTTTTTCTCCCTCTTCCATTGAAATGGATCCTGTCAAGGTTCAAGCTATTTGTGATTGGACGCAGCCCTCTTCTCTTAAGAGTCTTCAGAAATTTTTGGGCTTTGCTAACTTTTATCGTCGATTTATTGCTGGTTTTTCGGATATTGCTAAGCCATTGACCGATTTGACTAAGAAGGGTGCTGATGTTGCTGATTGGTCCCCTGACGCTGTGGAGGCCTTTCGGGAGCTTAAGCGCTGTTTTTCCTCTGCCCCTGTGTTGCGTCAGCCTGATGTTGCTCTACCTTTTCAGGTTGAGGTCGACGCTTCTGAGATCGGAGCTGGGGCAGTGTTGTCGCAGAAAAGTTCTGACTGCTCCGTGATGAGGCCTTGTGCCTTCTTTTCCCGTAAATTTTCGCCCGCTGAGCGGAATTATGATGTTGGGAATCGGGAGCTTTTGGCCATGAAGTGGGCTTTTGAGGAGTGGCGTCATTGGCTTGAGGGGGCCAGACATCAGGTGGTGGTATTGACTGACCACAAAAACTTGATTTATCTTGAGACCGCCAGGCGCCTGAATCCTAGACAGGCGCGCTGGTCATTATTTTTCTCTCGGTTTAATTTTGTGGTGTCATACCTACCGGGTTCTAAGAATGTTAAGGCGGATGCCCTTTCTAGGAGTTTTGAGCCTGACTCGCCTGGTAACTCTGAGCCCACAGGTATCCTTAAGGATGGAGTGGTATTGTCAGCCGTTTCTCCAGACCTGCGGCGGGCCTTGCAGGAGTTTCAGGCGGATAGACCGGATCGTTGCCCACCTGATAAACTGTTTGTTCCTGATGATTGGACCAGTAGAGTCATCTCTGAGGTTCATTCTTCTGCGTTGGCAGGTCATCCTGGCATTTTTGGTACCAGGGATTTGGTGGCAAGGTCCTTCTGGTGGCCTTCCCTGTCACGAGATGTGCGAGGCTTTGTGCAGTCTTGTGACGTTTGTGCTCGGGCCAAGCCTTGTTGCTCTCGGGCTAGTGGATTATTGTTGCCCTTGCCCATTCCTAAGAGACCTTGGACGCACATCTCGATGGATTTTATTTCAGATCTGCCTGTTTCTCAGAAGATGTCTGTCATCTGGGTGGTGTGTGACCGTTTCTCTAAGATGGTCCATTTGGTTCCTCTGCCCAAGTTGCCTTCTTCTTCCGAGTTGGTTCCTCTGTTTTTTCAAAATGTTGTTCGTTTGCATGGTATTCCTGAGAATATCATTTCTGACAGAGGGACCCAATTCGTGTCTAGATTTTGGCGGGCATTCTGTGCTAGGATGGGCATAGATTTATCTTTTTCGTCCGCTTTCCATCCTCAGACGAATGGCCAGACCGAGCGGACTAATCAGACCCTGGAGACATATCTGAGGTGTTTTGTGTCTGCTGACCAGGATGATTGGGTTGCTTTTTTGCCATTGGCAGAGTTCGCTCTCAATAATTGGGCCAGCTCTGCCACTTTGGTGTCCCCGTTTTTCTGTAATTCGGGGTTTCATCCTCGATTTTCCTCTGGTCAGGTGGAATCTTCGGATTGTCCTGGAGTGGATGCTGTGGTGGAGAGATTGCATCAGATCTGGGGGCAGGTGGTGGACAATTTGAGGTTGTCCCAGGAGAAGACTCAGCTTTTTGCCAACCGCCACCGTCGTGTTGGTCCTCGGCTTTGTGTTGGGGATTTGGTGTGGTTGTCTTCTCGTTTTGTCCCTATGAGGGTCTCTTCTCCTAAGTTTAAGCCTCGGTTCATCGGCCCGTATAAGATATTGGAGATTCTTAACCCTGTTTCCTTCCGTTTGGACCTCCCTGCATCCTTCTCTATTCATAACGTTTTTCATCGGTCATTATTGCGCAGGTATGAGGTACCGGTTGTGCCTTCCGTTGAGCCTCCTGCTCCGGTGTTGGTTGAGGGTGAGTTGGAGTACGTTGTGGAGAAAATCTTAGACTCTCGTGTTTCCAGACGGAGACTCCAGTATCTGGTCAAGTGGAAGGGATACGGCCAGGAGGATAATTCTTGGGTGAATGCATCTGATGTTCATGCCTCTGATCTGGTTCGTGCCTTTCATAGGGCCCATCCTGATCGCCCTGGTGGTTCTGGTGAGGGTTCGGTGCCCCCTCCTTGAGGGGGGGGTACTGTTGTGAATTTGGATTCTGGGCTCCCCCGGTGGCTACTGGTGGAATTGAACTGGTGTTTTCATCTTCTCTGTTCACCTGTTCCCATCAAGATGTGGGAGTCGCTATATAACCTTGCTGCTCTGTTAGTTGCTTGCCGGTCAACAATGTTATCAGAAGCCTCTCTGTGCTTGTTCCTGCTCCTAGACAACTACTAGATAAGTTGGACTCTTGTCCATGTTTGTTTTTGCATTTTTGTTCCAGTTCACAGCTGTAGTTTCGTTACTGTGTCTGGAAAGCTCTTGTGAACAGGAATTGCCACTCTGGTGTTATGAGTTAATGCCAGAGTTTTAAAGTAATTCCTGGATGGTGTTTTGATAGGGTTTTCAGCTGACCATGAAAGTGTCCTTTCTGTCTTCTGCTATGTAGTAAGTGGACCTCAAATTTGCTAAACCTATTTTCATACTACGTTTGTTATTTCATCTTAATTCACCGCCAATACATGTGGGGGGCCTCTGTCTCCTTTTGGGGTATTTCTCTAGAGGTGAGCTAGGACTAATATTTTCCTCTGCTAGCATTATTTAGTCCTCCGGCTGGTGCTGGGCATCTAGAATCAACGTAGGCATGCTACCCGGCCACTGCTAGTTGTGTGTTAGGTTTAGTTCATGGTCAGCTCAGTTCCCATCTTCCAAGAGCTAGTTCCTATATATGCTGATGCTATGTTCTCTTGCCATTGAGATCATGACAAGTGGTTAACTAGTGAGACAGTTTTATAGGTCGGGTTGTTATGGACGCGGCGATACTAAATATGTGTACTTTTATTGTTTTTTTATTTACATAAAGAAATGTATTTATTGGAACAATATTTTTTTTTCTTTATTTAGGAATTTTTTAAAAAGATTTTTACACAGTATAATATTTTTTTTACCTTTTTTACATTGCTCCAGGGTGGGACATCACTGTATTAAGTCAGATCGTTGATCTGACACTTTGCACAGCACTGTGTCAAATCAGCGATCTGACAGGCAGTGAAGCTGGCTTGCCGGTGCCTGCTCGCAGCAGGCACTGGGAAGCCACCTACCTGCAGGACCAGGAAGGACCCCGTGGCCATCTTGGATCTGGGGGTCTGCAGACAGGGAGAACCTCAGAACAACACGATCACATTGCGTTGTTCTCAGGGTCTGAGGGAAGCACGCAGGGAGCCCCCTCCCTGCGCGATGCTTCTCTATGCCACCGAAACACTGCGATCTTGTTTGATCTCAGTGTTCCGGGGGTTAAAGTGCCGGGACCGGGTCCGTGACCACTCCTGGCACTTAGTGCCGAGTGTCAGCTGTGAGAATCAGCTGACACCCGGCCGTGATTGGCCGCTCTCCCCCCGTGAGCGCCGCTGATCGCCTATGACATACTATTCCATCCATGAGAATTAAGTCCCAGGTCACATCGACAGAATAGTACGTCCGATGGCAGATAGGGGTTAATTTTCTTATTGAACAACTACAGTGCTGTTGTACAGTCTAAAATGTTAATAGCCTGAAACCTGAATCAGGACCAGATTGGGACAAAAAAGCAGCCCTGCCACACAAACCCCACCAGCCCACAAGCTATAACTCTCCTCACCCCTATCAGTGAATTTTACTTTACTTTGTCGTGCTCCTCACTCTCCTAAAAGGAGATATTTGAAGAGCCACATGTGCATATGATCGACCACAGCTGCATTTACATGGTGCTCTACAGAGCTCCGATTTTCAGGATCATGGGGGTCCCAGCAGTCGGATCTACAGTTGGATCTCCCAGAGAGGACGAGGACTAGAACTCTAGTGCCACCGATTGGAAGTAGCAATCCTAACAGTCAATGTCGACCCTTTATTGAGCCTTGTCACATGACTTAGGATAAAAGCCAAACCAGAATCTCAATTTGCAGACACTGTGTTTCTGTGTTTCTTCCTCTCTGAAGAGACATTTTGCATATTTCCCAAAGGAGCATTGCTTTAAGTCTCCTAACCTCAACATGTCATTCTCCGCAAGGAGAAACGATACTTCTTGGATCCTGGTCAGATGCCTCTCAATCAGTCAAACCAGATCTCCACTTTGCACTGACGAGGGGCAGTTCCCCGAAACACAGTGTCTGCAAATTAAGATTCTGGTTTGGCTTTTATCCTAAGTGATGTGACAAGGCTCATTAAAGGGTCGACATTGACTGATAGGATTGCTACTTCCAATAGGTGGCACTAGAGTTCTAGTCCTCTTCCTCTCTGAAGAGACAATTTACATTACATGAGTGATAACTATTGTACATTCTACAATAGGTCAGAAATCAGACAGTATATTGCACCATACAGTATTATGGGCACCACATAGTCCTCCATACAGTATTATGGGCGCCACAAAGTGCTCTGTCATGAATCCCCAATGGCGAGGGATAGCACAGGATAAGCAAAGTATAATAAATATCGGACGAGCTCTAGGGTGATGGAACCTGGGCTGACCGCTGCCCTACGCCTGACAAACGCAACTAGAGATAGCCAGGGAGCGTGCCTACGTTGGTTCTAGACGCCACGCACCAGCCTAAGAGCTAACTAGTACTGCAGAGAAAACAAAGACCTCACTTGCCTCCAGAGGAATTAACCCCAAAGGTATAGTTGCCCCCCACATGTATTGACGGTGAAATGAGAGGAAGGCACACACATAGAGATGATGTATATAGCTTTAGCAAATAGAGGCCCGCTGAAAACTAGAAAGCAGAATGACACAAAAGGGGACTGAGCGGTCAGCAAAAAACCCTAATCAAAAAAACCATCCTGAGATTACAAGAACCCATGTGCCAACTCATGGCACATGGGGAGAACCTCAGTCCACTAGAGCAACCAGCTAACAAAGAGACATTCTAAGCAAGCTGGACAAAAAACCAAACAACTGAAAATCAGCACTTAGCTTATCCTGAAAGATCTGGGAGCAGGTAGGCAGGAACCAAACAGAGCACATCTGAACACATTGATAGCCGGCAAGGGAAATGACAGAAAGGCCAGGTAAAATAGGAAACACCCAGCCTCTGATGGACAGATGGAAACCAAAGGCCGCAACCCACCAAAGTCACCCAGTACCAGCAGTAACCACCAGAGGGAGCCCGCAAACAGAATCCACAACAGTACCCCCCCCTTGAGGAGGGGTCACCGAACCCTCACGAGAACCCCCAGGGCGATCAGGGTGAGCTCTATGGAAGGCGCGGACCAAATCAGTCGCATGAACATCGGAGGCGACCACCCAGGAATTGTCCTCCTGACCATAACCCTTCCACTTAACCAAATACTGGAGTTTGCGTCTGGAAACACGAGAATCCAAGATCTTTTCAACAACATACTCCAATTCTCCCTCCACCAGCACCGGAGCAGGAGGCTCGACCGAAGGAACAACAGGCACCTCATACCTCCGCAACAACGACCGATGGAACACATTATGAATAGCGAACGATGCCGGGAGATCCAAACGGAAAGATACAGGGTTAAGAATCTCCAAGATCCTATAAGGACCGATGAACCGAGGCTTGAACTTAGGAGAAGAGACCTTCATAGGGACAAAACGAGAAGACAACCACACCAAGTCCCCAACAAGAAGTCGGGGACCCACGCGGCGACGGCGATTAGCAAACCGCTGAGTCTTCTCCTGAGACAACTTCAAATTGTCCACCACCTGATTCCAAATGTGATGTAGCCTGTCCACCACCACGTCCACTCCAGGACAATCCGAAGACTCCACCTGACCAGAGGAAAAACGAGGATGAAACCCCGAATTACAAAAAAAAGGAGAGACCAACGTGGCCGAACTAGCCCGATTATTAAGAGCAAATTCGGCCAGTGGCAAAAAAGCAACCCAGTCATCCTGATCAG